>NC_089982.1:55431763-55738376 GCF_036417845.1 Apteryx mantelli
TTTATGAATGATATCCAAAATTGTCTATGCTACAAGACACTGTTTATAGGATCAAGATTTTAAGTGTAAGTTACTTCAAGTAGCAAATCTGACAGCAGTTTTCCAAACTGTCACTATTTTTTTGAGCAAGTTCTGATCACTTTTTGGATTATGCTACTAAAACGCAAAAATTCCAGTTGATCCAGAAATCCCGTCAGCATTTTGCCTGTCCTGTCTTTGTTATGCTATAGCAGTTACCAGAAGTACTGACTTCTCCAAGTTTTGAGAAATGCCGTATTCTTAATCAAGAAATCCCCTCATTTGGGAAGCATGCAGAACAAATATTTTTTCTTGCTTATGTTATTACCATTAGTAGTAGTATCCTGGTAATAGCTATTTGCTCAACATTGTTTCCTTCTTAACTCCTTTTCTGTTCCAGCAAAAAGCACACTGTCACCTAATAGTTTCACAGAATTCTCCATTAGGGATTTGTTTGTAATTGTAGCTCTTGTTCTTTAAAATAACAGCTCTGTTTGACTTTTCTGTCTGCATACTATCTCTCAAAACGTCTTCCATCACTTCTTCCATTTGTTTCAAGGGACTTTTTTTTCTAGCTGATAAGCTAGAAAAGTTGTGGTTGGCTTTTAATGCTTGATTATATGGTGCTCAAAGTCTGAATACTTACCTAATGAAGAAGACAGGCTGGCATGTCATAAGGAGTGCAAGAAGTGCATCTGATTTGCATGAAAAGCTGACTGTTTCTGCCCTAATAGTTAATACTCAGGTGCTCTTCATATAAATTACAAGTGGGAACACAGCATGCCGTTTTGACATCAGCAGCAACGCTGTTTAGAATGATCAGAAGCCTTTTTTGCTAAAACTGCTTATTTTTAAAAGGGAGCATTACACATTATGCAGTGAATGATAGATAGTGGGGAGGACTTAGCTGAGAGGATACAACTTCATTAGTTTCATGGTGGTAATGGAGCTGTTTGCTTAATGCTTCCCGCATGCAAGAGTGAAGAAGGCTCAGTGTTGGGTTACAGCCTCCCACCGTATAAGCAGTACCTTGGGCTGGATTCCCCTCAGTCTAATTCCCAGAGTCTGGCTTCTCCCCTTCTCCACTGTGTGAGGGCAAGCAGGCAGGCAAGCTAGCAGGCAGAGTGCCACCTGCCACATCACCAAGGCAATTACTTCTGAGAGATGGCACTTCTGTCTCTACAGTATTTCGTGTAAAAGCTGCAAAGAATTTGCAACTTCTTATTAGCACCAAAATTCCTAATTTTAATGCTTTTATCTATGCCTCAGCAGCAAGATAAGGAAGGCGAAAGTCTATCCTTACTGTGACTAAACAAAAATCTATCCATTATCTCCACGCAGGTTCGGAATCATATCTATATCAAAATGTGAATGGAGCTCAATATACTTCAGTTACAGAAATGGAAGAGTTAAGATGTGGCAGTTATGGTAAGATGCATTCTGGGCATGTGGGAATGCTTGACTGATGAAAGAGGCAGTAAGCAGGAATAGAAGAAGCAGTTAACTCCCATATTTTTCCCTTCCTTCTGCTCAGTTTGAAAATGTTAGAGAAACTTTTCCCCTAAATCACCCTGCTACAAGTTTCTATACAACAAAAAGTGGTGGTTAATCCCGTATTTCCCCCACACCTGCCGGAATTGACCATCCCTTGTCAATCTTAAAAACTTTGTCCCTGCTGTGATGGGGAACTTTCCACAAGAAAATCATTGTTTCCTCATGCAGAGGTGCGAAGTACAAACATTCACTCTAAATACCTAATATAGTTTGACAGTGAGTTGCAGTATCACTGTTTCTGCAGCAGATCATCAGCATATGATACTTTCCCTAGGAAACATTTAAACATCCTGATCTTGTAATTGTTATGTAAGCAGGACAAATTTCTTTAAAAACTGACTGTGCTATCGCAAGTAGTGAAACCTAGGCATGACAGAGAAATGACACAGTCCCTTTGATTACAGCACGAATGTATGAGCTAGAGTGTGTCTCAGTGCGGCTCAACTAACCATGCTTGACACAGTATCTGATGCTGAGGATATGAATAATTTATATCTTGAATAAGAACCTTCACCCCAATATTAAAGCAGGGGAAACAGAAGACAGCTCTGGTGCTGTTCCAATCAGTGAAGGAGCTAAGGACATCTCCTCAGGAAGATTCTGTTTATTCCTTTCTATTCCTCCATCTCTGATTCCTAATGTTTGCACGATCTGACAATCAGAACTAAATCCCGTCCCCATGTCCTCTGACACAGACATAATAGAGTCTTAACTCATTTTACAGTGACATTATTTTTCAGGAGTTATGTTCCAACCCACAGTCAACAAAACAGATAGTGTTCTCTCATGGCAATCCATAATGTTACCATTTTTTCCTCATATTCGCTGTTTTTTCAGTTAAAAGCTAGAGTACACTGTGTATTGATAGACTATACTGGATGATCTTTTCTCAAAGGCTGTCAGCTGGCATTAGGATGTCTCAGTAGTTCCAGATAGCTATTACACAGAGTTTGTATTAAGGTTTCTGGGCTAGTAGGCTACAGTAAGGTCTCCCTTACTAGAGAAGAGGTAACATGTTCTTATCCTCATAAATCAGATATGCGTCAGATTTTCTGCCTCAACATGTAGGAATAAAATAATTTAATTTCATTCAAAGGGAAGTGGGAATTTTATTTGCCATGCAACCTGTTTCTTTGATTGGCTTGACTACAGACACAGCTTTTGTAGTCTTCAGGGGATGGTAATGTCCAACTGGGAAGGGTTCCTTGGCAGGTTGAATATGGGTTAAGTTTATTTTAATTGCAGGAGTTCTCTGTCCCATTTTCAGCAACTGCATTTTTTGGAAGATCTTCTTCTTGCCCAGTTATTCTTCACCAACTCAGTAATTCTTTTTTAATATAATTTTTTTAGTAGAAAACTCTGCGAAAGACACTGTTGCTAGGCATACACCAAAGCCAAACAAAAAGTAAGAAAATAAAAAGTTAAAAAGGCATAAAAGATACTTTTATTTTGATCTCAATTATTTTACAACAATAACAAACCTCAAATTTAATTCTTCCCCTCGAGAAGTAAGCCTTTATCATTGCTTGCAATCAAGTCCAAATTCATTAGACTTTTTCAGTAAATGATTTCAGTACAATCTCTTGCATACTGATGGTTGCTATGGCAACCACAGTTTGCCCATTCAGGTTATTTTCCCAAAGAACATAAAATTCTCTCTCTTGCCTCTGAAATTCTACAATATGTTTAGCTCTGAAACCTTGTATATCTCCTTAATCTTAGCCTTTTTTCTTTCTTTTTTCTTTGCTTTGCCTCTGAAGTCCTACAAATCTAGCAGACTTGCCAGGTTTTACTAACATCTAATCTAGTTCTACACCTCTTTTTAATTGTCACTTCACTATAGGTAGCCTCTGCTAAGAATTTTCCTTTTCTAATTTTGGATGTGTTTAGTTTCAACAGTGCCAGTACAGGAGAAATAGCTGCCTGGAAATGATGCTAATAATTTAGCAGTCTGTCCCACTATTTCCTCACAAAGCAGCTAATAAATATTGTTATTTAATTTTCTCCACTATAATTCCAAAAAGATTTCAGGATCGGATGAGTTGTTTCCCATGAGGTCTGTTGCTTGACATTAGAAGCAATTTGATACTTTTCATTCAAACATTAAAAGCAGTACATTACCATAATAAGTAATTTTTAGAAAAGGTTAAGTTTTGGCATATTTCTCTGCCTTATTTGTTTTTCACATTTCAAACATGCTTATATAAGACGTTTCAACATTTTCGAGCCAAAAATGAATGTTTTCAAAATTATTTTATTTTTAAAATAACATGGCATGTAGCATGCATAAATTAAGCTCTAGTAAAAATTTTTTATATCTTTTATGTAAAAGTTTTCGACTGTGCTGAACCTAAAAACATTGTCAGTTTTGTTCACTTATATTTTTGAGCTTCTGACTTCTTATCCCCCAGAATTAACAATAAACATTTCATAATCTCAGATTTCCTTTCCAGATGAACTTAATATAAATCATGTCTTGCTGTTTCTCTTTTGCTAGTAGGGAATATATCCTGAATTATTTGGTGGTAACAGTATTTTCCCATGCTGTCTGAGGAGGCCAAATACATCTTTTTTTGCTTTTGACCATCCAGTACTTGTCATTTCAAACTGTATCAGGTTTCTCTTCCATTCTTCCTTGCCACTAAATGCAAGCATATATTCTCTTATCAGAGAGTCTACTGTTGCCCGCTAATTTTCCTACTGTTCAAGTGGCAGGAACTCTTTTCTGTCTGGGATTCCCCACAGTTCTTCAGACTCAGCTGGCTGGAGATGAAGGCTCTGTCTGTTCACTTGTCACTTCCAATTGTACCTCTCTACATACTGCCTTTCTCTTTTTTTCCTGCTTGCTCTCACCCCTGCTCCCTTTCTTTTGGGTCTACCTGTGTATACTTTTGGTAGCTGCTTGGTGTAATCTGTATTGACTTGGGTTTAGTTCAGCATTACCCTATAAGTCTGGCTGTAGAGTGGCATTATTACAGGGGGCTGAATGAATGAGATGAGACAGATGGCAATAAGCTAGATGTTATTGAAAGCATGACCCTTTCAGATGAAGTGTCCATCCTTATGCTGCTGTACAAAGAAAGCCCCACATAAAATGCTTCTACTTCCCCTTCTCTTGTACGTTTTTTTTATACTTGTCATTATGCAATCCAGAGGGAAGGCATGCAGAAGCTAATCTTTTATTTGCTGCATAGTAAATAATGCAACTTGGATATTTCCAGATTGATGGTATGAATTACTTGGAAAAATCTGTTTTATTAATTAATTTCTAATCATTGTGAACCTTTTGGTCATGTTCTGCATAAACTGCAGCAGAAAATTTTTTCTTTTAAATATTTTACCACATTGGTGTATATATAATCATCACTTCTTGTTGGCAGGGAAAAACATTTTTTCCTCTGAATATGCCTCAGAATTTCTCCTGAGTACCCTGTCTTCTATTCACTTCTACCTGATTCTGTGTTTTAGAAAGCAGCTTCCATATTTATTCTTATTATAGAATTTCTTTTCACAATAGCTAAGCCCTTAAGAGCCTCTGTTGGCTTTCAACATCAGCTCTCTATCATGAAACATCTTTACCATAATTAGAGAGTTATTTTGCATTCTTTCCTCACCTCGTACCTCACAATAGCATAATTTTCCTTTTAGTTTTCGGTAGTATGAGTCTGCAGTTAGCCAGGACAGCAAGCCTGACTTCTCTGCTCTAATACCTAGAAACAGTTTCATGTGAAGTGTAATCTTTTTTCCTGTCTATCTTTTCTTCTGTCAAGGTTTTGTTTTTTTTTGTTTTTTTTTTAATCTATATAATTTACAACATTTAACTGATATGTTCCCACTGAATTAGAGTTATTACAATGTAGGCTTCCAATTTGACAACCACTATAGATTTTACATTAAATCCTACTGCAGTTACTATGGCTCTAATACTACTCTTACGTATCTTTTGCTGTTAGCGTTTGTTTTTAGAATAACTGGAAGTTCTTGCAGCATTTGTTAATAAATTTGTTATTTTTCTTCAAGTACAACTTCCTAAACATAAAAAACAGTTTTCAAATACACAAGTACATAGAGATACATGTGTGTGTGTATTACAATTCAATACATTCTTCATTATATAATGCTGATCTATGTTGTATACTGCAAATCATACATGAGGGGACCTGCAGTTTAAGCTATGTTGTACCACATAGGAAAATAAGGTTGAAAAATCAGCTAACAGCTATTTACTAATTGCTATATAGCTAGACTATAAAAGGCCGAAGTCCCTTGCTGAAGCTCTTTCAAAAAGTGAGTATTCTCATAGTTTGAATTCACTCAACTATACTCCAATGAACACTCACAGACAGATGAGTTCTTCCCCACCTGGATTCCTGGATAATCAGAGTTAATTGTGTTTCTATGTCCCAAACTTCTACTTTCTGTTTCTTCTCACTGCTAACGGCAAATAAGTATGAAGGACTCCCAGAATGGTTTGATCTTTTAGATTTTTAGGTTAGTGAAAGCTCTCCATTCATTTTTAAATAATAATATACAATTCATCTGTTTAATTATTTGTGTCTGGCATGCTTCTCTGCAAGCCAGGAACTTTCCAAAGAGAACAGATGGAACAATCCTTTTCCCAAGAAGCTAAGGTTTTGAAACAAGTGGTGTTAAAACCCAGGCACGTATATTCTAAATATAAGACTTAACACAAGATGTAGCCAATTATCTTGTGCTGTCTATATACTTGTGCAACAGTATTTCCATTTTTTGTTGATTGCAAGCTACAGAATCACTTCAAAATCAAAGGTAAAATGAAGAGATTGGTATACAATTTAGGGTACATGCACATTGTATGGGAAGGCTGCTTCAGAATCTCAAATCGAAGTCCTTAAGTTAAATTGCTAAACCTGACAACCTGCTGCTTCTGAAACCCACTGGACCCTCTGAAGTCAGCACTGGTAGGTGAATTCCATCTTGAATTTATATGTGCTGCAGTGTTTGACTAGCCTAGTTTAAGGCTAGTCTTTTTCAAATACTTTAGCTATCAAATTGTTTTCTTCTAATCTTCTCCTACTGCACACTTACATTGAGATGACCGCTCAACTTCCTCAGTACTCAGCTGTCAGTTCACAAATCTTAACATAATCACTAAAGAAAATAAAGTTTCTCTGCAGAATTAAAATATTTACAGTTACCAGGTGTTTGAAAATTAGCCTACTAGTGACTGTGTGAGCAGCACCAGGTACTTTAGTGATTGCTAAAAAGAGCAACATTATGTAGGAAATTGTTGATAGTAATAATTAAAAAAAAATGCAATGTTCTTTATAAATAGCATTTTTTGAATATGGAGAACCTGAGTTTGTAGTGCATTTTATATGAAAATTACCATACTTATAGACTCTAGCTCTGACCATGAGCAGATACACTGTAGGATAGTACTCTAAATAGTGAGGCTATTAGTGTACCTGAATGTGTATTAATAGTTTTCCTTAAAGCTGGTCTCACAATTTCTAATTTCTTGTTAGTTGCGGTTTAGGCTAGTACATGTAGATGCCATCTCAAGGAATCGTGATGTTCCAGAGGGAATTTCCAGCCTCTTGGCGTTTGTATGCTTGCAGAGAGAAAGCATTTCACTTCCAAGGACATTGTTTTGGCTATACATTTTGAAATCTGGTTCATACAGGCTGGCAATGATTTATGTATAGGACTGACTGAATTTTTCCTCCAAAGCAAAATCTTAACAAAAAGTAACTACTTCCTAGAGAAACATCAAATATGTACATTCTTTTCCAATCAAAATGCAAAATCTTGAAATATTAAGGAAATGTTGCCATGTTATCTTACATAAAGTATCGCCCCACTCATCTAAGAGATATGAAAGAATTTTTTTTTGAATGATTTGAAACCCTTTTCTCTTTCTAGTTAAGGGAATAAATAGAAACACAGGAGTGCATTTTGGGGAAGATCTGTTGAAGCATTTTCCAGTATAAAATTGAGAGTCCTGGTTTCACAAACTTGTATTTATTTTTTTTTATACACTTTGGCTCCTAAAAACAAATTTAAAAAGTCAGTTAGGTAAGTGACCGGCTATGCCCAAGTACAGTGTGCAAGTTGTTGTTGATTCATAGTGTATGTATGCAAAAAACGAATCCTATCCTGGCTGAAGTCCAGAAATATTTTCCATTAATATTAGGTAGTTAGTGAAAGGCCCCAGATTTGTAAGTGAAGATGTGGTCACTGTGTGACTGTTGGGGCAGCTGAATTTCAGGAATAATTTTACTCTATGTGCAAAGGCAACAGGGAAGAGTTACCACATGATGTTATTATCTAACTGGTGCAATTCAGAGGTTCAAAGTTAGGAGACTAATATCTTTGCATAGAAGTAGATGTCCCTACAGGTGCTGAGACTTAGAGTTAAGCATAAACAACCTGCACCTGATGAAGAACCACAGTGTTGGTTTTGACTCATGAAGTCATTCAATCATATTTTGTAATAATTTCAAACCAAAATTACTTGAACAATGTTGCTGTATTTGCAGAATTGCATAGAGTTCTGACCAACGTTTGAGAAAAAAAAGAACTAGTGCATAAGATATTGGACTGATCAAGGATGGATTCCATATACATTAGTATAAATAAAGCTAAGACAATTAGAGAGATGAAGGAACTTTATAAACTTCCAAGGTGGGAAGTTAGACAAGGCACACAAGGCTTGGGTCACAGTAAGTGAAGAAGGGCAGTACTGGGGATAGGATATATGTGGTCTTCTCTCACTGACCATCAGGCTTGCCCAAGAGCCAGTCAAAAACCTAAAACAGTACACTGCTCTGGGGGGGTCAAGGCTAGTTTGCATATGGTAGCATGAACCATCTCATTGGAGTAGTAGTGGATCAACAACAGGACCTTCAGCACTGATTTCGGGAGGCATGGGTTACTATATGTATTTTTTTGATGAAACTCCACTAGTTTTACCTGTGAATTCTCAGCTTCTTTCCACTTCTAAATTATTCTTAAAATCTAATCTTGCAATATTCTTGCTGATAGTACATATGGTCTGACCATGATCACATTAAATCTACATTTTTATCTCTTTTTATAATATTAAAATATTTAAAAATATAAAACATTTTGAAAAAAATCTAAAACATTTTGAATTACAGGAGAGACCAGATTTATCAGGAACTAAAAGTCAAGCATGTCCATTGGCCACTGTTGACTCTGCACTGTAATTTGACAGGAAAGGCAGGTGAATGATCTCCTCTGAGATTTGTGCCACTACATAAGGCAGCCTAGCTGAAAAGAAATGTGCAAAGAAAAAAACTTATTTTAAGACTACTAAAGCTGTGTGAAATGCTGTGGTTTGACACATTGTTTTGAATGTGATTAAACATAAACCTTTTGTTTCAGTGCATAAGATGTCACTCTATTAATATTCACTTTCGTTTTCAATTTTAATGGAGACAAAAAATAACTGAGCCAAAACAGAAGTTTTGAATGTTTTCAGAGTGAAATCTTCCATCTGTGAACAGATCCTGAGTCCACAACTGACCGTTATGATTATCTTTGTGCTTTCTGCTAATAACTTCATCAATTCTTGTATGACGTTTAACCTTGATTTAATGAATTCTAATGATAGAAAAATGACTATGCCTCAGGTAACTTATTTAAAAGATTAACTCACTTTTAAAAAGTTTTTTTTTTTTAACTAGTTTGGCTTTGTCTTGCAATACCAACTCTTCTCATACTTCTGTCTAAGCTAAAAATTCTGACTAATCCCTATTTTATCTCTTTCAGGGAATCTATAGACAATAAGTAAAATACATTTTAACTTTTTTCTCAATGTAGTAGACTGAGTTGCTTCAGTCCTTCATTTCTTCTCCTTGACTCTTTTTCCACTACTTTAAATTTTGGGTAGTTTTAATGGTTATTTTCTGAGCTCTGTTCAGTACCATGAAGAAAGTGATTCTGAAAACCCAACATAGGAGCTAGTTTTTCTTCACTAACTGTAAAATAAACGTAGGCTCCTAAGTCAGGTTTGTAAAAAGCTTAAAGCTAGTGGTTTCACTACTCCTTACATCCTTCCACCTGCCATCTGAAGTTAGTATGAAATGCCTTCTTTATGGAAATTTAGAAAGAAAACAAACATTAGAGACAGAATTTCTTGGTGTACTATCAAAACAGAACCCTGGAAGCTTTCAAGGGAGGGAAGCATAGTGATTCTGGGTAAGCTTCTGGGATCTACGAAGCTTGATGAAAACCACGTAGTCAGTGTGCCAATTCAGTCATCATAGAATCACCCTGAACATAAAAAAAATACAGTGACCTCTTAGATGTGTAAGAAGGCAAAAGGGTTACATTAAGACATTCCAGCTAGTGTGTATCAGTGGAGTTATAGGAGCAATACACCATGAGGGAGGGAGTTTGGCTAGCTTCCATTCTCCCTAGAGGCTAGTGCAGCTCTGGAGTTGCTCTAAATAATGAACTGTGCTGTATGGGAGCTTGATTGAAAGGGCTGCTTGGGGGGTTTGTTAATTATTTACTTCCTTTTCCTGCTGGTCATGTTTCCTTCCTTCCTGGCCAAATATGTTAACCTTTGCAATAAACCTCTGTGAAGAGGGATTGTAGCCACTTTTTGCTTTCCGCTTAAAAGCACATCTATAAATACAGATGGAGCCTGGCAAAAACCCAGAAACAAATCTGATCCACCATTTTCACTTCTTTCCCAGTAAATATAAAAATAAAATGTACTTTGCTAGTCTGAAAATTTGGAAGAATATCTCTTTATGATAGCTTACTGGATTGTTTTCATAGTGTGTTTTGCTAGGCTTTAAATGCCTAGATATGAAAATGGAAATCAGTTCAAGAAATTAGCTCCTATAAAGGAATGTTTATTTTTGTTACTGGGGAAATGGCAAAATGGCAAATTCAAAAGCTACAAACTTCACAAATATATGGTAATTTCTGAAAGATAAAAAGATTTTAAAACTTTACATTTGTATGCATTTGTATGTGGCTTTGTCTATGGATGTTTTATACTTCTTTTGAAAACAAAGATATTGTAAATAAAAATCCAGAATTGGAAGTTAGTGGAAACCAATAGCTGTGATTCACTTGAACTGGATCAGCAATAAGGCCTGCTGAAAAAAGCCTTTAGGATTAAAATATCCCATCAAATACTCTTTTGTGTATGCTTTTTTTTTTCTGTCTGTCTACCTATCAATCTATTCTGCCAGATTTTCATCCTTCCAAGACACCAATGAGACGGCAGTTCTTTATTTGTAACTATGACTTGCACGTATCGATGTTTAAATAGAAGGTAACTTTTAATTATTAGAGATAAGTAGATATGTAGATGACCAGGTCCAGATTTAAAAAAAGCTCCCCAAACTTTTCCTGAAGCAATTGTCTGTTGGGCCAATTTCAAAAGTAACTTAAAGTTTGAAATAATTTGTAAAATCTCCCTATACTTATGCAACACTGAATATCTGACTCGGTCAGGAGCCTGAATCAGGTTAGTATGGTGTTTCTACGATGAGACAAGCTGTTGTTTTAGGGCAGGTTTCAAGACCCAGTTATTTTTCAGGCCTTTTCATTCAAAACTTGAGACCAGGAGAAATAAGACCACAGCTCTTGTGTTTTAGAACATATGAGTGACTCTTGTCCCAGTCCCATGGCATCTTTCAGAGGTGACTTTTGCCTCAGCAAAAAACAGAAACAGTATGCAGTATATGAGCTGTGACCATTTCACAGATCTCCCCAAGGCAAAGTTACCAGCCCAGTAAAGTCATATAAGGATCAGGATTTTTAGCTGCTGATTCCTGAAACTTTTAAATTTGTGGGGTTTGGTGTGGGGAATTTCTACCGCTCAACTATGAATATGCCATCTGGGAGTAACTACAATACATAGCTATATTACCTTCTCCTTCAAAGGCAAAATCCATCTCGGCTTCATTTGCATTTTTATCTAAGCCCAGATCTAAAATCCCAGGCTTGCCTCTACCACTGTGTACTTATTTAAAAGAGTCACAATAGTTTTCAAAGAATAGAAAACTATTTTTACATATAATCAGTATCAAAATAGGAATAGCATTGGTCTACCCATTTAGGAAATCTTGTGCTCTCTTTCTCTTTCAAGTATAATCTGACAATATTATTTCTGCAAGTGTTTCCATGATACATTTAATTCACACATAGATTTCCAAGCAAGTTCTTCATTTTCTACGTATTGTTAGAGTACAATTTCTTTTTTTTTCTCTTACCAATAAATAAATAAATAAATGACACCAATGGGGAGAAAAGCACAAAATATATCTACAGCAATACCTTCTGTCTGGTATCAAACTGTGTACGAACAATCTGCTAACAAACAGGAAAATGAAGAAGAGGCCTAGAGGTCGCATCTAAGTTCAGCTTTTTACTCTTCAGTGAATGGTCCTTTGGGAACCCACTGGATCTCAAAAGACAGTTAACAGTTCAAGGTGTCAGGTTAAAAAAGGAATACAAGTATGAAAGCTGGATAAAAGCCCTAAGATTCCGCAGGACATGTAACAGCCGCATAGAGATGATACAGAAAAAAAGGCAAACAAAGCTTCCAGACTCTGAATAAATAGGACATTTTAGACTGCACAGAACTGCAGAAATTACATAGTAATCACTAATTCTACCTGTAAGCATGATATTTTTCATCTTGAAGTAATATTATTTATACCATGGAACTGCATTTTCTTCGGTATCTTCTGTAGAGCAAGGCTGCATACTCTCTGGGATAAATTACACAGATTTATAGACATTTTGTGATGAGTGAATTGAAGTAGGCAATTCTAACACCTGAGGCGGGGGCGGGGGGAGGAAATGTGCTTCAAATAGAGATTTTGAAAATCTCTGTATACTTTATGGAGCAGAGAGATTCTAAAAGGCTGTGCCAGGAGGCAGCATCTTCTTGGGAAAAAGCTTTCACACTGATTCCAAGCGCTCTCTCCTCCCTGTGAAAAAAGGAAGGATGGGTTGCAGATGTGGTTGAAAACTGTGATGTTTTCAGAAGGTTTTTGAAATTCAGTCAATGAAACTTGAGTGCATCTCACGAATGGCAGAGGGGAATACAGCTGTGACCAAATCAAGGAATACATTGTGCAAGGTGCACCAGCCAGGGCTAAAAGCACAGTATTCTGAGTTAAACCTGCATCATATCTAATGTGCATTGCCTCTCAGCTAAGATTTGAAGAAAGTTGATAGGCACCCCAGCAGCACTGAGATCCTGTAATTCTGTTTATTTAGTGAATCAGTAGTGATGCAGTTTTCTGTTCTGGAACAGTTAGTTAGATGCAAATAGTTTGTTTAGCCTTTCAAAGACCAGGGTGCTACTCATTCTAAATACATGGAAAGCAGGATAGTTCTTATAACCTCAGAATTTCTTCCCTATGCTAGTGCTATTGGTGCTACTGCCTTTCAGAAAGAGCTTCTGAACCAACCAGTCTGTGTAAGAAATAAAGGGGAAGGATCTTGCCTTTCAGAAATGTTCAAGAGTAAAATCAATAGGGGAATGAAATGTTATTTTCAAGTCTGTAAGATTTTTAAAAGGAGTTCAAAAGTGCTGCACTACAAAGAGCAGCATGACCACAGAGCTGTTTGCTGCAGTATGAAAGAACTTTGACTATATTTGCATAAAATATTTTCAGAATCCTATATGGCTTCTGCAGGTGAGAACTATTACATATGGATACAGTGATTTTCCCTTACTAAAGTTTTTGTTCTTTTTCTTCCACAATGCACAAATACAACAAAATACAATTTGTAGATATTTCTACTAAAATATTATTTAAGTATATGCATGCCTGTATACATCTAGAAACCAGATCTTTTTTGTATTCATGAAATACATCATTCTCTAGTCCACAGTAAAATAAATGCTCATATTTTTGGTTTTCTCCGCTGTAGTTCAGTCCTCTGACAGGTGACCAAGTAGCTGGCAACTGAACTAACCAGGCATGCTAGTTTTACATCACACATGGGTAGCAGGGTCAGACATGAGCCCTCCAAAAAAATACAAATTGCATAAATTGTGTTGTTGATTCAGTAGATACAGTTCAGCCTGTTGCGAGAGCTTCACTACATTAACGTGAATGTGGCAGGACACAGGTTTTACCATGACTGTTTTTAAGATGGAAAATAAATGTAATTTTTTTTGCAGGAGTACATGTGTTAGCTTAGCTATCTTAAGTTCAGGCTTATTTTAGCTTAAGTTACTTTTTTTTCATTCTGTTTCCTATGCTATGTGGCACTGTTTCATCAGTTAATGGTTCTCCTTTCTGCCCCATAGATTCCTGTATCATAATGATGGGTAGAAAGATTCTTGTATGTGGTCTGAATGTCTTCAAGATTGACTCTGAAGAAATCCAGGGTCTGAATGTAACAACAGAGGAGGGCCGTGATTACTGTTCTCAGAGCTGCCATCTTTCAGAGGTGTGCTGGTTCTCTGTTACTTCCTCAGTATTGCTGCACATTTAAACTTCAGTGGTTGATCTGAGAACAGAGATTTACCTACCTTACTAATTTATATATATTCAATTATTAGTCCTCGCTGTTCTAACCTGCCTGATCAGTCTAGCTGACTGTCACTGAAACGAGAAATAGTATCCCTCCCCGCTCCCCTCCAACCTTTGAGATTAGCAGTGCTAAAAAAATGAATTGATCTGAGAAGAAAAGATGGAAAAGTGCCATCACCATTTCTTTGAAATTGTTTCTTTCCCAGAGAAATGCTCATAATGTCATTTCCTCCCTGGAGGTGGTGGGGGGTTGTAAGCAAGGAAAGAAAACACAAGGAGCAATCTCAGTAGCAGCAGTACTAGGTTTTAAAGATCTTCCCATCACTGACTGGAACAAGAGATTTTTCAGCTTCCCAGCATGGGTAACCAGACACGGAGCCCAGGTTTAGCCTCCTTCATGGCTAGACTTCTAGAGAAGGCAAACAAAGCCATATAAATTTTATTGATGTCTAACCAAAATAGGTAGATAAGGAACCAGAATGCTTTGTTCTGTAGTGAGGTGGTCTCTAAACATGCACACAGAGTTATTTAGGCTTTGGGGCTTTTTATCTTTTTGTTGTGTATTTATTTCTCCTTTGCCATTTGACTTACCTTGCCTCTACATACGTTCTCCAGTGAGTCAAAATAGTTGTCTGGCTTTACATACCATAGAAAGTTAGCATATTGCTTATATAGAACAAAGCCCAGTAAAGCAAATTATGAGTCTTGCTTTTGATGTCTGCAGACAATGTTTATAAATCCTTTTTAGATAAATGAAAATACAGTTCTAAGTATTTCAGGAACAGTTACTTCAAAGTTTTTTTTTTTTAGTCTAAGTGATAAAAATCTCTGAGGTTTTTTTTTAAGGATATTAGAAGAGCTTTGATCCTCAGAGAAAGAATTTAATCAGATTGAGACAAGATAGCTGTGATGAACAGAGTTACTTATTTAGTGGCAGCGAGACTTTTCAGATTTGGAAAGCGTAGTGAGCTCTCTTTAGCAGTACAGATGTCATGGAACTGAGCTCTCTAACAATGTTGGTACATTCAGAGGGAAGCTGGTTCAGAGAACAGCTACAGTCTGTATTGTGCACCGATTTTATTAGATTTACATTTAGTATCCTAATCAAAATACTAGTTCCTTGACTTTTTCATATGATTGATTTATCTTTTTCTGTTCATTTTTAAAATGAATCTATGACTTGTAAAGACTGCTAGACAGTAGACGTACTATTTCTGAACTGAACGGATGAACAGAGATTTGACAACTGCAGGAACATTTGTACTATCCTTATCACTGTGGTTGTCATGCCTGACCCAGGTTTACAGTAAATGTTCATTTTACAATGTTACCAAGTCTAGCAGTCTTTACAAGCTAGGCAAAAGGGACTAGAGTAAGTGCAAGAATAAATAGCAATGGAGATTCAGACAGGGAGGTTCTGTGCAAAGAACTCAAATTTGTTTATTTGATCATATTAAATGATCAGCTTGAAATGAAAAGCTTGAGAAGGTAATAGAAAAGGAGGGGAGATACTAACTGAGCAGTGTGTATGTTTTTGCTGCTTTTTTTTTACTGAACTTCTTGGTGTCAAGACCTGAGATAATTGTTTTTGTAGGCTGAATAGGAGATAACCAGGCAGAGACTTACATGTTTTATTGATAAGAGAATGGGCTTACATTTCAGAAAGCTCTAAACAAATAAGGTTTGTCAAACATTATTTCCAAAAGGTCCCATAAAACTAACTTGCACTACAGTAACTGAATGAAATTTCAGGACACTCATTTCTATCTGAAGTGATTACAAGGTTAGTGGCTTCTTGTATCCATCAAACAGGAAAAATACATCATCTCTTAAAGTCATTTGCAGCAGACAAAAAACAGATTAAAACTACTGATGCTGTTCAAATGAAAATTTTAATTAACATGCTTTCTAGAGGTCATTAAGAGCATCTAACTCAGTTTTATACACTGGGTTGTTTTTTGATCTTTCTGTTGCATGTCTAACAAACCCTTACATTGTTCAGAGCTTTGAAGAGACTGCACCATCTTCTTTAAAATTGAACACACAAAACACACCAAAGACCTTCCAGTTTTTAGAGCTAGATTTTATTAGAGAACAATCAAAAACAACTCTGAAAGCAGAGGGAAAAACAAATCTGCTAGGTGAAAGAGAATGCAATCCTGCATGATTTGTAAGCAACTATTCCCTCTGCCTGGTGTGCCCTGGAGGATGGTTTCAATGTGTTCCTGGATCCAGTCCCCTGCTTCATTCCCTCAGGGTTCTCAGGAAAGTTTCCTCACTGTTGTGGTTGGCGAGGATCCGCTCCCTGCTGTAAGCTGGCTTCTGCTTGCTCACAAATCTTCCAGGCAGCCACCACCTTCCAGTCACCCTGCCACCTCTCACCAGTGTTTGAAAAACTTCTTCCAGCCTTCGGGTACAGACTGTCCCTCTTTCCGTAGTGTCCTGCGTTGCCAGAGTTAGGCCTGCAAGCAGGAGGCCTTCCCCTCTGCTGCTCAGACACATCCTTTTTCAACAGTGTGACTTTTAGCAATATATAATAAACCATGAAAAAACAAACCAAGCAATTATAGCATCCCTCAGACCCTGGAAAAATTCTAGTGTATGATCTCAGCTTACTGAGCTATGTTATTGGTGTTTGTGAATGCCTGTCTGCATTTTTCATTTGGTTGTACTGAATATCCCTACTAAACTGTAACAGTCACAGTGAACAAACCATTTTTAGATATGTCAACATCTGAAATCCCAGATATAAATATTGGTGTCAATTTAAGTGTCTGTGTGTTCTGTTTGTGCTTTGACTGGTTATTCAGATGTGCAAACTCAAGCTTCTTTAAAGATATTTTACAGGATAAACACAATTACAGAATTTGTGTTTTAGTTACAGGATAAGACTGATTTGGCTCCTAAGTCATGATTAAGAATTAAAATGTTTAGTTGACTACTTAAACTTTGAATAAAAAGGTATCTACAGAAGTTCACCTATAGGGTTTTGATATTACCACTTCCTTTTAATTACAACAGAATGTTCTGCAGAATTCTTCTTCACTCTAAAAATAAAATTAACTCTGTACTTAATGTCTGCTTTTCTTGCTAAACTAACCTTGTATAACTTCCTGGTATTGATTAGAAGATTAGATAAGCGTAGGTCCTTTCTGCTGAGGTTAAACTACAAAGGAACATGAGGATTACATTATCCCAGTTTAAAGATTTCCTGTTGGCAATGGCTAGTCCTAGAATAGGGATTATCTGCACATTGAAATCCTTTAGATTTATAAGAGCTGAAATTGCTACAGCTATATTACCATGACCTTTGAGTTTATCAGCACGTGAGAATGAAGTAAGGGTCAACCACTGCCAGTATTTGAATGGGAGACCTTAATGGAAGATCTCTGTTAAAGAATTAGAGCTTTTCTTGTCAGAATGCTGAGTCAGGTGAGTTTATTGGAATGAAGTTGGCAGCAGGTAAATTTAGATCATTCAGTTAGTAATGTTGCTTCCTATGTGAGAATTTTTATTTTCTTAAAATGACCTATCAAAGCAATTAAAGAATTCTAACTGATGAACACGAAGCAGCCTCTAGTCCCACTTTAACATTTGAAAAATATGGAATAGATAGAGAGCTAAGTAACAAAACTCAATGAAATCACATGGTTATTATACATGTTGTTAACCTTGAGACTGCAGACAAAATCTCAGCTGATTTCAGACAGCCCTTTTAACTCATAAGAATAGATACAGTCTGTGGGAACCCATGGTCCCAGCTATGCACAATTTTATGGGGTTATTTATTTATAGGTAGTACTTTAATTTGCATGCAGAAGCCAGCTGGGAGATCCATATGCTTCAGAGCATTTGTGTTAAGTAATTCCATTAATGTGAATGGAAAAAGCTGACAAGGAAATGGCTGTTGCACTGGACACAAAAACTGCATCTATGTGAGCAAACTACTGCATGCCAGGAGCCTTTTACCAGACCAGAGACAAGCTGGCACCATCTTGTCGCATCCGTCCTATCCAACTCTCTTTCTTACCCTCCAAAATAGTTCTGGTTGTTTGGGGGAAATGCTCATGCTGTTTCCTAAATGGTGTTGAGAAACTGTCTGAGAAAGCAATAATTGCCCAGAAAAATAAATACTTGTTCAGTCCTGTGCATCTGATCAACAGAAAATATTATCTTAATAGAAGTTGTGTGTTGTTTGGGGGGATTTAAATTTTTTTTTTCCTTGTCTTTGAATTAATTTCAGCCTCTCACCCCAGTGTTACCCAATTTGTGATTTAGGAAGGGCTATGATCAAACTGGAAAATTGTTTCATATGAGTCTGATGCCAGTTCCTGTCTAGAAGAATGTGTCAGAGAGGTATACAAGAGAGCTGATAGTTTGCTAATTGCGAAACTGAAAGCAAGATAGCTTCACTGATAACAGTACTAGTCAGGGTACCGCTCCTTACTGATGCAACTCCGATGCTTTTAGAAGTTTGCTAATAATATCTGTGCATATCATTGCACTGCATCTTGTATATGTGTCAGCCTATTTAGAGCCACCTTCGCATGCACCCAGAGACTACCACAAACAATTTTTCAAATCAAGTTTCTGACTACAGACAGATAGTATGAAATTAGCAGGTTACATTTTTCAGGCTTAGGGCATATATAAACAGTATTAATAATGATTTCATTCCTGCAAGTTCAAGTAAATATTAATTAAATTCACCGCAATGTATTATTTAATAGTTTGCACTCTGGTCTTGTTTTAGGAATAAAATCAAATACAGATAATATTAAGAATAAGCTGTAAGAAAATAAAAAGGTAATTTTCTTCTACACGATCGTTCAAAATTTTTTCTGAAAATTGTTGAATGTTTTTTCTCTGGATGTACAAGACTTGAGAAATGTATGAACCAAAGATGTAAACGTAAATTAACACATGCTCACCCATCAGTGCAAGCTAGTAATTACATGAAGGATTTTTTTATTGGATCATGTTTTTCAATCAAGCTTCCAAAAGCAGGTCATTGAGAATAATGTCATTTAAAGTCAGGGTTACCTTTGTGGATCCCAGTGATACGTATTTTTGAGTAGCTAATAATTTATCACTGTCATTTCATGGCTAAAATCCAGAATGATATCTGACCTTCTGCTCCATTACTTAGTATCATTACAGGCACACTAACTTTATTTGGCCAGGGCATAGTTGTATGCATTTAGCAGCCTGTCAGTGGAAACCAGGCAATGAAAGAATTAAATGTCAGACTTCTGAGAACTACAGGAAAGGCTTTCTTGCTGCAGGTCAGAGACTAGAATAAGGTGTCACTCAGACTGAAAGCTTCTTACAAGGTAAAAAAAAAAACATTTTACACTGAGGGTTATAAGGAAAGAAAGGATTCGCACAGCTTAGATATGATTTACAGTGAGTCTGAACAAACTTTACAGAGGAATGAGAATGCTAGTCAGAAAGACTTCTTTATAAATCAGATGTTATTTAAAAAATGCAGAAGCAGAAGGGGGATTTGGGGTGAGGTCAACTTGATCAATGAAGGTGAAAAAGTATAAAGATATTTCTATATTTTCAAAGACAAACTTTGTATTTTTGACTTGCACACACTGAACTTTTTTCCCAGTTTGTTATATTCTGCTAATGTTTGATATTGAAGCACTGTGCAAAGTTAAATTGCACATATAGCATAGGTTACAGCTGAGTTGGAGAGCTGGTCTATTATTATGCAATGAGGGAGCTGGGAAATTTTCTTGTTTATAATGTGTCACCGACCAACTTAGGTAGACACGAGGAGACAGGACATAAGGAAGCAAAAGGCGTAAATAGCTATTTATCAACATACACAACAAAAGATGGCTTATGGCTTCCCAAAGCTTGGATGCGCTGAGAAAGTCTGGGACAAATTCATTTCTGGAGAAAGCAGAAGTAGTTCTGAAATCAGTGAAGGTGCACCTGCTTATGCAGCAAAATCCTTTAGTCCTTCTGGAGCCTGAGCCTTGCATCCCGTATATCCACCATTTACTGCAGCAGTTCCTGCTATTGTGCACTCATGACTCCTCAGATTAGCTACAGCTGGCCTAGCTTGGGGGCCAATAGCTTCCAATTTTCAGGAAATAGATGACACATTTAGTTTCTCTCTCTTTGTAAATCAAGCTGGCAAAGGCGACAATTGCATGTCCTTTTCCTATATAGGATGTGAGGGTCCTCACCATCAAAAGCTGGTAAAAGGGGAGGGGAAAAATTATGCAGGAGTTTTTCTCATGTTTAGGAGATACTAGTCCTTACTTATTGTGTTCATCCTTAATTTTGCTGAGAAAAAAACCTCATGGCAACTATCTGCTTATGTCCTAAAATAGGTAAGTGAAATGTAAAAGTCAGTTTTCTTTTTCCTGTGAAGGAAGCTTTACAAAAATGGAACTTTACAAGTAAAGTCATACAGCAAACTAATGTCTTTACACTTATGATGGTATGGTTTAAAGTCTTCAGCTGAAATAGGGTGTGCAGGTTTGCAAGGCAGACTTGGCTCAGTTTGACTGAAAATTGAAAGGCTGTGAGAGGAAAAGATGAAATAGTTTAGTGAAAACAAATTGTCAGTGTGACCCAGGTACATTGAATTCCAATTTAAGCCATATCCACAAGTCCACAACAGCTTTTTCAATTCACATTTGCCATGTGCTGTCACATACCAGCTATAATTTCTGAGGTGGTGGTAGCACTGGCTGCTACTATTCTTCTTGAGAAGACACAGGAAAGCTGTGTGGCTCAAGTGTTTTTAAGTTAAAGGAAAGAAAAAACTTGTCTCTGTTGTAATAATGGTGGGGGTGGGAAAAGTGCTAGTAATATGTATATGGTCTGTCCTAGCAACTCTAGAGAGTCAGGATGATTCTGGAGCTCCCTTTCCTTTTTTCCTTTTTTCCTTTTTTCCTTTTTTCCTTTTTTCCTTTTTTCCTTTTTTCTCCTTTTCTCCTTTTCTCCTTTTCTCCTTTTCTCCTTTTCTCCTTTTCTCCTTTTCTCCTTTTCTCCTTTTCTCCTTTTCTCCTTTTCTCCTTTTCTCCTTTTCTCCTTTTCTCCTTTTCTCCTTTTCTCCTTTTCTCCTTTTCTCCTTTTCTCCTTTTCTCCTTTTCTCCTTTTCTCCTTTTCTCCTTTTCTCCTTTTCTCCTTTTCTCCTTTTCTCCTTTTCTCCTTTTCTCCTTTTCTCCTTTTCTCCTTTTCTCCTTTCCTTTTCCTCTAGATAGAAATCTGACAATCATGGCATGGAATAGAATTTGGCAGGATCCTTCTGAAGCCGAAAGTCAATGGAAAATGGATGGAAAGTTGTAACTGTAAGTGGCTGGGAGGTTGATGGTGCTATTATAGGACAGAAATTGAAGATTGTAATAGACCTGATCAGAACTGAGCAAGACGTGAGTCAGGAACAGTGTTGTTACATACATCTATGTTACATAGAACAGTCTAGAACACTAGTACTTTTGAATTCAGTATTGCTTTCCAGGAACTCTTGCCTATTTTAATAATCCACAATGTGAAGAAAATTCTTATATACTGCTACATGTGTTTGCTCATGTGTGTTTATGTGTTTTAAGATCTTAGTTGTCTTCTGTTTCTTTTCTAAAGCAATTACTGAGCTCTCTTTCAAACTATATTAACAAAAAAATTTACAAAAATAATTAAGCAAGGTAAGTTCATATATAAATGAATAGAGTTGATCTGTGTTGATTAGGCAGTCATAAGGTTAAAATTATCACATTTATTAGATGAGCTCACCTGTGATAAGATTAAGCTTGTTCTAAAAAGATTTTTATGATCTATAGCAAAGGTAAGGATTCTCTGTTTACAGTATTTTGTTAAATGCCAGTGCTGTCTTTAACAGGAAGTGGTAGTGCTAATAGAGGCATGTTAGAGGGTTGTTTTTTTTTTAAAATCTAAATTACTTGAATAATTTTCAGCAATTTTTCATAGCTAGTATTATAATTTTCCATGTTTTGTGCACTTTAATGATGTACTTTGATGCACTTTAAACTGTGTAGCACACAAATGGCCAGTTTCAGGATCTGTGTGTGGAACTTGATGATTTAGGTGGAATTTCCTGGATTTCTTTTGTAAGAGTCTCATCTTCCGAAATCTGTTGTCCTTATTTATTTGGTTAATGCTTGTTTTAGCAGTTCATTTTGGTTCTTTTAAGTTAGGCCAAAAGCAGAGAACTTAAGCTTGGAAATTTGCTTAGAATAAGTGAACTGAACAGTAAAACTTGCATTAATATGTACAAAGGCTTATTGTACACAAAAGCGCTAGTAATCTAATTTGTTGACCAGGTTGGAAAGCAAAGATACAGTATTTCTGTCAAATAAGTCTCTTTGACTAATAAGTCATAAAAAAATTAAGGCTGTAATAAAATTTAATCGTAGTATGATAAGTGCTAGCATACTTTTTGATAAAACTGTAATTTGTGAACCCAATAAGACACAGACAAGCTAATGTATTAAACAGGAATGGTGAGGAATTTTTAAAGTATGCTTGGAACTTTAAAATAATTTGGCAGGGGTTAGCTCTTGGAGCTTTCTCCGAGGTAAATTTTGCTGATATCAGGCCATCTTACTTGCCAGATTTGGGGACTAACTTGAAAGTGGATAATAAACTCCAGGCAGGAAAAGGAATTCCTGTTCATCCAAAATCAGGCAAATCTGAGATTCAGTAATTTTAATCTCTGTGTCTGACACAGAATAGCACTAAGAAACTGCAAAATTGCTGTTTTTCTTGGAAGGTCTATGTGTTCCACATCACTGGTTTACTGCCATCTTGGACTCGGGTGTGAACTGACCATTCTGCTCTTCCGGCTATGACGGACCCCTGAGTGTTTCTCATACCTCCAGGTTCTGGCGTATAGAGTCATAGACTTATAGGCCTGGAATGTCATTTTCACATTTGCTAGCTGGGTCTACCAAATGAGGATGAGCAATCTGATAGCAAAAGATCTCAACCCAAGTAATGTAGAGCCCTAACTAGGTGCCAAACTCTTCAGCCAACTCCACTGCAGATAGAATTGATTTAATTTTCATGTTGGTAACATCACATTGAACCATGAATACAAATATGATGGGGAGGAGAAACTGTATTTGGAATTGTGTTAAGGAAGTGTGTATTGGCAAGATGGAGGAAAAAGCAGAACTTCCCTTCTACCATTGATCAATACACCAATAGCTGGAAGGAAGAAAAGGTGACGTTGAATAACTTCCCTACTAATTACTTGCTCCTTGTAGATTGGAGTTGTTTAATTTATATTTAGCAACAATTCTGTGCATGGATGAACCTCTGACATACATACGACAAAATTTCCTAAAATTCCTATTTTTCCTAATGTATTTTCCAAAACCTTTTCAAAAACAAAAAAAGCAAAGGAAGGGTGACATGCATAGTCATTAATGACGTATGAAATGTCTGTGTTAAACAGGTACTGTCTACTTGGAGATGAACAAAAAAATATGATGTTCTTTATTGTTCTTGCAACAAAAAGACAAAAAGCTACTGAGCTGTTCAAGCTTCTGTATCAGAATGAAAATATGCTACTTATACTCAGATTTTCTACATTAAAAAGAAATAGGTAGAAAAAAAAATTAGCGTCCTCTGAAAATGTTAAATATCAAAAAGTAAAATGGTTATTTTTCCCCATTCCAGTTTTATTGGCTATAGTAAATGAGTAAGATTATATTAAAATTTGTCGTGCAGCAGCTGAAGAAAAGCAAGATACCTTGTAGTTTCCTGTTTGTCATGAAATCAGTTCCTCTTTGAAGAGGGATTGTTAGAAGAAGGATATGCTTACTATCAGAAGCAGCAAAAGCATTTCTTCTAAACTTGGTACCATCATAGAGGGGGTGACAAAAATCAGTTTTTGTTCCCTGTTAAAATGTATAGGAAACCACAGCTTTTTAAAGTAAACCTGCATCACTTCTGGTTTTCTATTTTCTTTCTCAATAATTAAGTTTCTCTATTATTAGGGTGACTTTTTCCATTATACGATCTTATTTCAAAGTTAAACAATTGCATGTTTTTAAAGCTGCTAAGTTTAAATGCATCTTGGTGCATCTGTGGGTTTCCTATGAGCAATTTCCTTGTAGTACCTACCCCAGTTAGATGTGATGAACCACAAATTACTGCAAAATTTATTTCCACTTAATGCAATTTTCCTAAGTGTCAAGTTACATAAATTGGCCTGTTTTAATAAAATATGAGCGAGGAAGACTTATTATATCTAGACAAATGCTCCTACCAACCTCAATCAACCTTCAGAAAAGCTGACAGCTGGTCGTGTCAATAGTCCTCTCACATAGAGAATCCCAGACTCTTTCAGCTGTTTGAGAGGGCCAGTGAGTGGTGGTTAGCTCTCATTATCATTCAGCGTTGGGATAAAAACACTCTGAAAAGTTGAAGTGATATTATTTTTTCACCAGGCAAAACTTACTATCTACTGGAAGGAATTTGGCAGGAAAAGTGGTTTCTGGAGAAAGGAAATGGAAAAGACAGGTGCATAGAAATGGACTACTGTAACTGGAGTCTCTTGCCTCTTCATAAAATGTGTCTGAAATATGTTTATTTGTTGTAGTATGTGGCAGACTAAAGGCAAAATTCCATTATGTTTATCCATAACCTGGATATTTCAAATGCTTGCTTTTTCAAAGACTTGAAGATTTGCATGGCCTGCTGTCTGGGGATGTTAATTAAATGAATTTTCTGCTGCATTCTGTGGATGAATTAAAGAAAGGGGCAGAAAGAAGTGCCTTGTTTTCATGGACCCCACAATCATGCTACTGGAAACAGTATAGCCATTTTAGTTAAAATTCATTGTTGTGCTCACTGTGTCTAAAAACATCAGGACTATATTTAAAATGGCCTTTATGAGATTATCAGATGCAACAGAAGTTTTTGAAGTGCATAAGGTAAGATTGTCTCTTGCATCTTGAGGAGTTGAGTGACATTCTTATGGTATGGGTTCTGCTCGGCCTGCTTTGCCAGAGATCCACCTTCCTGGCATAATGAGAGAATAGAAACTTAATTTACAGTATCTTACTGAGAGAATTTAAATATATTCCATGAAGTTGCAGGGTCAGCCATAGATTGAAACGAGTGTCCTTAGGACCCTTATAATCTTGCCCACAGAACTGAAGTAGGTAAAGAGCCTCACCTAGAATTTTACAAAGGCAAACCTTTTTAAAACTATTTCACAAGACAGTGTGAAATTAGTTTGCAGATCACTTGTAGATGAACTATTTGTGCCCAAAGCCTCCCTGTTAACTCTCATTCTAGTGTCACTTGGCCTGGCAATAATCATTTTATCTTCTTTCATTTAGATGTGTCGCTTCAGTAATGGTTTTCTACAGATGCATGGTATGGACTGCTTTGGAGATAGCTTTCTCTGTTTCTCACATGCATGCACAAGCTTACATGTTGCTACAGCTTACTGTGTGGAATATTCCCCATTTTTCTGGTTCTAGATTAAAGTAACTACCCAGGAATTAAAATATGATCAATAAAGCAAAGATACAAAGAGTGAGACATTACAAATGAATATTGGTTGTGAGCTTATGTTGTAAGATCACCTTGTGCATATTTGAAATCTACATATTGGAAAAGGTTGTGGGTATACTAGCATATTAGTAGTGGCTTTGCTGAAATACTTTGTAAGCAATGAACAACACTCTTACTCAGGTGCACAAAAGATTAATGGGGAAAGAAATCACCACAAGTACAGTAACTCATACAAACCTCTTAGGTTGTGAATTTTGGTGGCTGTTCATGTCTTAAACCTAGAGTATCCCAGTGACATAATGAGCTCAATTTCTGAAACACTTATCGTAAAACATCTCAGCTAAACAGAAGTTTCATGAATTGCCTATAAAATGCTTTGCTTATTTAATTTAAATTAGTAAATCTTTATCTACAGTATTATAATGACTTTTATTCCTGATAAAGCTACATAAGCTCTGTAGTATGATGTTAAAAACTCTAGTAGTTGTTCCATCAAATAAAAAATGTAACAAGATTATACCTTTAAAATTGCTAAAATGATTGCTGTTTCTAAAATAGGCATTAAAATCTACTTTGTGAGTATCGGTAATTTTCAGAGTAATGCAATTCAATTTAAATTGTAGGACTCAGATGCACTTTATAGGACTCCTTTTATAGCTCTTGCAGAATGTAGTAATACCTGGTTGACCACACTATAGAGTATAAAATGCTCTTTTAATGTTATGAGTTCCATGAACTTAACTGGTTTCTCTCAAAACAAGAAAGGTAAAAAGACAAAGCAAAATGTATAAGTGTATATTTATTCTTACTATACGTTACTTTTTATTTAGAACTGTGATCAAGCTGCAATCATTTAAAAATGAGAAAAACATATTGTAAGATAATCTACAATTAATACTTCTTAGTAAATTACTGCTTCCTTTTTTACCTTCTCTTTTAATGATATTCTGGCTCTGTTGTTAATGGTCTGGTTTAATCATTAACTGCGACTGAAAGAATACTCTAAAGTGAGTTATAGCTATATAAAGGACAGCATAGTTGGCAAAATCATGCTAGGGGATACAGGCTAATTCCTTACTGCCACTGCCAGTGTTTCTGATACAAGATGATCAAAAAACTGTCCAGATATTGAATGAGTTTTTTAATGTAAAAGAAAAATGTTGATTATAATTTAAAAAATTATAGAAGTCCTCTGTGAAATCTTATTTCTCTTGGTTATTTGTCATCTAAAAGTTACTGCAGAACCTCTGCTCATGCACTGCAGTTAGAAGCTGGACAGTATCAGTTCAGACATCAGGATACATAGAAGTAAATCTGCAGAGTCAATTCTTTTTCCTCCATTCTTAGTGTCTGTTTGCAATAATGGCAAAGATAGCAAGTGAATGCAAGTCTCCCTTTTTCTCAGCACAGCAACAGACAGTACTTCAGTGTGACTGACCAGGGCTGCTTCCAAGACCTTAGGAGTGGTGCTGGGTACATAGCTGGTTAAGATTTTGTATTGGCAGAAGTGTAAAGCTTACTGAGCAATTGGCCATACCATTATTTATCTGCCTAAATAAAAATACTGCTACTAATTCATTTTCAAGAGAAAGAGGAAAAAAATTCTTTTTCTTTTTTTTCTTTATTCAAAAGAAAAAATCTCCAGTCAGCTGTTTGACAAGCACTTCCTCATTCAAAAAAAAAAAAAGAAAAAAGTGAAGGACCCATCTTAACACAGGTTGAAACAAGTGGTTTTTGTAGCTACCAAAACAGACATAGTGTGGCTTCTAACTTGAAGAGGCAGGACAATTTGCAAGCTGAGCTGCAAGTGATCTTCAGCATGTGTGCAGAGGCTGAATTTGCTCTTCTTGAATTTCTAGCGATATGCTTTAGCTGTTCTACTGTGGGATCTCTCTCTTGTTATTATGCACTAATTAAATATTTGGTGAGGTATAAGAACTTCTGAGTCAACAAAATATTGCAGAATCTAATAGTCTCTTATTTCTTTTTGCTGTTTCTGGTCTTGTGCATCACAAAGTCCCTCAAGACTGTCAAAATTCAGGCATGCTTCCTATCCCCTTATGCATGCCAGAGTGTTTTCCTGACTATCAGCAGTCACCAAAAGAAAATTTTCCCTCTGCAGATCCTGGTGATGCCAGTACTTGATCCAGCAAAGTGCAGCTTCTGTAGAGGCTATTGGAACTCCTGGGCACTTAATAAGGTTTACAGATGTGCCTTACCTTTGAGTAAGGAATGTCTCACTGCTAGTCAGTGTGAAAAATCATGCTTAAGTCAAGCCAGGTTAAGAATATATATTATTTTCATTTTTCCAATAGCAGGATAAGACAATCCAGTTACAGATATTTATAGAAGTTATATGGGAGGGGGGGAAGAAAGAAAACCATACTTACCTGTTTTTCCCCAAGATCAGATCCAAAAGATATCTTGCCCTGTATTCATCTGACTTGCTCTGGACATGATTCATTCACTCCATCAGGGTTTCTGATGTATGAATGTATCTTGTCTCAGGTTTTAGTCATAGGGCAAATTCCAGTCCTGCTAAAACAAATCTATTACCTGCAGTCCTGCAGTGATTCAATTTAGGTTGAAAATTTTTCATACTATCCAAGCTTATCAACACCTTACTTAGCAAATGCTTCTGACAGCTCTCATGCCAAAAATAGCTGTCTTCTGGGGCTGCAGGTTTTATCAGGTACTAACATGTGATAGCAGACCCACTACCTAATACTTGGCTAACCTAGAAACAGCTACTTCATTCAAGCAAGGTAGCTTCTTCTTTCCCTTACCTATTGCTTGATGGCTAACATATATAAATATATATATATATATATATATATATATATATATAATATCAGTGGGAAGTGAAGATCAGTGAGTCTTATCTTTCATATCATCCAGTATATTGACAAATATATTTGATACAATCATCTAAATGGAATTAATCTATGTATCTTTTTATCAGGTCAAGACTGATTCAAAAATAATAATCACTTCTCTCCCAATACACACACTTTTTTTTACAGGTAACATAATAGTAGGCCAACAGACATTTGTTCTCTAATTCTCTTATGGTATTTCTGCATCCGTGGTGGTCCTCAGGATCCAGTGAGAAGTCTGGTCCCTGTTAAATGTCTAAGATGCTTATGGTAACAGCAATCTTGCATCTTCCCTAAGTCCATGTTGGTGTCCCAACTTTGTGCCCCCCCCTTTCCCCCCCCCCCCCAGATTATATTCACACTCTTGAACAACTTTCAGAGTCAGAATTACAGATTCATAATAATCATCCCCCGTACATCCTCTTTCTATCTCCTTTGAGGAATAAGCCAAAATGCATATTACCAGAGCCTCAGCCTCTATTTTATAAAGCTGCAAGGCAGAGTAAAATATTTGGCTATTTTTTTAAACAAATGAATAGCTTTTCAACTTTTAAAGAGAAAATCAGTGTTCATTTTTACATAGACATCTAGGGCAGTACTAAAAGTCACTGCAAACAATTAAATCCAGTGATGTTAGATTCAAAAGTGTTTATTCATGCATGCTCTCTGGAAGTGTTTACCTATGCTTACAAAGACAGCTTATCAATACTATAGATTTAGAGGTCCAATTAGGTAAAAAAATTTGCAAAACACTTCATACAGTAAATGCTTATTGCTATAAAATAAAAAACAGTATGGGGACCATAATGTGAAAGGTTTTCTAATGGATTTGCAATTACCTGTCTGAAAGACTTAGTGGTGTCACCTCTTGATGTATTAAAATTATACTCTCACTAATTAGAACTTAGTATAACAAATGCTGCTGTAGATATCGTCAGCATCACTAGATATCATCAGCATCAGTGGAAATCCATTAACTTTAACAGAGTTGTTTCTACTTATAGCAGGACTGAACTTGTGCCTAGAACATGAAAACTAGTTCACCTGTGCTGAATCTTGATCTTTTCACTGCTCAACTTAACTATGATGGACTGAAAAAGTGTTGAAAATTGAACATCTTAGGATGCTCAATAGATGCAGGTTTTGTTTTCATTTAAACCCTGAAATCATCAGTTCATTCTGACTGTGAACTACCTTCAATAGCTTCTTTAAATGTTAATATACCACAACTTGTAATGTGGATTATCTTAAAAATCCTACATCACTCTCAATTCTTTTAGAATAAATTCTGTCTTTGCAAAGGGAAGCACAACTAAAAATACTTTTTTTTTTAAATCATCAGGAGAAAACACATTAGAGAAGTCACTGCATAATTATTGTTTTTTAGAACTCATGCTCTACTATCACTTTTTAGTTGTGGAAATAGAATGGACATTTTAGTAACAAATAGAAAACTTTAGTAACAAAACTTTTTTTTTGTAGAAAAACACAAGTTCATACTTGGAAGTAAAGATGGATGAGAGGAGGACAAGTGTTAGAAGCTGAGAAACCAAAAACACTTGTCTCAGAGCTAGTGATCTGTCCTGAAGAAATTAACACTATTTTATTGTCTTTGGTTTTTTGTAGAGCTCAGTAAGTTGTGGAGGAATGAAATTCCGTTGGAATACTAGGAACAGCAAAGCTTTGAATAACTATAAAAAAAGACCTAAAATCCATAAGCAGGAAAACCTTTGTTGTGTCAGTGGTGGAACAATTGTACACTTACTAGACTTTCTGACTGTTTTTTTATCTCTTAAAATAACAATGGCAAGCATATTGTTACTCCACATGAAGTTACATTGTAACAAATTTATGCAGTGGACTAGCTTTTTCTTGCTAGAGACAACAGTAAGTCTGTGAGGTTGAAAATTAATAAATTCTTGATTTACAGGTATCATTCATACCCAGGTGTTGTGTGGTTTGTTTTTTTTATTTTGTTTTGGTTTTTTTGACAGTCTCCTTCTGAAGATCACTGAAAACAAAATTTCAGTTTTAAAGATTTTTATAGTCTCTAACAATAGCTATACCTGCATCGGTTTCTAAAGCAGTAATGTATTTTTTACCTGTCACACAGGCACTTAAATACATGGATAACCCCCATGAAAGACTATCTTGATCAAAGATTCCCCAAACTCTTGTTTCCCTACCCCCAATAACTAGAAAGTTCATCATGGACACTTAAAGGTAATTTCACAATAGAAGCAAAGTAAAATGATGTCCTACAAATAAGTGTTTGAACTTAGATAATCAGCCTGACAAAGGCATGTTGCGTAGCTTTATAAGTTACATTTAACTTTATAAATTGTTTTAGCAGCTGGATGTTCTAGCTGTTGATGGTCTTCATTTATTTGTAGTTGTGACCTTTCAGAGGAATATTGCTCTATAGGTATCTGAAAAATAGCCCTAAAATGTGGGAAATATCCTGATTTTTTTTTCCAAATCTTTTTCTTATGATATTTCAATATTTGTTTCAAATACTGTAGCAGATGTTGCAAAACATGTTTCTTCCAAAAATTAAAGAAATGACTTGCACTGTCAAATACCATCTCTGTATTTGTATCTTTGGGAAAGGAAGAGAATTATTTAGAGGTGACCATACCATGGTACTACTAGAAATGGATAAAACATTTTCTTTTAGGTATCTAAATGGGTCCCATACCAATAATACCACAAACATTAGAAATTTATATTGTTCTTCCAGATCCTGTGATGTACCTAGACTTGGTCATTAAGTTTCTTATAATGTTTCATTCATTTGTGGTTGGCATGGTTAGTTCCAGCCAGTGATGTACTATTAATTCCTATAATACTGAAGAGATACCTGACTGAAATTCTTAATTGCTGCTCTTTTGACTGCAAAACTTCCCTTGTTTTCACTGTCAGTAATGTGTGTGTGTGTGTGTGTGTGTGTGTGTGTGTGTGTGCGCGCGTGTGTGTGAGAGAGAGAGAGACAGACAGACAGAGAGCGCGTGAGTGAGCTAGTAAATCTTGCATCTCACTGTAGCTTGACAGGTAGCACTTTCTGCAATATGCATTTTGCATAATGATGCTTCTTTTCCTGAAGTTCTCTCTTTGTTTTTATATTTTTTTTAACCTTAGGGAAAAATTTAAAATTTCTGACACTGCTGAACTGTGCAGAGCATGATAGAGAGCAGAGATTATAAAATAAAAGTCAACCCTTAGCAAACAATGTTAAATATAATATGGCAGATTTCTGTCACTTGTGCAAAGGGAAATGAATGCTCTATCTTAGGCTTTCCAGATCGCTGTTCATATTTGTTTTAAAATTTTCAGTGAAATACAAACACTGTGTGCTGCTCAATATGTTTGTAAAGCCATGTTTATAGAGCATTTTAAATCTGTGGTTACAACAATGCTATGGTGTGTAATTGCTGTGTATCACTTATTTATTCTTAGTGGGTGCTTTAATATACGTTGGGTACTTTTATTTTACTTACCAAGTGGCATGAATTCTTTCTTGCTCCTCGTGAACATTAAAAATGTTTCCTCTGTCTGTGTGTGTGGTGGGGTTTTTTTGTTTGTTTGTTTTAATTTAAGGGATGTTGGGGCAGGGGGAGGAAGCAGAAGAAGCATGCTTCACACAGGCTGCCCATGTGCTGCCCTTGCCCAGCAGGTGCTGAGCACCGCTGCCTACAGGGGTAGCTGGGCTGCCCAGCAGCTCCTGCAAGGCCACTTGTCTCTCCCAGGATTGCCCTGTCTGCTTTTGAAATGGACACTGTCCTCCTTCCGTGTTTTGGAAAGAGCGTAGGAAACAGTGCTACAGACTCCGTCTGTTTTTCTCTTCTCTTTATGTTGACAAACTTTTCAGTATAAGCTGGTGAAAAGAAAGATAACGCTGTGTTCTGGCCCCACAGTAATAAGGAACTGTCAAGTGGCTAGATCATCTCAACCACGTTATGCTAATAGAGCTGTGAGTGAATTTAGGCTACTGGCTGGTTTGATGACTTCTTAATGTGATTGTGCCATTAGAGTTTCATATTCCATTAATCTCAATTCCGAGCTATTCATTTCGTCATATCTTGCTCTCTAGCGCTTTCTCGTTCCCCGAGGGAGGCTTAGCTTACTTGCCAAGATCAGCTAAATTGTTTCTTCTGTAGCTTGCAACACTGGGTTGCCTGTTTTACCTGTCAAATTAGTTAGTGGAGTCCAGTAAACATTTGTTTACTGATTTATTTTTCCTTTACATATCAGCATTAAATTGTCAGATTTTAGTCTGTCTAAAATATCTGGCAAGAACTGTGTTATCATTGTGACCTACAAAAGCAATAGCACAGGGTAAGCATGAATTAGTATAATGGGAGACTACGTAAAACACCTTGCATTACTTATTACTGGTAGTTTGACATACTAGATAATTATATGGGGATATCTTTGCTTCTCTGACTACTAAAATTTAAGTTTCTAAGTGTTCTTGGTATCATAAACTAGATTCTAAAGAAGAAAATGTGGATGGAACGGCAACTGAGGCGTTGGGTGTACTGGCACAAAGATACAGGTTTTATCTGTGTGCAACAAACACAAAGCTTTGAAATGTTGTGCAGTCCTCTGGAAAAAAAAAAAGTTTTTTTTTTTTTTTTCTTTTACAAGATTGAAAAGAAAAAAAAGAAAAGCAGCTACCAAACAGGCAATTACATAGAACCTTTTAATAAAGTTTCGAACTTTGAAGCAGGTTTTGGTTTTAGCCAAAATTCATTATTATGTTACTTTTATGAGAACTTTAAACACAAATGCTGTGTTTTTCACCTACTCTTCCAAGATAAAATTACAATTTTGGCTGTATTAGCATTTATTGATACTCGGCACACGCAGTACATAAAAGTAATAATGAACAGGAAATAAGTTTCATGCAAATGAAAATATTTCTGACTAACATGTATGTGTATATACAAAGGCATTTGCCATTCTGGGACTTTTAGTCTTGTCAAATCACAGTGCAGTGGGAGAAAAAAATACTGTTTGATTGAATTAAAACTGTGTATCCCCTCCTTGGTTGCTATCGGAGGACTTAAAATGCACATTGACCCTTAAGCTATGCGTACAGGAAACTTCATGCACTATGTGGATTCACAAGCATTGTTGGATTGCTCATCCAAGTGATCTCTGCTTAAAATTGGAAAAAAAATCATTTCTAATTTGTTTTTATGTCATTGCTTTCTGAATTTTTTCATGCTTCAAAGTCTAAAAGAAAGTATTGCTAGAAATTATTTTCCTAGAAAAAAGTTAGAATTACTTTGTCAATTGTGATTCAAGTCAGCTATGAAATTCTTCCAAAGTTATTTTGGAGCCATAAAGATTGTAAAGGACGTCAGACTATCACAGAAGCCAAATCATAGGATACATCAACAATTAAAAACATTGTAATGAAGTTTGTCTGACAGGATGTAGTCAAGTTATTAACCATTTACTATTGGGATCTTGCTAATTACAATATAATTTTTATTCATGTAACATTTTTGTATATAGTTAAGATTTTTAATATATTATTGAGAAGAAAAATATGAAATATTCATGAAATTGTGCATACTGCCAGATTGTGAGAACAAGTGAAAACCTGCTTATGGAAGAAGTGGTTGGCTGCAGAATACCATTACCCCAATGGAGATATTCATTACCCATCTTCCCTGGCATTAGAATTCAGGCTTTTAACTGGTGTTAGGCAATCTTTCATGTATTCCTGCAGGAAAAAAAACTTTAACTGGGTTTTAGCGATACCTTCTCTGTCTGGAGGGAGAGCTGGATTGGAACCATTCCTCCCTTTGGGGTTCCAGTTAGGTCACAGGGCACTTTAGTTCTCTATATCAGGTTATACCTGATGGGCAAAAACCTTTTCCCCAAAACAACTAGAAAACAGAGGAGTCACAGAACCCCATCACTGCAGGCAGCTATGGGATATGTGTCCCCAGATGCACTCCAGTGGTCTGAAGACACAGCAATGTTTCGTCTAAGGACTGCAGTAGACCTTGGTGCTCACATGCAGGTGCTGGTTATCTAATCTCATGTGCCATTTGGTGCTGATACTTTCTGAAAGCTGAAAAAAGCAAATGTGTTCAGAGCTCTCTCAGCTTAAAATAGAAATGTTAAAATTTCTTTTTTTGATTCCATTTCTGACTTCCAAAGATAACCCAATCCAGTGATGTAACACACCGGTGTGTTTAGGAATACTGTTTGCTTTAGAGGATATTAGGAACAGTGTTTGAAAAGAAAGAATACAAGGCCCAGCACGCAGAGGCTTTTAAAGGCTGAGAAATCAGATAGCCTCATGTTTCTAGCAAAGTGTATGTAGGAGCTAGGCAAAATCATCATAAATTGGGAGTACATACAGCCACCCAAACTTGTATACACCATCTAGAAACGCAAGTACTTCAGTGAGCTGGATAGTTGTTCTTGGGAAAGAAAAAAAATGTATGCATGTGTTTTTGATAGTTGATAGTATTTTTGTAGCAGTGTTGCTTTTTCAGAAAGCCTTTTTTCATCAGTAGATTTCTAAGTGCTTTGGTAAGACATATATGCTTCATTTATCTTAATATATTAGATGGTGAGACTGAGGCACTGACTGTTTCAGGGAGCAGCAGAGGTTTTTTTGTGTGCTGAAAGCAGACACTCAAGATGCATTTCGCTCATGGTTGAATTAAATTTCAAAATGCTGTAAAGGTCTTAAAATGTCTAATGTTTTTTTGGGGGGGAATATTTTTTCCATTTTAATGGCTTTTAGATGTCACATTGACTGTTTCGGGGGGGGGTTTGTTTGTTTGTTTGTTTGATACTGTGGCAATGCCAGTATCATAGGAATGCAATAACTTTCATACCAGTACAATATCCTGCTGTCTGTTATATTTTTGTTTTTCTTTCAGCTCCCAAGGCACCTTTCTTTAACAAACCATTAATTTTCATAGTATGTAGCAAGGCTTTGCTGTTGGCTGCTTTTACCTCTTAAAATTTACAAGAACAATATACTGAATCTGAAACAATTTTCATGTGCCTACCCTTCATAAAGAAGCAAAGCTATATTTATATTCAAAAAGAGATTATTGAAAATGTAACTTGAGGAATTGCCTCTAAAGACACATACTCTTGTTCTTGCTCCTGTTTCCCAATAATAGCTTTAACACTTGGAGCTTAGCATTTGCCAATACTGTAAATTAACTATCACCTATATCGTCAAAATTACTGAAGACAATGTGGTATGATACTCTACCTTTACAAGAATAAGAAATTTTGCAGAACTTTATATAAAATCAATTAGACTTTATAATATCTATCCATAATTTTGTTTATTGCATTGTGTGTATCCTTAATAAGTGTATTCATTAAAAAAAACCTGTTTATAGAGTCTGTTTCTGACTAAGTAGGCGTAACAGAATAAAAACATGCTCTCTTTTTAGAATTATTGTATTGAAGGGATAGAATAGATTTTTCCACAACTGAGGGATAGAATTCAGCTCAAAGCTTCTCTGGAGCACTTTTATTTTTTTAAAGAAAGAAAAACAAAGCCCCCACACACAAACAGAAAATGAGTTTCCAATAACCGGATTTGCCATTTGGGTTGCCTTTGTTTAAAAAAGTTTGGTTTGGGAAAATTTGAATTCAGTGATTTGGTTTGAGACAGGTTGGATTGGATTAGCCTGGATTTCATGAACTTTTTCTGAGTCTGTCCCCAAACCCTTATTAAAAATGGGTAAGGTAGTGGAAGAGTGAACAAGGACAAACCTAGAATTCTTAAGACAGAGAGGAAGAATGAGAATTGACATAATTAATATCAGTTCAGTTTAACTTAAATTCCTTAGCAAATATTATACCAAGTAACTAAAACAAACTAGTTGTGTGAAAGCCTAGATGATCATCAAGAGCAGAATTCGAATGATCTTGGCAAAATTTATATATGATTAATAAAGAATGGAATAAAACAGGTGCAAGAGGAAGATGCTATTACTAGGCACAAGTAATCAAATTCAGAAAATCAGTGTAGGAAATTAATGGGTAGGTAATAGTTTCTAAATAAGATGTTTGGAAATTATATGCCAGATGTGAGACAATGGTATCATGCAGCCATACTGGGATAAAACAGACAAAATAGACCAGACCCTGTAAAGGATAAAAAAGAACTCTTTTTGTTCTGCTCACCACCAATCTGCAAAGATTCTGCTAGCACGTTTAGTCCATTTCGGGGCACTGCGCTTCCAGTGCAGACAGGAACCAGCTGGAGAGAGTCTAGAAGAAAGTGAGAATAATCAAAGTTCTTGGGTTTTTTTAGACCCCCTGAAGAAAGACTGAAAGAATTGGAAATCCTAGAATCTATATAAAAGAAGAATGAAGGGAAAAAACTCAAGTCTCAAAACAGATCAGAAGCAAGTTAGCACATCTGAACTTTGTCTCTGCTCTGTAAGGATGTTTTGTATCTGTTTGCTTTAAAAAAAAAAAAAATAAAGCTGAAAAATCAGGGTTTCTCATGGTATCGAAATTCTGTTTAAATCAGCTGTTCTCTGAATGAGCGGGTAAAAGTCAGCCCATGCAGGTGGAAAGGGGAAGAAGGGGACCAATTTCTTTGTGGTTTCAGTTTGCAATGCTGTATATTTATTGTGAGCAATATCTGTTGCATTGTATCTGTTCCTGGTATGCCAGAGCTACATTGCACACATTTGGAAGAATGTCTGCATTGTGCACAGGTCTTTTGAGTGCATGCTGATATGTCCTTCTCTATGCTATTAGAATAGCAGGATTTCCAGTGCTTTTCATCCTTGTATTCATTAACTAGCTCATAACTGGATTCTTATAAGATACTGTTATTTTTCTGTGTGGTATTGGTGATGGGCTCCCTTTAAATATCCTGCATTCTAACCTTCATCTGATGTCAGACGTGCAGTTCTACTAAAAGAAAAAAAAAACAAAAAAAAACAAAAAAAAAAAACAAAAAAAACCCCCACCACTTTATAAAAAGCAGGGCTGTTAATAATTATATTGCTGACTTCAGTATCAAATTTGTGAGTTAATTAGGTTAATTAGCAGAATACCATAGCTACCTCTTTTACTTCTGACAGACAGGTTGGGTTCCCTAAGAAGGTGTACCCTCAGTTTATACTTCTTACCCTCAAGTTCTCTTCTCAGTAAAGCATGTAAAAACCTATTAACTTTCCAGAGTTTGCTTCATTGTTCCCTCCATCCAATTTAAATTAATGCTGGATTCAGATCATCAGCCCCTTATCAAGCTCATAAAGGGAGAGGATAGACATTTAAAATGATTATGAGCCAGGCTGTTCATGGTTCCAGTGTCTTTAATTCCCTTATATAATTATATGGGAAGTATGAATACTTATGAGAGGCCAGTCAATTTAAGGTAACATAGGCTACTCATTGCATGTTTTTTTTTTTTGGGGGGGGGGGAGGGGTTGTTTTTTAAACAAAACCTTTCTTTTGAAGATTGCTTTACATCATTGTGTTAATGTCTATTCAAATAAATCAGTTCTTGAAATACTGACGTGTTTTTCTGTGTAAGTCTGGATTTTGGAATCAATTACTACCAAAAATCTTGTCTTCAAGGGTGTCTCTAGAAGCTTTGTGATGAAAAAGACCTTTATCGTCATTTTTATCTGTATAAAAGATGCTTTTTAATTTAATTTCATTGCAAAAGTTCACAAGTCTAACCAACTGACAGCACAGATATTAATTCCAGATCATTATAATGTTTGTTGTATTTGATGGAGTACATGCTGTCAGGGGAAAATATTTGGGCAGTGATCAGTGGGTGAATATAAAGGGAAGGTAGCAGAAATAAGTTAATGAGCCACATTGAAGAAAATACTGTTTTTGCCAGTAGATCTCTATATTGCAATATAAACTATAATATAATTAGGAAGTAATAAAAATACAGTACATTTCATAGTATGATTTTCTTCAGACAAATATCTTCAAAGCGTGCTAGACAAGAACAATGGTATTCCAAATAAGATTTCATAAGTAAGGAAAAGAATTACAAGTAAGTAAGTAGTCAGTTTGAGCCATCCATGCGCTGTCTGCTGAAACTTTCAAAATAACACTGAATAACAGTTTAATATCTGTGTTATATGTGTTAGCCTTACCAATACTTCAAGTTCGCTAGCAGCTATGTCTTTGATGAAATTCTGAAATGTTACTTATTTTAATGCAATTTGTCACAAGATTCCATAATGCAGTTGTTTTTCATGCTTTTTTGCTGTTGGTAATATTAGTTGTTTACAATTCCTGCAAAGCCTTATGATTTTCTCTGAGACCTAAAACCGCTCTGTCAGTGAGAATTTTCTGTTGTCCTTTCACAAGTTCACCAAGCCAATGGATTGTCCATGGCTCATCCTGATGTGGCAGCCTTCCAAAACGTAAAGAAAATTGTTGTTCCTTTAAACAGGAACAACAGAGCAATCAAGTACTCACAAAATAGTATACTGCCTATATAGGTTCTAAAAGATTGATTAAAATATTTAAACCTTATGAATAACAAACTCATGAAATATGAAAGTTTTTTCACTGCATGCAGTGAAAATCTTTATATCCTATTTGCTCTGCTCAGGTTAGCAGAATTGTTTCAATCAGCAGCATTTCTTTTCCACATTAATTAGCCATACTTTGGACAGCTGTATATAGAAATATCAACTGAATATAAATGTGATATGTCCATCAAGAACAGGTTGATTTAGCCTGTAGGATTCAATACCATGTGTGAGTTACCCTTTGCGCAAGATCCCTATAAATTAGGTTTTCTTAACAAATATTGTCTGTGAGTGTCTGCAACATGCAGTTGCATATATTTAGTGTCCAGTATTCTTGTTTAGACAACTTAAAGGCAAACAAGAAGGTTATGGTTCTACTATTCTTCAGTTTCAGTCAAATCAAATTAGATGTGAGCCATCTCATTATAGAGATTAAAAGGTAAAGAAAAGATAGGTATAATTATCAGGTACCCTTTCCCGAGGAGGAGGAGGAGAGTTCTCCTCCCATGTGTTTGTCAGAAGAGTACACAACTTGGAACACACACACACAAGTGTCTAGGTGTATTACAGAATATTAAAAAATGCTTAAGGTGGCAGCTGTAATGCTTTTTATCCCCTAGGAACCCCCCTTCTTACCCCTTCTGCATGCTACTGTACAAGCACAGTATAATTGCTGGTGTGGTGTGGTGCTGGGCTTGGTGCTGGCATGTGCATCGTGAGTGCTTAGTGCAGGAGGGACAGTGAACTCAAGATTTTTACTAAGAGGGTTATAGTGTTCAGGTGGAGTGGCCTTGCTGCCCTCAAAATAGGTACCACTCTTGAATAGCTGCAAATGTAATCCTAGTTTCATGCAGTCTGAAACTGTTTGATTAAGCAGGTGGGTGTGACTAGAAAAAATGGTATTTCAGAAAAATGAAATATTCTCTTTGGAAAATATCCCATTTTAAAACAAAAAACTTGTGCAACTTCTTTTAAATTTGAAATGAAAAAAAGAATCTTTGTTTTAGCTAAAATGAAATCCAAATCTTGGAGGGGGGGGGGGGTTGTTTTGTTTTTCATTTGACAAAGCCAAAACACTCAGTATGATGTAAACAGAACTATGTAAATAATCAGAGGAAGAATGGGCAAGATCCTGTAGGTAAAAGAAATGACTGAATATAAGGTCTAGATAAGAATTCATTGCATTATTATTGTAGATACCTTAGGTAATTTTAATGCAGTAGAGCACAGAACAGGCAGTACCTCTATATTGCCGGGATGTCTTGTTTTTTGGTGTTTTTTGGTGTTTTTTGGTGTTTTTTGGTGTTTTTTGGTGTTTTTTGGTGTTTTTTGGTGTTTTTTGGTGTTTTTTGGTGTGTGGGTTTTGGGGGGGGGTTGTTTGTTTGTTTTTTGTTTTGTTTTTTTCCCCCCTCCCAGGAAGACTGGTACTTCTAGGAAGATTTTCCACCCTGATAATTACGGTTGGGTCCTCATTAAGGAAAAAAATTTTTGATTTCCAGGACTTCCCTGAGTTCATATGCTGGGAACCCACACAGCAAATCTGGTGCAGATGCTGCATGTCAAGTGGGGAAAATTGAAGGAGTTCTTCACTTATAAAGCATCACAGCTACTAATTTGGAAACATTTACTATCTTCTTATCTGCAGTCTGCCATCACTTGCTTCAAGGTAGTGACATCTAAGATCAGTTTTGTTCCCCTGGAGGATTTCCTCTATTTCTGCTTCTGAAATACCTATTTACAGTTAAAATATAATGGTGGAACATATGTTTACTTTTATAATTATTAAACTGATATTAAAAATTGCTGCTGGCAAACATGATGTGATTGAAGATCATGATCTGATTAAATATCCAGGTGGCAGCGCCCACGTACGGGCTAGTTGAAGTACTGTAAAAATCTTTTGTAGAGTATTCATGGTGAGTATTGAGAATGCTGATGTTTTCTTTTCGTTTTTATTTAATTGGTGTGGGACACTCCATTTAGAAAGCTTTAAGATACGCTTCCCTGACAAATAACACAAGTCACTGCACACTTATGTCCAAACCTCTTATTTGGAAGAATTTGCTTTGTGCGCTGAGACATGCCACTGAATATTGAATGAAGGGCACAGGAAATTTACTCAACCCATCCGCTGACAACAGATGAGATTTATGCCAAGTAATGATTATATATACTCATTCCAGTCTGGCTTTTTTCCCCTTCCTCTCTCACTTTTTTACATTTAACAGTTGAGAGCTGTGTGACTCTGAAAGTTCCTGTATTTAAATTGTATTCTCAGGGATGAAAAATTATCTCCATATCTAATGTATCTGTTTTTCAAGGATCAATATGTCTACAAGCCACTTTAGCTCTTGATTTTACACTCAAGAGTTACCATAAATATTCTCAGATGATACCAGTAATGCAGTTCTGTTTTCCATTGAAACTAATTCCTTGCTGTTTCTCTTTATAGAACCTTTGTCCTTTAAGCTACTGTGTTCTTTTCAAGCAAGGAGATGCTTGCCTCAGTTAAGCAAGCAAAATTTATCTTTCAACACATAACCATGTGAATGAAAAAAGTGCCATTTTTCAGTCCATCAAAACTATACTTTTGATATTTCTGGGTGTCACCAAAATAATAATGTTTGGGTCCACCTCTAATAAGCCTGGTCCTGCATCACAGAAGTCAATGTCATACATTATTATACTTACTTCCTGTAGGTATTGTATACCTACAGACAGGGAGAAACAAACCAAAAGGAGGAATCATTAATTCCTCTCTTGAGGCTGAATCTATTCTGCTGGTGAAGCATACATATGAACAGAACACAACACCCTCAGGTGAAAGGAATTTATGAAGGGTAAGTCTTATTGACCAACCTGATAGCCTTTTACAATGAGATGACTGGCTTAGTGAACAAGGGATGAGCAATGATGTCGCGGGACGACTGACTATCTTACAGTCCCAGACCGTGTGGCGCGAGGGAGGGGAGGAGGGGGAAAAGAGATTTACTGCATGACTCCACAACTTGTTTCAAAGACCAAAATTTACTACAGAAGCTGCAATGGTACAAAGCAAGAATTTGTATTAATAGAAACTCAGCTCAACTAGAATAGTTATTTCTAATTACACTAAAAGTTATGCTAACAGTAACTACTTAGTAAACAGAAAAGGACAGCTAATTTACACTAACTGTAAATACCCAAATGAATGAACTAGGCAAACCAATTCTGATCAATCTTACCCACGCGTTGCCTCAGCAGCCAACGTACACTCAATCCCAAGGAAGTAACTGCAGGAGGGAGTCCCCATCCCCAGGGGTTCCGCAAGTTGGCAGACCCGCTGTCACCCGCAAAGAGCCAAAGATGGCCTACAGGGCCAACCTCTTTATACCTTTCAGGGGAAGGTGGAGGCGTAGTTGTGAGGCCAGTTACAATTCTCTTCACGCAGGCGCAGTCCCTGGCTCTTGGCTGCTTCAGGGTTCAACTCTCCTCCGTCGTTGTTATGACCATTGCACCCACAGTCACGGGGTGGGGGTGGCCAAACACCCCCAAGGGCAGGCTAGCTGCCTCTCGCACTCTTCAGCACTGAAGAGAGGAGTGTGAGTGTCTGTGGATGACTGCTTTACTCTTGAAGTGGAGGTCCCAAGGAGAGATCCCGTAGCTGGGCTAGGAAGGAGTTAATTCCAGTCTGCAATGGGGCCCCAGCAGTGAAAGCAGGTGTTATCTCTCAGGGTCCTGAGGAGGAGGAGGCAGTCCTGACTACAGCAATTAACACTGCCCCAGCAGTGAGAGGAGGCTTTTGTTTCTCAAGGTCCTGGGGCCCAAGCAGGCCTTATCTCAAAGTCTTGACATCCTCCCTTTTGGAGTGTAAAACACAGGAATTCAGGCTACTTGTAACTGGCACCAAATGTGTATGGAGGGGGGAGAAGCTGGGAGCATCCTCCCACAAATGGTGTTGTTTATCTTGACTTCAGTAAGGCATTCAACACTGTCTCCCATAACACATTCATAGACAAATTGATGGAGTGTGGGCTAGATAAGTGGATGCTGAGGCGGACTGAAAACCAACTGAACTGCCGGGCTCACAGGGTTGTCATCAGTGGCACAAAGCACAGCTGGAGGCCAGTCAGTAGTGGTGTACCCCAGAGATCAATACTAGAGCCAATACTGTTTAACATCTTCATTAATGACCTAGGCAATCGGACAGACTGCACTCCCAGCAAGTTTGCAGATGATAAAAAAAATTGGGAGGAATGGCTGATACACCAGATGGTTGTGCTACTGTTCAGAAGGACCTCAACAGGCTGGAGAATGGGCAGAAAGGAACCATGTGAAGTTTAATAAAGGTGCCAAGTCCTGCACCTGGGAGGAGTAACCCCATGCCCCACTACAGGCTGGGAGCCAGCCAGCTTGAAAGGTGTTTTGCAGAAAAAGACCTAGGGTTCTGATGGACACCAAGTTGAACATTCAGCCAGCAATGCTCTCTTGAAGCAAAGAAGGCCAACAGTATCCTGGTCTGCATTAGGAGCATTGCCGGCAAGTCAAGGGAAGTGATCCTTCCCCTTTTCTCAGTACTGGTGAAGCCACATCTGGAGTGCTGCATCCAGTTCTGGTACAAGAAAGACATGGACTTCATGGACCAAGTCCAGCAAAGGGTCATGCAGATGAATAAGGGAGTGGAGCATCTCCTGTACCGGGAGAGGCTAAGAGAGCTGGGAATGTTTACCTTCAAAAAGAGAAGGCTTGGGAGGATCTTACTGATGTGTAATATCTGATCCCATCCCTCAAGTAAGCAAAGTTTGGAAACTGCATAAAAATAAGCCATGCAGAGCATCTGAGCTCTCTCTTCTCTTCCTTACATCATGCTACTGCAGAACAAGATTCTAACCTTGAAATTTTAAGATCAAAATTGTCGATTATCAGCTATACCATTCTTTTTCTGTACAAAATATCTAATAATAGAAGTAGAAAACATTTCATGAACTGGGTGTACCTTACAATCGTATATGAGTTCAGTTGGACAAGATTAGGGGAGAATGATGGCTGATGAGGTCCAGTTTTCCTCTCCATCAAAATGCAAGTCAAGGATTTTTTTTTTCTCTGTGTTTCTCTCTGCTGTACCTCTCCATAAACTGTGTAACTTGTCTTATATGTAACTTGCTGCTTTTTTTTTTCCCCTGCTAATGGAACATCAATTACCTGTATAACTTTGGTGCTTGTGATTAATGGTGCAAGTTTTGACGCTACCGTTATCCAGCCAGTGATCTAAGATGAGTGGTCTAGTTAGCAGCTCCAGAGTTCTGGGTAGACCTCTGCTGATACATAAACTAAAATAAACCTACATGAAAGCTGTGTTTACTCGCAAAACCAAAAAGGCATTGTCTGATGAGAGTCATTTTTGTTGGCTGTTGTGGCTAGCATTTTAGTTAGTTTCTCCTTTGAGGTTGTATCATAAATCCTACAGTTCTGTATGTCATAGGAGAGGTCATTATCACCAAGCCTTAGATTTTCTCTACTGGATTTATTCCTGTTTTCTTACTGTTTCATGTGGATTTTGGAATATGTCATTTATGTATTGTCAAATGTAAATATTCTTTATTATTTGGGGATATTTTTCCCCCCTTATGTACACAAAATCCCATGAAAGGTTAGATGTAGCTGGAAAAACTTTATTGCCTTGCAGTTCACTTATGGACCAAACTATATCTGGCTGGTAGAAAGGCACACACACTGCTGGTGCTGTGTCAGGAGACAGAAAGCTCCCCAGAAGGGAAACAAAACTATTATGGTGTGACAGTGTATACTGCTAGTATGGCATATGCTCCTCCATCATTAAGGATTTTGGAGAAGGAGTCATAGCCTTTCTGTGTTTTTTCTTTCTTTCTAAAGAAGCTGCAGTAAATTAGAGAATTGTTGTATTAGGAGATCGGTAGGGCCTGTAGAGCTAGGAAGGAAAGTTTCAGAGATTTCAGTATTTATCATTCTACATCAGAACAAAGATGAAGACCTTTGCACTAATACTGTGGAAAATATAAAATAGCTCTGCTGAATATACATAGTACCAGTGAGTTACACTGTTCATCTGGAACATGGCAGACCGAAAATGAGGTTTCTTCTGTGTCTGATTTAGACAAGAGTCTTTAATTATGTTTCCATTTCCCAGATGAATATATGCATTTGTAGGCTACTGGCCAAAGGACTACAGCTAATTCCTTTGAAGCCACTACCTCAGCTGTATTTAAATAGAAGACTGATCTCGTTGACACTGCTGGAAAGAAGCTTTCTGCAGACCAGAAATTCTCAGTCTGAAAATGGTATTTCATTAAAATCAATGAAGTTCTATGGAATACTTTGGTACAATGATTTTTCTTGCAGAGAGAGCTTGGTCAAAAAAAGTTTTTATTGCCTCTAATACATAAGCCGTACATTAAAAGTAGGAAAGTCAGACAAAGCTTCTGAAGAAGCTGCAAAAAAATGGGGAAGGAAGGAAGAGGATAGGAATGTTTTATTCCTGAAGGCTCCCTAGGGGCATTTCTAGGATTCCTAGTCAGTTAGTATTGAACTTTCTCTGTGTTTTGGGAGAAGGCTGAGCATCTACTAAAAAACAAAAATAAATTAAAAAAAACAACAAACCTAATCCAAAAATCCCTTTACACTTAAAAATTAAGCCTCCTAAGACCTAAGCTAGACCCCCTAAGCTAGACCCCCTAAGCTAGAAGGGAAAGTACAATGCAATCTCTATTTTGAAACTATGTGGACTAGAAACTAGTTTTACATACATATATCCAACCTATTTAAATTGAGCAAGCTAAACAGTTTAGTGTACAAGTTTGTTGGGAGGGTAACAGGCAAACAAAAGATAAGCAAGGTGAACCAAATATAAATAATAGAATGATGCTCATTTTTATTCCTTTGTCCTTCCTCTCATTATTAGCTACCTGTTTTCTCTCTTTATCTGATAGTCTTTCTGTATTTCTCATTCATATGGATATGGTTGTGCAATTATATACTCAAATGATTTATTACTGAAATTGTTGTTAGAATAAATCTCCCTTAGTAGCAGGTAATGTATGTGAATAGATGAAAGATTGAATGTCTTTTTATAAGTAAGTGGAAATTACTCAGTCTGGAAGCTATGTAATACACCTTTATTTTGGGTCTGATTAGAGCTATCACTCGAGTGCTTTGCCAGTTAAAACTGAGCTTCTTGGACACCAAGAAACTAGATTGTGTCATCATGCCACTCTGAGAATTAAAATTTAAGTATAAGCATAAAAGACAGGAAGGAAGGAGTGACTGCAACTAGAATTGTTAAGGGCTTAGCTAAAGTTTATGTCCATATAATACCTTGTGCTTGTTTGCTAAGTTCCAGAATACGAAAGTTTTGTTTGAATAAGCATTAAAAGTGGAAAAGCTCAGATGCATCAACAGAACTAAGCTAACATGTGTTTGCATCTCTCTTTCCTTCCAACAAATGGATTAGTGGGCTCAGAAAGTCTTGTTCTTTCATGTTCTGACTTCTTGAGTGCTGTCATCTGCAGGAAGCATAAGGTTATGCCTCTGTTGAAGGCTATTTCAAAAAAGAGATTGACATGATGTAAGCATACGCTCTGACTCTGGATTGTGCTGAGGGTTCCTTAGTGCTCCAAGTGTGAGCCACATATTATGTTGAAGAAAACAAAAATGTACAATGTAGACTTGCTGTCTCAAAGCACAGCACAGCAGTTCATAAAAAGAAGCTCTTAGACTTTAAATAAAAGCATATGGAAGCACAAGCTTAATCATTTAATCATTTATAGTGAAATGCTTCCCTTTTCTGCACCCTCAAGAGCAAATTACTATACTAGTTGCAATATTTTATACAATATATTACCAAACAATTCTTTTCTGAACATCAGGTGTACACTTACCACACTATATATAGAACAAATGGCCATCTAACAACATAGTAAATCCTTGTGATTACTTCCATAGTGGCAATGAAGCACTTTATACCACATCTTGAGGTAGATGCTTAAGAAATGATTTGTTTCAAAGTATATAACAAGAATAATTCTCCTGCTAATTTCCAAAAATACACAAGTATTTTCTGTGAAAAATGCTTTTTCAGAAAAGCATAGACATACTGTTTTAACTATAAAGATTTCTTTATAAATATCTGTTTCTCAGATTTTTCAGAAAATGAAGTAATTCCATGGAGTAGCAAGCTGAAAGATATCTTGACAGTGAAGTTCATTTTTTAATCTACAGAAGTATTATGATGTCTCTGGGTACTACCTAAGCACCTTCCTTTCTGTCCTAGAAACTGAGAAATTACTACATTCTTAAATATGGAAGTTTCTGTAATTGTAGGAATTGGACACTAGTGTATTCACTTAGCCTATGCTACTGATGATAAAGCAGCTCATATGGCTTTGTAGCTATAGGGACGATATGAACCAACAAAAGAAGATCCCAAGAGATCCACTTGTAAGTCCTGAGCTATGCCATATGCAATAAAATTAGTGTGATCTGACTATCCCTAAGGCTCGCCTATATGGATGTCATCAGAATGATGTCAAATTCAGTCGAAAGCCAGTGATTGTATATGAGGTTCTGTGCTCCTCAGCTAACTTTATTCCTGATTTCAACACAGAACTTCATAAATCTGTGAACTGAATTATGTCATGAGGTGGTCGAATAGTAGGGGTAATCTTAGTGGTCCAAAAGGTTCTTAAGACCGGGAAGGGACCTCTTGGATAGTCAGGTCTAGTTTCCTATTCTCTCAGACTATGAGACTGTATAATACTACTACTTAATGAAAATAATGACTCCGTTTAGCTCAGTCTGGTTCAGGTGTTTGACAATATTAATTATATTTAAAGTTGTCTAAGAACTCTCCTGACTGCTTCCTGACAGCTACTGTCTTCTTTCCGTATGTACTCTTGGCCAGAACATGAAGATTTGTTCTGTGTAAAGATTATCATCTCTGAACTTAAATAGTACTTCCCCTTCTCTAGTGTTTAATTCTGTGTTTAAAGAAGGCACATCTTTAGATCGTCATCTTCATTCTTAGTCTTCATTTTGCTGACAACGAAGTATATTTTAGCGTTCTATTCTAAGATAGATCACCTGTTCCAAAGATGTTTTTTAATCTTGGTTTATTTCAAATCAGTGTCATATGGTTCTGCTACAATAAATGACTAATGCCTTATTTTGTGCATCTATTATGTATTAGTCAACTACATGTTTTCCATCTGCCTCATATAAGAGTCTCAAAGATGCTCTTTTATTGACTAGGATACACGAATCTTTCTCTATCATTTCAGTGGAGTAGTTCAGTTTATAGCAGAAATTCTGTTTGTCCATGAGTGCATGATGTTTGCACTTTGCACTTTCTGACTTAATATCAAGTTACTTTTCTTTCATCATTAATATACAATGAAAATTCAGTTTTTGCTCTCAGAATGAACAGTCATAACCTACAATACCTGTGTTCCATTGCGGTTACTATTCTGAGTTTCCTATTATCCCAGACTTAAAACTAGACTAATTCTAGTTCCTGCACTTTGAAACTGTGGGGTTTTTTGTATTAGTATACAAACTTTGCAGCTGATTCTTTCTGATTTCAATAATTCTGGTGCTGGTTTGGGTCAAATCTTTTCATTAACTGAACCATGTTGTATGAATTATGTTTCTAATAGTTTTGGAATATATTTCTTTTCATGCAAAGGGATAGTAAATTTTTCTTCCTAATAGTAGTAAACTCCATAAGGTAAAGTCTCACAATGTTCATAAGGTCACTTTCTGTGTCTTTGCCATGAGAGAAGCAATCCTTTATCCACAGTGATAAAAAGTCATAAAAACCCTTTAAGGTTGCAAACATTACCAAGTGAAAACAGGAAGATAAATATTTCAAGCAAAAAGGTATTAAAGATGAAAGTTTATTAACATCCTAACGATAAAAAGCTTAGACAACTCAGTATTTCACTTCACTTTATGACTTTCATCTTGCACCTTGATTTACATCAGAAACTATCATAGTTTTGGAGGCATTTATTGCTCATACTTATTTGTATCTGAAAATATGTAAGTGTTGTAGAGAATAGTATACATCTAAGACTGCCAAATTCTGAAATGGATCTTTCTTTAACTTAAATCAATGTAACAAAGTATGTGTCTATCCACAAAAATTAATGGGTATGAATGAGGCAATAGATATATAAGCTTCAAGCAAAATCATGCAAGATTATTCATTTTTGGCACGCTGTAGAACTCATAGATAGATGATTTATACAATATGTGAGAAACTTGTTATAATTTTTAATAGAGGAGTTTTTTTCAGTCTCAGAGATAGCTGAAAACCATGGCTGCAAGAATTTTTACAATTTAATCAAAAAATAATATGAGGTAGGAAATGTGTTTTGCCTACCTTCTACTCCTCCTACACTGAAGTTCTGTGTACGTAAATTGCCTTGTTTCTGTGTGTGCTGAAATGAGCTCCCCAGGTGTGCTGAGGCTCTTTCCCTCATCCAGAACTTGCATATCATACTAGAGTTTAGGATACAAAAGTCTACTTCCAGACAGGATTCCATATTTAAAAAATGAAGAACTCTCCACCTCTCCCTCCCTCTGTCTCCCTCCCTCTGTCTCCCTCCCCTTTTTTTTTTTTTTTTTTAATGAAATTGCTGCTAAGGTATCCCATTTTTTTGAGTTCTTTAGATAAATTCAGAGTTCATGTACTAGAATGAGATCTTGGATATGAGATCTCAAGTGTCCCAAATGGTGGCTAGCTGAAGAATTAAGGTACTTGAGTTGTAAACACAGTCCTCAAGACATTTTCCTGGGCAACAATCCATGAAGATCCTATTACTTTCACTACTGAAATGGTAAAAGTCTAGTCTGTGGTGACCGTCTTACACAGTTAAGTCCTATCATAGTTTTAAGATCTTTCTGATACCTAAACTTTCTTTTTCTTTTATGTTAATGCTTTATAATCAGTATCATTTTAATGACATTTTTTCCCTAATCATTTAGAAAACTTAAGAACAGTATTGTCCATAGGTACAATGGTATTTTAAAACCTCCTGTTAATGAAAGCATAAATAGCAATTACACTATAATAGTGTAGCTGAAGACTTCTGCTTGGTAGACCTCATGTGACATGTCTCAAGCATGAACCAAAGCATTGCCTTAGGATATTAATTTTCTTCTCTGCATTCCAGAAATTGTCTTAACTCTAACGGTCATGAGAACACTCCACAGACACTGCAACACAAGCCCAAAGATAACAGGCACGACACGATAAATTGATATTGTGCTGTGAAATCGTGAGAAGTAACTTGTGAAGTGGTAACATTTGTGTGAATAATTGATCTACAGTAATAAAATAACTATACTATGCTTGCATATTATAATTCATTAAGCTATTAACAAAATTAAGGTTTCAGGACTTTAAAAAAGAAAAAGAAAAAAGAGAAAGCATATGGAAACAGTACAGAAGAGCAAGCTGATTGTATCAGTCACAGACTATTTTCCAGCCATTAGTATGATGGAAGTAAAAATAGTAATCTAGTGGACTTGGGTGTAATAACTGGGGCAAGAAATGGACAAGGCTATATTCCTTATCTGAATTATCAGTTTTATCAAGTAGCACATCTATGTTCAAGAGTAATACTAGAAAATGTTGATCTTCATTTTAGGGGCTTAAACAAACTGTGAGGATGAACATGCTATTCATTTTTTTAAAAGTCTTGAAAGAAGAAACGACAATCTGGTCAAGAATATATTTAGGTTTGAAATAAATGTAATACAAAGCCAAATGCCATTTTCTTGATGAACAATCTCAGGAAATTTGTAAACTGCAAACCATAATCTTAGACTTGAGACAGTACAGAAGACTGACACATCATAATCTTCCATTAGTACCGCAGGAGAAAAACACCTGAATCGTATCTTTCTGAAATAGCAGGAATGATCAAATCTTTTCTGTAGGTAACAAATCTTCCTTTGTACTTTACCATCACAACACTGAAACTGTCTGTTCTTTGCCTGTATGCAGTTGCTTTCTAGTGAAACCTAAGCCAAAGATCAAATAAATGCCAGAGCTCAAACTGACTTACAGAAATAATATATATATCTCTTTCCCCTATGTCATTTTTTGCTGATGAGGCCATATCTTCTGGCAGAATTCCTTTGCGCATTAGTTCCTAAGCACATTCTGTCAAAATTATTGGATTTTGTCCCATTTCTATTTCTCAGTTACTCAAAGCAATCCAGCATTCCCTGTATATTGCATTCCTTGTGATCATAGTGCCTCCCAAATGTTGTGCTATCAGCAATTTTCATTGGTGCTGAAACCTTTTTGTCGGAAGTCGTTAATGAAATTATCTTGCTGCTAATTTAGACCCTTAAGTACCTAATAAACTGCCCCCAGTCTTGTATTTTCCCCTTTCAATACTATTGCCTTGGTTTTGAGTAGTCTTTCCTACCTTATAACTTTTGAACTGGTATTCTTAAGTTTTATGCAAAACTGGAGTAGATTAATAACAATAATAATTGAGGTTTATATCTCTTGTGATGGAACTAAGTGAAAGTAGCCATCAAGAGCAATCTAAAAGTTTAAAGACTGCAGAAAGAACCTGAGTATATTTAGGTGAAAATTAAAGTGAAAGTGGAAACAAAATATCTTGCCAGTAATGTTTAAGCTTCTTGAGAGTAATTTGATCTCCAAGGGTTAGGCACTTTTCCCTTCTGAAAAATTCTTACATTTGACATACTTTCTAGAGCTAATTTTAAGATATAATCTTCTGTGTGCCAAAAAAAAATAGGTTATCAGTTTTAAAATACTTGATTTTGAGGACATTAAGATCCCTAATTTTTAGAGGCAGCCCAGGTATTTGAATGGTGATATATGCAGATCTAAAATAAATTTCCTGTGTTTTTAACTTCAATTTATTATCCTGAAAATTAGAATATATGTTTATATGTACATATATAAAGCTATATATATATATATTTATATAGCCACTTAGTAGTTAGATGTCAAATAGTTAGATGGACATTTGTTAAAAGCATTTTAACTTGAATGCCTAATTGTGGCAGTAAATCCCTACTTAAGCATCTAAGTAATGTAATTTTTCAGAACACCACTCAAAATTCCTTTATCAATCAAAAACCTACAAGTGGTCAGGACATCTGGATATAATCAGCTAAATATAGCTTTTGAAATTCAGCTTTTAACTGCTCTAGATAATCCAGATTTTGCCAAAGCAGGCTTGTATGAGGTAAAAAATGACAAAATGATGTCTTCATGTATATTTGTCACTTTACAGTACTGCACATTGTCATTTTTAACTTCTGAAGTCTTTGTGAGTAAAAAAGCTGAAACAGCATCTAAACTCAATGCTTTGAAATAGATGTTAATATTCTCTATATGTTTTTATATGTTGGCATATCAATACACTTAGTGAACTGAACAGCTAATATATACCTCTAAATATCAAAGGGCTGCCTGTATTGCATATAGTATTTTTATGGAGATTTGTTTACATGAAACTTAAGTTTTTAATTGATATTTAGCACTTTTTTTGTTTTGAGGAATGTTCATATACTTCCTTTTCATTTGCATTTCAGTTACATTTTCTTTAAAACTAAGTTGCAGTCAGAGCATGGATATCGATCAAGAAACGTACCATTATTTTCTTCTGCAGTAGATGTCCTCCTGTGTCCAGATACAAAAAGATGACTCACTGCTTGTCATCACAGTGTATTCAAATCAGATGAATGTGGACTAAGTACTTTTTTTTTCCTGGTAAGCAATTGCTGTAGTTGCCTCAGGAACAGTCTAGAATCAGGGGTAGTGGATGAGATAACTCATGTGATTGAAAACAATGGGTGGTGTTACTATCCATCCAGGAATTTATCCAGGACTAGGTGTTTCATGTGAGAGTATCTGGAAACTCACAAGGTTCAGCACATACATTTATAACCTGAAAAGATGCACCAGTTTACTACATCAGGATGGATTCTGTATTGCATGAGATTAATTTATTCTCCTTATTCACCCATCATTCAGTGGGGACAGGTGTGAAAAGTAATTATTTTTGCAATATTTTAATTTGAACTCTTACAATTCTTGGAGGTCATAGTTCTAGGTTAAGATACTTTCAGTGGCTTACCCAGTCTAAAGAAATTCCTTCTTCTTATTCCAGCTGTTTGTTCTTGCTTGTGTGTATTGTGTGAAATTTTTAAATAACCCAGTTGAAAACCATGACAACAAAGACATTAAAAAGCATTCTTAATGGTAGTAGTTCGCAGTTAAGATAACAAAATGGAGAGCACAACACCTGCCCACAAGGCAGGTAGGAAGAAATAGCTGGGGTCATGTGAGTAGAGGCAGACACCTCTCACAGCAGTTCTGTTGCCAGAAGAAATTGTATCATGAGACTTCTCAGTACAACTCAGATCAACAAACTACCCACTGCGCAACTCTAAGCTTGAGTAATCCTGTAACTCCTCACCTTGCTAAATGAGGCCATATTGTATTTGATGATTGTTTAATTAAAGATTACCATCCTTTACTGTATCACAACTCACAAGTAAGTTGCCACTTTAAATTTGAAGATCAGATTATAGAAACAGGACTGGGAAGGCTGTCTGGGTGACAGAATCCAGTCTCACAGGGATACAGCTAGCTGTGTTGCATCATTCCTCTGACTGAAATATCAAGGTTAGTTTCAAAACTACCATTATTTGGGGTTGGTTTTCTCATTATGTCTGTTGGAAAACTACATGAGAAACCCATTCGCTTTTCCAGTTTCCAGGCTCTGTTTATTCATGGTCATTTTATTTCCATTTGCTTTTCTGCCCATGCTTTTCCTTAAGTGTGAATATTTCTGCTAATTTGCTCCTTTAGTTTAATTCCCCTGTTATTTTGAGTTTTACTAAGTAAAACAAGACAACTATTATAGGCCCTGTTTTTTTTAATTTTTCATATAGTATAACTAACCCTTCTCCACGTAGCTGTAGTGTGAATTCATGTTTCTTGCGGATGGATGACAAGTATTATACATAGAAAGGATTTCAACAAAGCCTTTTATAATGACACTAACACCAAATGAATATTGTTAATTGCTTAATTGTGAAACTGTAAAGTACATTAGCAGTTTTTTAATCAAGTGTTAATGAACTTTATGCAATGGTACTCCCTGCTGAACTAAAATTCACATATCAAGTGCTGCAAGTGCACTCAGGCAAAATTCACAGTTGAAAGCAAGTGTAGTTTGTTTTGGTTCTTTTTTTTCTTAAGGAGAATAAATTCAGGTCCAACATTATAAAATTTTTGTCAATAGAGTTTATTTTCTCATAGTTGTTTTAATGTAGCAATAGTAATATTTTTATCACTTACCTTCAAACACTGAGCTCTGCTAAAGCTGATAAAATGGTGAATGAAGCATCAAGTGACTGCAGTTTCTAAGATGTAGCACTTGCTCTTGTCTGGAATTGAACTGCAGTAATAGCAATCACTTTTTTCATCGCTAGGAAACACTGACTGTTGTTCCATATTATTCTTACAACAGTGAGAGGGCCAACTTTTTTGTTAGTTATAGCACAATAATTGCATGTCAAGTATATAATACTATACATGTAGATCACCTTAAGATTTGAAAGGCAATAATATGAAACAGTGCCAAATAACAAGCGACTGAAAATGAAGTTGTGTTCTGACTTGCAAAGTAATGTTAAATTAAACATTTGTGTACAGTACCTACTGCAACTACAAGTGCTATATGTGAGAATTTTATTTTCTAGAGCAGCTCGTTTTATACCTGTTGCTTCATTGCTCATGCACTGCATAACCTGTTAGAGAGGTTCTAGATCTTGTTTTTAGTGTAGTAGAAAAATAACGTTTATTTTTGAGATTACTGGAACATTGTGCTATATACAAGGGCATGTGGAAATAGAAATAGAAAAAATAGAAAAACTCAACTTCAGTAGTTTACTGCCTCTTTCAAAAATGGTTCAGTCCATTTTCAAAACACACCATAACATTTAAATTCTAAAAAAATAAATCTCCTCCCCCCAAAGTAAATAGCTTGTTTTCTTTAATGGTGCTTACATTCTTTACTATAAAAACACCTATACTTTTCATATAGTTCAGATATTTAAAATACCTGAAAGCTTTCTATGTTAATACTGAGTACAAGGAAAACTCCCCTGTGCATTTCCTAAAACTACTGTAAATCCCACAGATAACTGTATCATTCTAATTTAACTATTGATTAATGGCTGGTATGTCTAATTGCTCAATAGATTTATTGACAGTATGCTTTTGCTGCTACCTTCTAGCATGGTATAAGGGCAACGGCTCCCGTATTCGAGACAGCGCTTTCCTCCACACCACCTGTTGTAGGTGTTCAACTCCAGGAGAGAACAATAATTCAGGAACCTTGCAGATTCCATGTTTCTTCCAGCTGATAAGTTCCTTACACACTTCTGGTCCAGGCTGACATACTGGACGATGCCTACACGCCATATGCAGAAGTTACTCACCTGAGAGGCTTCCTTTCCAGAGAGTATATGCCAAAGTCTTTTTGGCTCATATCTCATTTTCAAGTGGTTGTGTTTTGCACTTCCTGTCTTTCCCCCGCATGCTTTATCCATTGTGGTGATATAGCCATGTCAGAAATAAGCTTAATTACCATGTAATTCCACTAAAAATAACACAACATGAGTGAGCTAGAGTAAGACAAGAGTTAAAATAAGTCTCATTATGTTGAATGTTCTAGTTTTTCTTTTGTTTTCAACCTTCTGAAGTGCTGCTAAAGTTGTAACACTTTGTTAAATAAAACAAGGACAGCTCAAAGTATAAATTATTTTGCCAGCATGCAACATACAATTTCGTTTTAAGGGGCAAATAAACATTTCATGAGTAACAGCCTTAGACTGTTTTGATACATGTTAAAACTGACTTTGGCTATAGATTATTTATATGATCAGTGGTGAGATGTAAATAATTAAGGGAGTATCATTTATGGATGCTGTAAATTATAATATGGCATTTTTTTAAAGGAAAAGAAAAAAAGCAATTTTGCATATTTATTTTCCTCTTGTTTCTATCTATCTCCCATGCCTCCTCTAGCTTTCTCAATTTATTTTTATTTTTTACCACTTGACTGCATCCAAGGTCAGGGTGAATGAGAGACAATCTTAAAACAGATAAGAGGTGACAGAAAATGCAGTCAAACCCCAATAATATAATAATCTGCTACTGGCAATAAAGAATTTCTGGTTACCAAACCAGAAATTATGTTGTGTGTAAGTAATCCTTTTTGTTTGTAATTTAACCATTTCTATATACCTAATAAATAAAAATAACATTTAGATGATGTGAATTGGAAAAAAGATGAAAAATAAAAATAATTCTAAGGTTAGTCAAGCAGTTTAAATTGAAATGATGTGCCAGTCCATCAGTTGGCTCAGTGATTTAATTGACTGGCTAAACTGCTCTATTATGAAAAATAACACTAAATTAAGTATAATTTTCATGGTCATATGTACTTACTTTTAATGTAATAATTGTTTTACAAACCAATTTGTGATCCTATATTATAAAAATAATGATGTGTTTAGAAATCTTGATTAGAAAAAAAAGAGTAAACAGCTTTCTTGATATATCCCCATTTCTCCCTGGGGGAAAAAAAGGGAAAAAGGTGGCATATGAAGAAAACACCATCAGATAATGGAGTTGCATAGCAGTTAGACTGTGAAGTAACTGCTAGGAAATTATTTGTAAATTAACATTATTTCAACATGGTTTCTTTTACATAATCCATTTTATTTCAGTGCACAGAACAGACATGCTATAAGGCAGAACTGCAGTAGTATGGATATCATAATACTCTACCTTTTAAGTTATAAGTGTTTGCCTTTGAAACCTAATATTTCTCTCTTTTTTTTTTTTGACTGACTAATTTGCAAATAATTTAGTGTACATGTGGAAGGAATAGAAACTGTGTGTAAAGTCTCCCTGACAGTGTTAAGCCCTCTTAAAAGAGCAGAGGGGTTGGACAAGGTCACCTGACCTGCATTCCTTCCCAGGATGGCCACACGGCTGTGGTCTCAGAAAGAACTGAACTGGCTTACTTTAGATATAAAAGATCAGGGGCTCATTAGCCCCACTGAAAAACTTCAAAAAGCAGAGCTAATTAGTAGGTAAAGCACAGAGCTAATGTGTCTATACTGCTACTAATTTTCCAGACTAGGTTGTTTATAGCTAGCTTGGGAGTACTGGACTGTACTGGTGGTTGCTATGCTGTACCTTTTTCATACCCCTCCTCAATCGTTTTCTCTCCAGATTGAGAACTTTCATCGTTTTTAATCTCTTTTCATATCTTCATCTCTTTAGCTGCTATATCCCTTCAGTCATTTTAGTAGCCTTTCTGTTTCTTTTCTAATTCCAGGATGTCCTTCTTGAGATGCAGAGTATAATGTTACTCATATTCTTAGATTGTGAACAGTCTAATTTGAAGCTAGATATGAAAAAAAATTAATTTATGTTTTAGATGACATACCTTCAGTTTGACATTCTAAACTGATGCATCAGTTGAAGCAATAGATAACCAAACAGACGAGCCTGTCTTAAAGCAGATTTAATACCCAATGTTTTCCTTTTAAAACTGCTATAGAAATGGTCGAGAAAAAACTGTAATAGCAGGTTGTTTAATTACTTGAAGAGTGTAATGCAGCTTGGGAGAATATCAGATAGTTTAGGATACAAAAACAATGATTATTCACGCTTGTGGCAATATTTTATTTCTTCAGTAGACTTATCTTCTTAGATGTGGAGATTTATTCCTTAAGTAGGTATCATCAGATCTGAACTGCTGGAATGGATGAAAGCTCTAGCATTCTTAAAATGTTATTTCACTTTCCCATTCCTACATCTGTAGTCTCTTTAATGGGCTGCCTATGTTGAAGATTGTCAGATAAATAGGAAAGAGTGTATATTGAGCTGCTTTTTTGATTTGTATTAGAGCAAATATAACACACCGTAGACTGATCTCAAAGTCATACTTTTATTTCAACATATTGTGAGACGGAATTTGGATCTGGCTTTCTTTTTTCGTTTTAGTATGCTTCATTTTTTTCTTAATGACTTATAAAATAAAAATAGCACATTTTTCCTTAATAGAGCAGATACAACTATCTGTGTATTTTTAGTAAAGATTCTCTTACCTTTTTTGGCCTGGAAATACTACGTATCTACTACTAAGTATTTGTTTTAAGTGTTCATCAGTAACTGAGGATAGTATACACCAGTCAATGCATTAAGTGAAGGCTAAGGTCTGTCCTGCCTCAGTACTGTGGGTTAGATTCACTTCTGTCTTACTTGGATTTTATACAGTTGTATCTTAAGTGAAAATAAAATCAGTGGAGTTGCATGGGTGTAATACTAGCATAATGAGGTAGTGAAATAGTCTCATAAGTATCATATTCCCAGAAAGCTTTTTAACAGATGCTGCAGTGTTGCTTTTAAAGAGGTTCTTGATGAAATCTGCTAAACACAATTTTTTATAACACTTCTTAAGTACAGTTTGGTGGTCCCCTCAGGGATGCATCTTGACTAGTGAAGTGCAACAATATATGTTGCAGAAGGTACTTCTAAACATCAAGCCTGACAACCTGACATAAAACAAGTCCAATATTTAAGTGTTTCGTATTCCAGAGGGAAAGGATGAGCAGCTTTCAAAACTCAGTGTTCATGTTCTATTGCAAAATATGTACATGCATCCATGCATAAGTAAAGGCAGACAATAGGTACTCAGGCTCACCTAAGCACTGACTGTTTGCCTCAGGAATTTTCTCTTTCAAATTTCTCTTTCTTTTTCAGCCTGGGAGTATGGCTCTCTGCAGAGGCTTACATCTCCTTGCAGCTTATGGTATGTCTGCATGGTCCTTGGAGAATGACTTGTGCTCGCTCCTTCTGGTCTCTACAGGCTGGCTGGCTGGACGTAAGCCCGCGCTGATCTAAAGGTAGCGTGCCTGAGTTAACACCATAATCTCTGCTGAGAGCACAGTGGTTTTGGATCGGAGCTAGCGGACACCTAACCAGTTGGATGGGAAGATGGAGCAAGTGCAGGTCTGTCTGCCAGAGACAGGGACGACAGACCCGTAGACTAAAAATCAGTTGGTCCAGATACAGACCTCAGGATTAAAAAATGCCTGAATATACTTGGAGTCCAAATGTAGCGCTGAAGCCCTTGTTCAAACAACATTGTATGTGAAAGTTTTAGGTAAGCAGGCAGCCAGAAGCATATTACTGTGTATTACTGCGTAGCAGTAAATATTACAGACTTATTTTACATAAGGAGGCTTGGTAACTTAACCAGTGTTATTCAGAAAAGTTTAGATTTTCAAACCTAAGTTGGTACAATTTATATATATATAGTGTGTGTGTGTATAAAATTGTGCCAACTTATGTGTGTGTGTGTGTGTAGGTATATATATATCTCCGAGAAAACACCTTTAGCCTGGCTTGTCTATTGTCCAAAATTAGAACCAATTTATTATATCTACTTTGCAGTAGGTGTGATGACCAGAGAGGGGACATGCCAAAGAGAAATTAAGCTGTTTTTTTCTTTATCATCTGATTTAAAAAAGAGAATACAGAGAATCCTTTAAGATCGAGTCAAGGTGACCCAGGTAACTGAATCTTGTTAACACAGGTGTTTTGAGTGGGGTGAAAAGGTATATTCTGTTGAGGTAGAAAATTGGAGTGGTGTCTTGATTTTGACTTGTATATAAGAAGCAAGAATAACTTATGAAGGAAATAATAGATATAAAAAACCAAAAGTTTGAAGTTACTAGAGATGAGTAAATTGAGAGACTTGGTCTATTTTAAAGCTGATAAACAGGTGAGGTCCTGCATAGAATAAAAAATCAAATCTCCTTTTATTCTGTTTAATGGGCTATGATCAATTGAACCGTCCTTTGGTCCTTATGAAGATAATTTAACACACTTAATTGTATTACATGGTCAAGCGAAAAATGTATATAAATTGTCTGGAAATGAGAGCAATCAAATCTGGTGTTACATGTCATGTGGGTTTGCAACAGTCAAACTACCTGTTCAGTATAATGGCTGCAGGTCCAAGGAAAATACTGAATATTTGTAGCTGTACAGAACATTTTACCAAAAGACTTTTCTTAAAATTGCTCTGTCTTTACTGTAAGTTTTGGCGTATGAACAAAAGAATCTCCTACATATTTATGTGTGCCCACATGCGCTCACACACACACACATCACTCTATTTCTTTAAAAAATTCTCTACCAAATGAGTCAATGACAGCAAGCAGAATCCTGACAGATAATGACAGGGAATACAGTACATAGCTTTTCTGTCATTACAGTGAATAGCTGTGCTACTGTCCTATTGCAACAACATAAAAACTTAGCTTGTGATGTGCAGTGGTGTAGGTTTACAAGGGAAAGATGTGTTTAGTGGAGGTGAATATCCTGTGCAGGAATGCAAAAGGTATATGTGGAAGGAAAGAAAAGGATAGTAAAATTTCCCACATAAGAGAGAAAGAAAAATGAAAAAACTCAGAAAGTCTCTGAAATAGGCTTTCAAAGAACTGTGGGAAGAGGGGTAATTGGTGTTTTTGGATAAAACAAATTGAAACATTCTAAAAATTTTCTATCTTGGGTGTATCTTTAATGTCTCTATTACCAAAATCTTGAATTTAAGAGGAAAGAAATACTGTACAGAAGTACTGTGACACTGAAAATTTAAATAAGGATGGGAAAATGGTTTTGTTACCAGAGCAATGAGATTTTTAGCTTGTTGGTTGCAGTATTACGCATAATTTAGCATTTGCGCAGATTCTACAGCTCAGTTTAGATCTAGGAGCAATTGAAAGATTTAGGGGTTTCGCCGATGGGACCAATATCTCCAGCCCCATATATCTCTAAACCTTCTTATCACTGAAGCACTTTCATCATGATTTGTATGAACATTAAGCCTAATTAAATATTCTCTATGCAGTGCTTGCTGAAGAATTTGTTAAGCTATTGCCTTTTTAATACATCAAGATCACATCTGAAAAGCTTACACTATTATTCAGAGAAGTCTTGTCCAGACTGCTACATCCTGGCCACTTTACATTACTTATGCTTTAGCATCACTTGCTTTCTATTTCAAATTAGCAGTAAATTGTGAGAAGGTAAAAATGCCCTGGTTCTTTAAAATATTGTTTCCCTAGTACTTGCATTTATGGTTTTTTATTTCTATTTCTTTCATAAGGTATTCTTGCTTCTTATATACAAATACTTGTTTGAAAGTTAGCATCTCTGATGTGCATAATGATTTAAAGTTAATAAATTATTCCTGATTTAAAGTTGGTTGGCTAGTACTAAATACTTTCATAATACAGAACATATATCCCTTCTAGGCTAGAAAACATATAGATGGCTGCATTTATATGGTAAACATGGTAAACTATATAAAATGAAGTTGAAATTTTAAGATGTCCTGTTTTGTATAGAATAGGAATAATTTCATAGTGCACTATTAATTGGGAGTCAAACTATTTTTAATGGAATTCCAACAAAGTATATATTGTTCACACTGACAGATTTTCCAATTACATTTTAAGATTAATATTTCTGATTCACAAATTATTCTCACCATTTCTAGAAACTGAATAAAATAGAACCAAGAACAGGCTTTGAACAGGGGTCATCTTCCTTTTAGTATTCAGAATACTGTATAAAATATAATTCATTACATTGGTATATCTCGTGGGTACGTTTAAATGTCATACTACTGTTAAGATGTCAGAATATGAATTTGAGTCATTTGCATATTAATCAGGAAGACATGTTCAAGTTGCTATAATTTCAGTCACAGCATACCCAACTAAAGTGCGTTTTCTATAGAAAAAGGACTTCCTAGTTCTTTCTCCCCTCATATCTATATAAAATGAAAGCTTTAGATGGCTCTTTTGCCTTGTCCTGAAAAGAGATTCTGCATGGGGCTGAAAGCAACATTCTGATTTCCACATTATAGGAGGAATTTATCAGCAAATTAAAAAGCTATAAAGCCCTGATATTTTTAAGTAAAAGCTTTGATTTTGTTGCAAAACTCTTCAGCAAGGGTGGATTCTGTACCCATTTTTAGAGGTATGGGCTTTCAAATTATTGGACTGCATTCATAACAAAAACCATGGTTATGATGAGGTGTAAATCTTGTAGGGCATTTTTACTACTAGCATAAGTTTAAATCTTACTTAACTTGTTCCTTAATGATCCGGAAAAAAGCAGAAATAACCATTATCTTTCATTCTTGGAACAATAAAAAATTCAATAGATACACAAAAATGCCAAATTGAAGTGCAGTTTTGAGACAGTTTCTTTATTTGCAAATGTGACAGTTACTTTGCTACTGTGGGAGCATCCCTAAAGAAATAATAGTAACATGTCTATATTCAAGCAATAAAGTAAAATAAAAAGAACTTACCCTGTAGCAAACTCTTACTTAATTTTAAACATTGGAGAGCAGTCCCAGTGAATGGGGGCCAAATGTGAAGGTGGGAGACAATAATCCTTGGCACCCATTTGTTGTGAGAAAGAGCTGTGAAAGAATGACTTGAAGTAAAGATGATGCTCAAATAAGGAGATGTGAGTTTGTGATAGGATAGAAATGTGATCTGGGGAGAAAACCTGCCTTGGGGAATAAGGGGATAACAGCCCTTCTTTGAGAGGTCCCATATAGATATGTCACAGTTTTGGACTCTACTGTTTACAAATGCTGACATATGTTTGCAGCAGCACAAGTTCACACAGGGCTAAAAGCATCGTTCTGTCAAGAAAAATTTGCAGATCTGAATATGTATTCCATAGTCATATTACTAGCATTTAACACTTACACAATTGTCCTTACTGTGCTGAAGTCTCAAATTCAGCACAGTGTGTGACAGCAGATCCAATAAACTGGGACTACAAGAAAGATTACAGTGATTTCAAGTTATATTTCCTAATGGTGGGATCTACTTGTTTAAGGGCAAGCAAATGCTGGAAGCCCCTCATTTTGAGATTTTGGAAACTAGGAGTTCAGTCTTCTGAAGAGATGAGAAGAAATGATCATTTCAACCTGTCTACATCATTTGTGGATCTGTCATTAATCAATCCAAAATTGAAACACATATCCAGAAATTGTATGGAAGAGAAATCAAATCACTTTGATTCACATGACTTTAAGTCAAACCTTAAGTCTTAAAATAAGACTGTGAGGCAACTTGATAAATCTAGTCTTGTATATCTGAAAAGTCTAATAAGAGGAAATGCTTAGGGAACAAGGATCTTCAAGTACCAATGAACATCTGCTGCCCTTTTAAAGAACTATATCAACCAGCAGTTTAGCACTGATAGTACTTCTTCCCACTGCTGGACTCAGGTGAAGTGCTATATGACCAGTGATACGAAATAAGGCAGCTAAGAGTGTTCTTCTCTCTTTCAAATTATGTTCATTATTCAGAGAGATGACATATCGAATCAGAAGTTTGGAATAAGGTGAGAACCTTATGACCAAGACACTGGCATTATAACAGCTATAGAAACATACAGTATGTAATGTAAGTAGCCGGTTCTCTTATTGCCCTCCTCTCCCCCCCCAAAGATGGAAAATTTTGGAAGCAGATTACATTTGCACATGGAGCAGTGAAGTAATCTCATAGTTTATACAGTTAATTCTCTTTATGGTAGAGGCAAATGTTTTAGTCTGCAGAATCATTATTTCTTCTTTATAAAGACTATATATATTGGATGGTGATATTTAGAACAGAATATTAAATCCTAGTTTCATATTGCCATGTACCAAAGTGTGCATATGCATGACTATACATGACTAATCATGTCATCATAGGTTTTTGTATTCATACAAAACATCTGTAACAACTTTCCTGCTATATTTGGGAGTGCCTTCCAAAGACTTGTATTACAAAAATATCTGTGGATCTTTCATATCCTTCTGCTGTCCCATGCAATGAAACAGGTCTCATTTGTACAGAGGGATGGAATTTTGCAGAATATCCGAAGGGACCAGGTCAAAGCAATTTCACTATGTGGCATCTTCCTTTTATTCTTTTCTCTCAATACTTTTCTTTTTTTTCATGTATGTTTTTATAAGGCAGTCTGATTTTAATTCAAAGAGAAAACTCTTCAGTGAACTTGTGGCATACTGGTTATAGTCCAAGATAAAATAATATTAGATATTAAGTGTAATCATTGAGAAATATAGGAAATTTAAAAATTATAGCTGACAAGAAGTTACAGATGGTCTAACACCTCAGGTGCAGGCAGCAAACAACTTCCTAGGGGGATGAAATGATCAATATGGAAATAGATTTTATGGTATATAAAAGTGGTATGTAAAAAGCTTCAAACAGTTTCTTTGAAGCTGTGTTACACAGAGAGAATTGGGAAAGGGGATGGATTGGAAGAGACCTATCTTTAAATGCTATGCTACACTAAATGTTTGGTAAAACTTGTGTATGACCAAAAGGAAAACATTTTAAACTAAAAATTATTATGACTCATTTAGTCATACAAAAAAACCCAAACCTCATGTATAAAGTAATGATAAACGGACTGTAATTTTTATGCATGCTAAAATTTTTCTAAAACTTCAGCAGTGGTTTTTGAATATTTTTACAAAGAGGTTTTTGTATGAAATGTGTGGTAGCATAACTAAGAATCAGTTCAGGAGGTTTTTACTAATAGTAAAAGTGGCTAGAACATCATAAAACAGGATAAAAAGGAGATGTAATATCTCAAACTTTGTGTTAGTGCTATTAGAGAACCTTGTCTCACATACTAGGTGAACTCAGAATGTAGAATTTCTATTTTTGCTTCAAATCCACTTTAGCATAAGAGGCTGTTACCCAGGTTTATATTAGAGTACTTAATTTTTGATTTTATAAAATACAGCTGGTTTAACATGCTTTTGGATTTCTCCTGTGAGTGGAGCAGCTCCGGAGAGTTACTTTTGTGCTGATAGGAAATTTCAAGTTCATGTTTGTAGGTTTTATTACATAAAGTGCTGGATCCCGTGTCATTTCTGGGCTACTGATACTGAACTATTTAATTCTATTGCAAACAGATGAATGTCTGAGTGAATGCAACTTTCATATTCTCTATAAGATGCCAAAAGAGGTTCAGTCCCATAAGCAGGAAGAGGAGGAAAGAAAAGGGAGAGAAACTGATTTGCTGGGAAAGAAAGGAAGGAAAGATTGCTTCATCTCATCTGGCTCTACAAGCAAGGATGGCTTGGAAGAGGAAGGACAGTGCAGTAAAAGGTTGTTAAGACAAGGAAAGCTTGCTTGAACTGTAGGCAGTTTTAAGGAGGGAAACTAAGCAATTGTATTAGAAAGCAGAACTTCAGGCTAAAAATTCAAAGCTCAGAGGCAGGGAATCCAATGCCAACAGACAGCAAGCAGACTATCTATCTGCTGCGTAGCTGAGAGGGGAACCTGGCCTGCACCAAATTATTTCTCTTTCATGGTACACCTGTGACCATATTCTGACTACATTCTTACACCAAACCAGGGCCTAAAGAAGGTCAGCAGGATTTTCCCCATAGCTAAGCTTTGAGGCTAGCTTAATAGGAAGGTAGGCTGTTTTTACATTTTTCATCTCTTCTGCCACAGTCTAGTTACAATATTACAATCACAGATGCAGGCCTGCCTCTTTTCAGGCCTCTCTTCAGAGGTTAAATACACTCCTCTCTTTAAGTGTTAGTTTTTGAGCCATGAATATTATTTGAGAGCTCATTCTCTGTACTTCAGAACTTCTGAATTCTGTAGCTTGCTGTCTGTTTTTTCTAAACTCCAAATGATGTATACATTTCACTGTTTTACTAGGATGAGCCTGGAGGTCAAAGTATTCCCCTTTATTGAATGTGGAATTTTGGGGCATATAAAACCATTTTTACTATACTGCTAATTTTCATTTCTAAATTTCATTTTTCATTTCAATGTTCATTTCTATCTAGTCCTTTCAATTGACTTATTGCAGAAAGAAAGGCAAAAAGTAACAAAATCAAAACAGAAGGCAGGGAAAAAACACCCCATTTTCAAATAAATGAAAGCAATCAGTGAAAAGTTAAAGAAAAACATAAAGCTGTATGAATATATTTAGCATTAAAATGAAGAGAAGAAAGAACAGTATATTAGGAAGTGCACAGAGTGAATATTGCCTGGAAAATTTCTCGTAGCTGGTTCCCATAGGGTCCTGTGTCTTCCATAGAAAAAGTAATAGTGTTCTATGCTTTAAGTTGGTTTAAAATTTGATAAAAATAAAAAATTAATAACAATTAAAAATTGATCACAAAATTTTCATAGTATGGAAAGGGGAACTCTGATGGAGAGGATGTAAAAGTTAATGTAGCAAATCTCATGGCACTCCAACAAGTGTTGACACTTCCATTTAATTTCCAAGTCATTAATACAAGCTGTGATTCCCACACACTATTCCTGCTCCTACTTAGATTACCACACAACAGTTTTCCCACATGTGAAAAATGACCTCATGGCCTAAGAGCACAAGTGGTAGCTGGGTCGGGATTTCAGGCAAAGGCAGGAGTGAAAGGGAAGCTCCAGTGATGCTACCAGCTGTCCCTCTTTTGGAGATGTGAGAGAAGGCTGTGAGCACAGGGACCAGCAGGAAACAGGAGATTTCACTGAATGAAAACCTTCAGGTTCAAAGATTTTGATTAAGAGAAACCACAGTCTGGAGCAGAAAGGGACGACCATACCCTGACCTCATCAAAGAGGGAGCTGTTGTCTTTCCAGCTGGAAAAGTGGGAAGGCAGAAATAAGGCACTGAATGAGAAAGAAGCATGGACAGAGCAGAGATAAAAAATATTCCATATGACTTAGAAAGAAATACCATGTCCTAAAGAAACATGCTAGCTTTTTTAAAGGAAGTGAAAATAGAGCTGAATGGGGTACATTTATAATACCTAGATTCTAAGAGTGTTTGAAATACATCACATCAAAGATGAATCCAAAAAGTCAGCAGTAAGGTGTTATCCAAGGGAGTTCAACCAAAGACAAATGGTACTTCTGAAAGAAAACATTTTGAAAATGAGAGATAGAAGCACTATGCAACACACCTCAGTATTATGACCAGCTTGTTCACTGAAGTAGAGACATACAGTAAGATGAACACAATTGCATGTTGTGGTAAAAAACGCATATATAAAGCTGAAATAAGGTTGGAAAAAGGAAGTAGAAAATAAATGATGATAAAAACACTCTGACTATTTTTGGCTGGAGAATTAAAATTAAGTTCCCGGGAGAAATTCTAAAAAACTAGTTTTGCATTCCAGAATGAAAGGAACGTATTCAGAAATTTTCCATGAAAGAGAAGCACAAATATTTAATATTTTGGTCAAGATAATGACCAAATTTTAAAAAAAGTCAAAATATTTTGCTTTGCAGATGTTTAAATTAAATTGTCCTCGGAAGCCAGGGACCAGTGAACCTTGGTGTAAGCTGATGAATTTTACTTCACATTGAGATGAATACAGTTTCATGTTATTTACATTTTCTTGTGATAACTACATCATGACCTTCTCAAATGGATGAAACTAAATTAATCTGATTGCATGCTTTGTGACTGTTTAAATATAAATTTCTTTTAGCCTCTACATTTGTAATTTGTTTACACTATGGAAAATGGTGAAATTCCTATGCTGAAACACATTTTTTTGAGGAACTCATTGAATCATCTATCTGAAATTGAAATGACTGTAGAAGAGATTTTGGAACTTACTGGCAAAATGAACAATTAGAAATCACCAGGAACAGATGGTATTTATCCAATAAATGAACTGAGGGATGAAACAGCAGTTACTATAAGGCGTTTGTAACCTCTCCTTTGAAGATGTCTTTGATAACTAAAGATTGAAAGATGGTATGTAAGGCATCAGTTTTTTTAAGATTTGCAAGGGGGATATGGAGACCTATAGATACTAAGGCCTGCCATCAATACCAGACTAAACAGTAGAAGTTATCCTAAAAATTGAAGTAGCTAATATCTGGGTGAATATTATCATAGTAGATCTCATACTACTGTCATACTATTATCATAATAGATTATCATACTTAGAAAGACTCAACAAAGCTTTTGTGAAGTCCTGATTCACAAACCTATTGGAGTTCTTTGAAGGAGTGTTATTTGGATAAAGGAGAGACAGCCATTATAGTCAACTTGGCTATCAAAAGGCTTTTGAGACAGTCTCTTTTGAAAGACTTTTAAGAAATTTAGCAGTTAAATTATAAAAGCGAAGGAATTTGTTTTTATGCTAGTCATGTTTTTATTCATTCTTAGGCATTTACTACTAGCCACCGTTGGTGACATGATACTGGGCTAGATATAACCTGTGTCTTTATTTGCATCTGTTTTTCTGCCACAACTTGCTTTGTTAACTTGATTATGTCTCTTAAGCTCTCTGTGCCTGCCTTGCTAAATTGTACAACATGTATGCATTTGTTAGTTATTTGTTAGCTAGAAGGACAGCATTAGTTATTGATTCTCTTTGAAAAGAACATCAAGTTCTTAAGTGAGGTGAACATATATTATATGGACCATATCAAGCTTGGCTATTTCCCCCCACACCTTCCCAATTTATATTTATAAATCTGAACATGGGTACCTGAAAATTAAAACTTGCAAAACCTTGTAGTGAGAAATGTAACTCCTCCTTCCCTAAACTTGGAGCTGATGCAGGGAGGTCTAGAAGTTCTGCAAATGATTTTCAAGATAGGGATAATCTTCTAAATTATTTTTAACTTGAAGATAAGAGATGTTTAGCAAAGGTGGGTTTTGGCCTCCAGTCACCAGTTCACGTTCATTTAATGTGCATCATACTGAATGGACTTCTGAAGTCCAGGAAAACCTCAGGTCATTTCACATACTGCTGAATCAGGTTTTGGTTCAGTATATGTAAATGAAATCACATGTTAAATATTTTGGTTATTTTATTATTTTTATATGTAAAAGAAAATGACTGAGCCAGACAAGCTGAAATATTTATACAATGGAAATACAGATTAAGCATCATTATTCCAAATTGTTTCCTTGGGCACAGCCATATCCTTCAACATCTTTTCTTTTACGAGGGTTTGTTAAAACTAGATTTTCAGAATTTTCCCTTTTCATCCCTGTGTAAGAAGACATTCATTCTGCTCTTCTAAGCTTCTCTCAGTTTTCCAAATTTTTCCCTACAGTATCCAAATCCCAATTCTAGCTCCCTCTCAGACTGTTCCATCTCTTATACCTTGATTCTGCCTTTGTGAGTGAGGAGGGAACACATTCCAGAGATAGGAAAGGGTAAAATAATCCTTACCAAGAGAACTTTTTAAAAAATATATTTCCCTGTCTGTTTACTCTACTCTTCTCTTTTAAGCTGTTTACCTTTGCACCTTTTCTCTTCACCATACCTCCTTGTATCCCGTTATTTTGTCTCCTAGTATATTTTCCTGTTCATAATATATGTCATAAGAGTTTCCTTGTCTATATCTCACAGCTTTTCTACCTCCTTTTCTTACCGCTATTTCTTGTCCCTTCACTCTTTCAGATGTTTCCAGGCGGATACATCTACTTCAGCTGCACTCTCAGTGAAATCCCCATGTGAGACTTTCATACTGCAGTTTAGAGAAGTAACTCCCGGCTACTCTGAAGTTTCTTTGCCCTGCTCCCACAAATGTGATTTAAAGTTGGTGTTTCATTCTGAGCAGAAAGAAAACAAATAGCAAAGTGTCTTTTTCCTCTCACCTGGCTACTGTAATGAACAAATCTGCTGTTGCAGCATCTGGAAGCATCCATGATTATTGCTTTTCAATAGGAAAGAAATGCTAAAAAGCTTGGGTGCTCTAGGGTATGTACATGCTGAGAGTGCTGGTGTTCCATAATCACACACCCACAGAATGGTTGAGGTTGGAAGGGACCTCTGGAGATCATCTAGTCCAACCCCCCTGCTCAAGCAGGATCACCTAGAGCACGTTGCACAGGATTGCGTCCAGGCGGGTTTTGAATATCTCCAGAGAAGGAGACTCCACAACCTCTCGGGGCAACCAGGGCTCTGTCACCCTCACAGTGAAAAAGTATTTCCTCGTGTTCAGATGGAATTGTCTGTGTTTCCGTTTGTGCCCGTTGCCTCGCATCCTGTCACTGGGCACCACTGAAAAGAGTCTGGTCCCATCCTCTCGACACCCTCCCTTCAGATACTTGCACACATTAATAAGATCTCCTCTCAGCCTTCTCTTCTCTAGGCTAAACAGGCCCAGCTCTCTCAGCCTTTCCTCATAAGAGAGATGCTCCAGGCCCCTAATCATCTTTGTGGCCCTTCGCTGGACTTGCTCCAGTAGTGCCACATCCCTCTTGTACTGGGGAGCCCAGAACTGGACGCAGTACTCCAGATGTGGCCTCAGCAGGGCTGAGTAGAGGGGGAGAATCACCTCCCTCGACCTGCTGGCAACACTCTTCCTGATGCACCCCAGGATACCATTGGCCTTCTTGGCCACAAGGGCACATTGCTGCCTCATGGTCAACTTGGTGTCCACCAGCACTCCCAGGTCCTTCTCTGCAGAGCTGCTTTCCAGCAGGTCAACCCCCAACCTGTCCTGGTGCATGGGGTTATTCCTCCCTAGGTGCAGGACCCTGCACTTGCCTTTGTTGAACTTCAGGAGGTTCCTCTCCGCCCACCTCTCCAGCCTGTCCAGGTCTCTCTGAATGGCAGCACAGCCCTCTGGTTTATTGGCCACTCCTCCCAGTTTTGTATCATCGGCAAACTTGCAGAGGGTGCTCTCTGTCCCTTCATCCAGGTCATTGATGAAGAAGTTGAACAAGACTGGACCCAGTACTGACCCCTGGGGGACACCGCTAGCTACAGGCCTCCAGCTAGACTCTGCGCCGCTGATCACAACCCTCTGAGCTCCGCCATTCAGCAAGTTCTCAATCCACCTCACTGTCCACTCATCTAGCCCACACTTCCTGAGCTTGTCTATGAGGATGTTATGGGAGACAGTGTCAAAAGCCTTGCTGAAGTCAAGGTAGACAACATCCACTGCTCTCCCCTCATCTACCCAGCCAGTCATTCCATCATAGAAGGCTATCAGATTGGTTAGGCATGATTTCCCCTTGGTGAAGCCATGCTGACTACTCCTGATCACCTTCTTGTCCTCCACATGCTTGGAGATGGCCTCCAGGATGAGCTGCTCCATCACCTTTGCAGGGATGCAGGTGAGGCTGACTGGCCTGTAGTTCCCTGGGTCCTCCTTCTTGCCCTTCTTGAAGACTGGGGTGACATTGGCTTTCTTCCAGTCTTCAGGCACCTCTCCTGTTCTCCATGACCTTTCAAAGATGATGGAGAGTGGCTTAGCAATGACATCCGCCAGCTCCCTCAGCACTTGTGGGTGCATCCCATCAGGGCCCAAGGATTTGTGGGTGTCAAGTTTGCTTAAATGATCTCTAACCCGATCCTCCTCCACCAAGGGAAAGTCTTCCTCTCTCCAGACTTTCTCTCTTGCCTCCAGGCTCTGGGGTTCCTGAGGGCTGGCCTGAGCAGTAAAGACTGAAGCAAAGAAGGCATTCAGTAACTCTGCCTTCTCTGCATCCTTCGTCACCAGGACACCCACCCCATTCAGCAAAGGGCCCACATTTTCCCTAGTCTTCCTCTTGCTGCTGATGTATTTGAAGAAGCCCTTCTTGCTGTCCTTGACATCTCTAGCCAGATTTAATTCCAAACGGGCCTTAGCCTTCCTCGTCGCATCCCTGCATAGTCTGACAATGTTCCTCTATTCCTCCCAAGTGGCCTGTCCCCCTTTCCACTTTCTGTAGACTTCCTTCTTCTGCTTGAGTTTTGCCAGGAGCTCCTTGCTCATCCATGCAGGTCTCCTACCTCCTTTGCTTGACTTCCTACTCATAGGGATGCACCGCTCTTGAGCCTGGAGGAGGTGATGCTTGAACATTAACCAGCTCTCCTGAACGCCCCTTCCTTCTAGGGCCCTAACCCATGGGATTCCTCCAAGTAGGTCCCTGAAGAGGCCAAAGTTTGCTCTCCTGAAGTCCAGGGTTGCAATCCTGCTTAGTGCCCTGCCTCCTCCTCGCTGGATCCTGAACTCCACCACCTCATGGTCACTGCAGCCAAGGCTGCCCCCAACCTTCACATCTTCCACCAGTCCTCCTTTGTTTGTTAGTACGAGGTCCAGCAGCACACCTCTCCTTGTTGGCTCCTCCACCACCTGTGTCAAGAAGTTGTCACCAATGCTCTGCAGGAACCTCCAGGACTGTTTGTGCCTAGCTGTGTTGTCTTTCCAGCAGATATCAGGGTGGTTGAAGTCCCCCATGAGAACCAGGGCCTGGGATCGTGAGGCTACTTCCAGCTGTCTGCAGAAGGCCTCATCGACTTCCTCTTCCTCATCAGGTGGCCTGTAGTAAACACCCACAACAGTGTCACCCATGCTAGCCTGCCCTTTGATCCTTACCCATAAGCTCTTGACTCACTCTTCATCCACCCCTAGGCACAGCTCAATACATTCCAGTTGCTCTCTCACATAAAGAGCAACTCCACCACCTCGCTTTCCTGGCCTGTCTTTCCTAAAAAGCATGTAGCCATCCATGACGGCACTCCAGTCATGCGAGCTATCCCACCATGTCTCTGTAATGGCAATGAGATCATGGCCCTGCGACCGCACACGCATCTCTAGTTCTTCCTGTTTGTTCCCCATGCTGCGTGCACTGGTGTACAGGCATTTCAGCGAGGTGATCGAGCATGCAGGTTTCCCAGGAGGGATACAAGAGGATCCTCCATAGCCACATCCCATGCACATTTCCCTGGCTGCATTCACCTGCTGGAGGCGTCCTGACTTGAGCTGATGTTACAAACATGAAAACCCCTCAGAGGCAGTATTATCTAGTTGGATGCACAGTGCCAGGTTTCTGCTGGCCAGCAGTTAAAAAATTTTAAATTACTGTACAGCCAGGAACCTTTTCGTGAACCTTAAATGAATAATTTAACACAAATAGCAGATCTACTGTAAACAGTATATAAATAAAAATTTAAAAAACATTGTTATCTTCCCAAGGTTCTCTATTCTGACATAACGCAGAAGGCTTGAGGAGTCAGGTGTTAAAGATATACCAAATCCTAATTCATCCCATTCATTTCCCATGTAGAGCATGCAAAATCTGTGCACTGTAATTTAATCTGCTGTTGGAGATTAATGTTAAATCAACCACTATTCCACAAAACTTGATCTTTGAGCAGAATACCAAAATTCAGCATGTTTTCTCAGTGTTAGTCCCTCTATCTTTGGGCCTTGCACCCTATTTCTGCTATACTCCGCTACAGGTTTACTGCCTCACACGTGCTCAGGTTCTCTACAGTTTTCCATCTCCCACTTTGGCTGCTTTCCCTTATTAACTTGTTTGCATGGTTCTCGCTTTGGAATATCCTTCCTTCAATTCAGTCTCTCAAAATTTGCTACACTGCTCTTTTATTTTGTAATTTTGAAGTTCTTTATTTCCACTCCTCCTGCATCTGGATTTACTAAGCACATTACCCATCATCATGGAATCCAGTGGTAGCAGTCTTTTTTCTTACAATATCTCCTTCATGATCAGTTTGTTGCTTTTGCTTTATGTTTTTCAGAATATCTCATTTTTTGTGTAAACATTTGCATTTTTTCCTTTCTTCTACACTTTGTTTTCCATTCTTAAAATGTTGCTATAATCTACTTTTCCTTTTTTTAACTCTATTTTTGTCTTATTTTAAACCTGCACACCTTCAAATCATTTGTAAGTAGATCGAGCACAGAGGCACACAGCTTCCTAGACCAGCACTACAAGTATCATTTCCTTCATATTTCTTCTGAAGGGAGAGGAAAAAAATACATACAGAGAACTATAAAAGCCAGGGTGATGGCCTTTCTTTTTTTGTATTCAGCATGTTCAGAGTTTAATTAAGAGTTAATACCAAGAGAAAAAGAACTCAGAACTAAAACTCAGTCCTTAATGGGCCTCAGTAATGATAACTCTATTAGCTTTTTATACAAAGAGTAAAACAGAAGAAACTAGAGCTGGGGGTCACCAATAACTGTGATGATAGTTTCTTGTTGCTATTATGGTATTTGTGAGATCCCACCATTAACTCGACTAGTTTGTGATCTCTGTTCTTGGATAATAGCTACAGTGTACAGAATCTAATAGTTTTCACTGGGTTTTAGTTCCTTGTTTTAGGTAGAAATCAACCATTCGTATCTATTTATTCGTATTTTTTATACACACTTAACCAATAAATATCCTTAATCTCTTATTTTAATTGTTTTAATTTCCCATGATAGGCAGGGGATCAGACAAGCCTAACCTGTTAAACTTGTAGCCCTCTTTTGCTAAGCCTTTTTCAAAAGCAAAGGCAGACTTGACTGCTGGTTCAGAATGAGAATGCAATGCAATTTGGTCTGCCTCAGCTTTTGCTGTGTGTATGTTCATTTGAAAACTGCTATTTGCTGTGGTTTAAGTACTTCCTTGTTCTCTCAAGTTCTTTCACTTAAGGCAATTTTGTGTGTTTTCCAAAATTGCCTTTTTTTAGAGATAAAGAAATAACAACTTTAACGTTAAATGTAACACTAATTCTAACATGTGTTAACATTTCTGATCAGAGATAACTCATAATCTTACAAAGAATATTTTTTTATTCAAGCCACTACAGATACTCCTTTCTGTACCATATCTGATTCTAAGAGCAAGTTTAAAATAATTCAAGATTGGAGCTGTAAAGAAACAGCTAGCCTGTGCTATTCATAAATATTTTATTCATATCTACATATATATCATAAGTTAGCTCCCTCTAATGGATACATTTAGTATATCTATTATCACATACTATATCACATATTATATCACATATCCCTCTGTGAAAATAAGCTCTCTTGAAAGCTGTACAACAAAACTCCCAATAAAATGAAATTCTTTGTCAGAGATTTTGATAGTGCATTCACAGTTATAGCTAGCTGGCTTTGCCAGCTTAGGTGAGTAGTGCATCTGTAGAAGCCTAGGGAATTTTGTCTTTATCAGCTACAGATTAGATAGAAACCTCTGTCCTTTGAATGTCCTATAATTCTACAAAATGCAGTAACTGTATAACAAAATGATTGAGAAGACAATTTTCCCGCTAGCATTAATCATGTGGTTTACTGAAATTCTCCCATGTCTGGTAAGACTAGATCAGTACATTAAGGCAGCCTGTCAAAAACTGGCTGCTTAATGTTCTTTACAATCCACTGCAAGACTCCAAGGCTGCCTGTGAGTATTAAGATCACAGTCCTGCTTTGCATTTCTCTCACCTTGAACATCAGTTCTAGCTTAATCATTCAAACAAGTAAAGATTCCTATCTGATTTCAAAATCAGAAAAAATCTGAAAAAGTTTTATATAGAAAATCATATATTATATGTTGCAGGTTGTTAATAATGTGATGTCAGATCAGTATGATTCTGTCTAACCCTTTTGCCATGCCTGTGAGAAGGACAAAAGCTTAAGTGTATGACATAATATTTTCAGACCTCACACATGGAGTCTGATTTGGTCAATCAGTATATTTTGAGGCTATCTTTTCTTGTTTTGCATGAATTTTAAATATCCTGTATTGTTAGGATTATCAGACCTAGTGTGTCTTCTCAGATGCCAGTGAAGTATAGCAACAGTAATTTTTGTACTGTTTTTTCTGGTTGGCATGGGATACACCTACATTACTGTTCGGTTCAGAGAAATAGTCCAAGTTTGGTATCTTCAGGTACTGTGCAGCGACTCAGTTGACAGAATGGTTTTGGTACTCCCTAGCTAGATTCCTTTCAGAGGAAACTAAATTTGTAGCTCCATGTCAGGCATGCAACAAATGTGGTCTGACCCCAATGAACCACATAAAGTGTTGAACCAGTCACTGACCAGCTTCAAGCCATGTGTGTGGTAAGGACATTTGGCTCAGGGTATACAACTAAAGCTAATCCCAAGTCCCCAAACTACATACAGATTGGCTGCAGGGCTCTTAGCCCCTGCTGCTCCAACCTAGTGATGTTCTCCAGTTGTCCTAAGTTACTCACTAATATAGACGTAGACATATTCTCTTAACAACACTGGATTGTTCACCCTTTTGTCTTGGCCTGATGAAGAGTGAAAGTATTGTAGAAAATGGCTACTGAAGAGAGTGTTCTTCTTGAAGAACCCTTCTTGAAGGTCCCTAAAAAATTCATAGCAATTATGAGTGATTATTACATTTCATAAAGATAAAATAATGCTCCTATTATAACAGTGTTCAAAAGCTCCTCAATAGCTTCAAATATAGATCATCTCTATATTTCAATGAATATTTTAGTTCTTTAAATACAGTGAAGATTGGTGTCCCCAACGTAATATGTTGAAAGAGATGACTGCTACTTTTTATTTCAATAACTGAGCTTAGAAGCCTACCCTTAGGACAAAATCCAGGCTGTAGTCTTGACAAAAGCAGAGTTGTAAGAGAAGAGCACTGTATTGTTTCTTATGAGTTGCTTTAGGCATTTCTTTATTCATTATTAAGACCATTCTGATGACCTGAATCTCTTCAGATACTGCATGACAGAGCTGTGATATTTAACCCTAGGCTGTGGAGATTGCCATGAAAAAGAGACATCTTATGTTCAGTATGGCAGCGCTGATTCAGTATTCAGATTCAGTTCAGTATGGCTGGAGCTGCTTTCACCAGAAAATTGGAAGTCTGTTCATGATGCAGTGTGACTAATCTTCACTGAGGAAGCAGCCATAAAAGAGACTCTATGATAGGTGAAAAGAATGTGGGGACAGGGGAAAAAAGAATGGTGATGGAACAGGCAGGAGCCATGGCCTGTTACCGTATGTGTCTTAGTTGGCAATATTAAATATAGAAATCAGAGGGAAAGAAGTATAAATTGTCCATCTTTGATTCCATAGACAAGAAGTTGCTGACTGCCCAGTGTAGGCTGTATGTCAGATTCATACCCCACTCTAACAAGGTGCATAGGAGAGCTTTTTTGTTAGTTGTTCTCTGAAGGTACTATTAACTCTATACTCCAACGTGGTTAATGACTTTCAGAGAGGAAAATTCTTGTGGGGATTATTATAACCATACAGCTGTATCTTGGCAGATAGAAAAAGGTCACTGTGAAAAGCTAAATAATCCCCCTGCTCCAGTGTAGAACTAAATCACAGAAGTATCATGCTGTTTTCTAACATAAAAACATGTTTTTAATTAGGTATGGTACCATGGGACCACTTTAAAAATCCCTACTGGAAAGCACAGACAAAACACACACGCATGTTATATTATAAACTAAATTTGAAGACTCACGTAGTATTGCCCCAAATGGAAATTTTTTTGTCTTTTCTATTTCTTTTCCTCTTCCAATTTTTAATATGTCATTAAAATTGATAATAAAGAAGTAATTATTTGATGCAAGCAATTTTGGCATTCCAGAAAGACTGAAAAATCTCTAACGCAGTCATTATGTCCGTAATGTAATTGTTATAACCAAAATGTAGTCAAACAAACTTCTATAATGTTCATAGCTTGATTTATATATTCATAATAACATAATTTAAGAAACTGCATATCTCTGATGTTAACTCTCATCAATAATTCTGGACTTTTTTTCCTTCCTTCTTCTGCCTTTTAGACATTGTTTTTTTCTTATGACCTGCCTGTTTTATCATGTATGACTTTAGCTCCATCCTGCATCATTCTGCTGTATCTTCTAGCATCTTCACAGAGCCTAAAATAAGCAGGACATAATCCTTTAAAAACTTTTTTCATATGAGTAATGATGCTGCTTTAGTGGAATCTAAGTTTTGATTCAATAATCTGTTTTAATATAAATCCATTCCCATTGTACAATTTAAGTCTGGACTGGAATTTGGGGGAAAGAATAAGTGGAAGAAAATTCCATTGTGTCCATGAAAGACTAAAAGAGCAAAGGACAACAGCGTAAGGATTTACTATAGGCCCCCTGTTTAGAAGGAAAATGTAGATGAGGATATCTGAAAGCAGCTAAGACTTCTAAAGGGCATGACATGATAATGATACAGTTATTTGTTCAGAAAGTCATACAGCATGACAGAACAGAGCAGTCCAAAACTGCTTGAATATTTCTGGCACAATATTCCATCATAAAGGTGTTGGAATTTATTTTAAAAAATTGATTTGATTAATAGGAATCAGGAAGATGAGCATTTGAAGGTGGAAAGTAGTCTGCGTGAATGATTAAAGAATTAGAATGTTTTATAGAAAGAGCAAGAGAAGCGCTGCGAGAATAATGGACTTCCGAAAACAGTTCAACAAACTCAGGAACCTGATGGATAGGTCTCTTGAAGAAGAAGTTGTCTAAGGCAAAAAAACCCACAGAGGTTTTGACGTCCTCTAAAGCGGATATTATGTATGAAATGTCAAAATGCCCAATATACAGGAAGGGTTTCGAAAGAGACAAACACAGCTATATGATAAGGTCTTTAATGACCTCCAGGTAAGGAACTGAACAAGGACACTTTACAATAGGAATAGGACAAAAATTATTAGGCATGTTTAACTTCAGAAGGCCTTATGGAATTTGTCTGATATTATCATGGGAACTAGTTACAACTGTTTAGCCAAACTATGCTAAACCAGTTACCATTAACAGTATACAGAGAAGGGCGAAGGTGGAGCAGGGGGAGGAAGTTCTGGATAAACCTATTCCAGCCAGTCCAGCTTCATTTTTGGAAGAATACTAAAAGAGATTATGAAACAACCCATTTATAAGTATCCAGCAAATAGTGAGACAACATTAAAAAAGTCAGTCTGGATCTGTCAAGAACAAATCATGTCAAGCTATTCTAATCTCTTTCTTTGACAAGGTAACCAACCTGGTGGATAAAAGGAAATCCATAGATATGATACACCTTGACATCAATGAGGTTTTTGACACTGTTCCACATGACATGTTCGTAAGATTAGTGTTAACAACCTGGATCACAGAGTAGACAGTACACTTATAAAATTTAATGGTAATACCAAGCTAGGAATATTTGCAAGCTCTTTGGAGGATGGATTAAGAATTCAAAATGATCTTGATATAAAAACAACAAAAGATCAAATTCAATACAGAGAAGAGCAATTCACTCATTTTTTAATAGAAAAGAGAATCCTAAGGACATGATACAGCAAGACCTCCAGTCTAAAGATTCCAAAGTATTGTTCTCCTTGGTCCTGAGTGGTAAACACCAGAAGGGAAAAAAAAACAAATTTATTTTGAAGTGAAGAAAATGTAGATTAAATAATCATTTGGATTTTTAAGGCAAGATTTCTAACTGTAACAGTCCTCTTCCTAGGCTGTGAGATTCCCTTCACTGGTGCTTTTTAAGAGTGTAGTAGGTAAACATTTGCTCATTCTTCAGCAAATGAATATGGACTGGATGATCTTGAGAGATGTCTTCCTGTTTTTCTATTGTTTCTACCATAAGATATGAATTTAAGTATTTTGTCAGATAAGAGAGAACTGCTGAAAATAGCCTGTGTGGAAACAAAACATCTTAAGATTTCTGCCACGTCTTGCTCTAGTTAAGGTAGAAATAAATAGCATGATAGCATCTTTGCTTGCAATTTTTTCACATTTGCCCTTCAGATCAAAATCTGTGAATGTAGAAAGGAACAGTTTAAAAAACATTTTTTAAAAAAAATATTCCTTTGAATGTTTTGAAACTTGCAGAGTTTCACTACTATTTATGTTTTGGATTATTCACTTTTTATCAGCATTGCTTCTTCCTGGTGATAACAGTCTCTTATTTAAATAGGTTCTCTGATGTTGTCTCTAAAATATTGTATTAGAAATTAGATTATTTTACAGAAAAACTACAATTGCAAGATTTCTATCTGGGTGCACATACATCTAGTTTTGGGGGGATTTTCCACCACATTATTAAGCTCTCTGTACTTTTTCTTTCTACTCTTCCTCATATTTCTTATGAATAGGAATGGGAGAGATGGGGAGAATTAAGGTAAAATTTGGAAGAAAAGGATTCAGACATATTTAACAAGGTAATTTTCTTGTGATCACTCTAGTCATAGGAACATACAGAACTGATGCTCACAAATAGAAAATCATAGGCAAATAGTTCCCTTTAGGAATTTTTGAAAGGGCAAACTGCTTTCTGATTTCCTCCAAACTGTTTTGTGTAACCAAATGACTGTATCTGTGAGCAGGAAAGCTATGATTAGATTGAATAAAAGGAAAAGAGTTTTCTAAGAAAGGAGGGAAAATACTGAGAAATTTTATTGCTCCTACAACAGATTCAGGAAAGCTCATTATTCACAACATTTACAACACAAGGTGTAGAAGGATTTGTTTGGGGAAATAAAGGCTTTGTTATGAGCTACTTTGGTAAGTAACACTTTAGTTAAACAGAAATCTGCCTAGGCATATACAAATGATAGATAGAAGTTAACGCTTCTACCGTGGTTATTACAATGCTGAATGAAAATTGCCAAGAATACTGCAGTTTAAGTCCTTTTCCATTTAAAAACAAGGAAATAATTTTTTTATGATTTTAATGGAAATCATGAATTTTCAAGAACAACAGCATTAAAATGCACAATAGAAATTCAATAAACAGACATATATAATATTTATAATTTACCTGTCACTGATGAATGTGGAACCTTTGACAAATGGCTGGCTACACTGCAAAGCGAAACCTACTCTCCCACAGCCTATACTAAGCACCTGACTGCTAGATCCAAAAGTTTTTCTCAGGTAAGAGGGCTTGGAATGGTACTACACTATGCGGTTATTACAGTTTTAAAATCCAAGCTAGTGTTTTATTCATTGAACAATGCACAGCACAGACCTTCGGAATCACACAAGCTTTATCAGCACTAGTTCACAGTTCTCTGGACAGGGCTGCACTGGCTGATTTAGACATGTTCCTAATAAAGGATCATGTGTAATTAGTGTTTGTCAATGTAGCACAGCAGGGAAGTGGAGGAGCTATTTTGGGCTTTGCTACAAATGGACAAGAAAACCTAGCAGAAACCCTTAGTGACTTGGGACATTTCAATTACATGACCAAAATCTACTGGGCAGGTCATAAACCTGGCCTAAGCTGGAAATTCTTTTAGACATAGCTTAGTGTAGCTGTAATTTCCTTTTAAAGCTTGATTTACACTTCAGGCTTTATAAGAAGACAGATAAAATTTACTGAAATTTATTTCAGTTAATTCATTCAAAGAACTGGATCTTTGAAAACTGGTAATTGGTAAGCCAAGAGCCAGGTTTTGTAGCAAATGAGAATGAAAAGTGAAATTGTCTAATAATTATATTGCTATCACCTTCCATTAACCTGTTTGGTTTCTGTCTTTGACATTATTATATTTTCAAATTATATGATGTAGCTGAAATAAAAAATAAATACAGGTCTGATACTATTTATGGCTAGGAACTGATCTCCATGTTTTTTTTTTTCATTTCTGAAAGGATCTTTCAAAAGTCTGAAGGTTTTTGCCAGACAAGTGTTTGTGGGTATATTTATACTGTTTTTAAAATACTTTGTTTTTTGTTTTTTGAAAAACCCTCTTTATGCAGAAGGTAATAAGTTTTAAGTATGTATAAAGCTCATAATTTTTTCTGTGGAAAATGAGGAGGTTAGCATGATCACAGGATGGTTTTTAGTTAGGATGTTTTGTTTGATTAGCTAAGTTGACTCCTTTCCAGATGGGGTTTTTCATTTATTCTCTCAGCAGAAAGGGGAAAAATATCTTAGGGGAAAACATTTTTATTCAAAAAGAAAAAAAGATACAATAGTTTGACAAGGGGAGCTTTTTCAGAAGTCATAATATGCTTTAAGACCAGTTAGTTTGTAGAGCCAGTTTATTAATTTATCTGTGATTAAGTTCATTACATATAATTGTTTAAGGATGATTTCTTAACACACTGGGAAAATTCTGAAATGCATGCAGAGTTTTACAAACTTTGATAGCTGTTGCAGGGTTCATAAATTCCACCAGGCAAACAGGTTTAATTCAAGAGGCTGCCGCTCTGTAGGCAGGTGGCTGGGGCATAGCTTTCTTCCAGGTAATTACATAGCATCTATACAACAAAAGCACAAGGTGTGAATTGCAGGCAAGCTCCTTCAGCCCACCGCCAGCACCAAAGGAAGGCGCCATCCCTCCGGCCCCTCCCAGCCTCCTCCTCGCATCTCCCTGTCGCCTTTCTCATGCATTCTCAGAAGCACCTGCTTGGCTGTGCAGTGAAGAGGGTCCAGGAAGTAAGCTATAAAATAAGCCAACCAGAAAGAGAGTCTTTTTTAGGAAATCATTTCCCCAGCCTGGCTCAGCACACAGCCAAGCCTCTGTGCTGTCCTTGCACCAGCTGTGGGAGGATCAGTAGGAGCCGCAGGACAAGAGACAGGAGCAGCCGGCTGCTGGTGCCCACTGAGCCTACTGCTAAAAGGCCTTCAAAGCCTTGGGTAGTCCGAAAGCACAGCCTCTTCCTTAATGTTTGTGCAAAATTGTCTGAAGAGTCTCTGCAGGCCCCATCAACAATGCTGTTGCTGCCTGTCTCCCAAGGCCCCCAGCCTCTGTTGGGGCTGAAGTCATCACTTCAGTGATTAATATTTAAACATAGCCATAGTGCAGTTGCTATGAATGTGTTTCTCACCAAACACATGGTGTTCCAAGGACTTCCAGGGGGTCTGTGACTTCGGAAAGTTAGTTCTGGTACTTACAGCAGTCATTGTTTCAAAAGTCAATAGTTCTTACAAGGTACTATCTGCAATAATGTATTCTTTTCTTATTAGAAACAGAAATAAACCCAAGATAACGCTTGAAAAATTACCATCAAATTACAATGTGCTGTTTTATATTTCGAAATATTCCCCAAATAACTGAAAACTTAAGCCAATGACTGCCCCTTTTATGGCATTTCATAAGGAGTTTTTGAAGGAGGAAACTGACTTGGAGATTTTGAGTGTCCTAAAACATAGAAAAATAAACAGCTTATTATTTAAAGGGAAAATAATTGATCCAACTATAGTACAGAAAAGCTGCACACTGTAAGGTTCATAGGTATGAAAAGACAAGCTCATTAATAAAGCTCATGGGATCTTGAATTATTTCAATTAGTTTAAGAGCACCAAAATATTTTGATACTTCTCAGTTTTAAAGGTGAATTGTAATGCTGAGAAATGGTAGAATGCCGAATCATTTACAGACGATGAGAAAATATAGTAGTATATAATTTAGAAATATAGCTAACTTCTTCCATTTTCACAACTACAAATTGTGAATTCTTCCATTTTCACCCACAAATCCATGGGCCCTGATGGGATGCACCCACGAGTGCTGAGGGAGCTGGCGGATGTCATTGCTAAGCCACTCTCCATCATCTTTGAAAGGTCATGGAGAACAGGAGAGGTGCCTGAAGACTGGAAGAAAGCCAATGTCACCCCAGTCTTCAAGAAGGGCAAGAAGGAGGACCCAGGGAACTACAGGCCAGTCAGCCTCACCTGCATCCCTGCAAAGGTGATGGAGCAGCTCATCCTGGAGGCCATCTCCAAGCATGTGGAGGACAAGAAGGTGATCAGGAGTAGTCAGCATGGCTTCACCAAGGGGAAATCATGCTTAACCAATCTGATAGCCTTCTGTGATGGAATGACTGGCTGGGTAGATGAGGGGAGAGCAGTGGATGTTGTCTCCCTTGACTTCAGCAAGGCTTTTGACACTGTCTCCCATAGCATCCTCATAGACAAGCTCAGGAAGTGTGGTTTAGATGAGGGGACAGTGAGGTGGATTGAGAACTTGCTGAATGGCGGAGCTCAGAGGGTTGTGATCAGCGGCGCAGAGTCTAGCTGGAGGCCTGTAGCTAGCGGTGTCCCCCAGGGGTCAGTACTGGGTCCAGTCTTGTTCAACTTCTTCATCAATGACCTGGATGAAGGGACAGAGAGCACCCTCTGCAAGTTTGCCGATGATACAAAACTGGGAGGAGTGGCCAATAAACCAGAGGGCTGTGCTGCCATTCAGAGAGACCTGGACAGGCTGGAGAGGTGGGCGGAGAGGAACCTCCTGAAGTTCAACAAAGGCAAGTGCAGGGTCCTGCACCTAGGGAGGAATAACCCCATGCACCAGGACAGGTTGGGGGTTGACCTGCTGGAAAGCAGCTCTGCAGAGAAGGACCTGGGAGTGCTGGTGGACACCAAGTTGACCATGAGGCAGCAATGTGCCCTTGTGGCCAAGAAGGCCAATGGTATCCTGGGGTGCATCAGGAAGAGTGTTGCCAGCAGGTCGAGGGAGGTGATTCTCCCCCTCTACTCAGCCCTGCTGAGGCCACATCTGGAGTACTGCGTCCAGTTCTGGGCTCCCCAGTACAAGAGGGATGTGGCACTACTGGAGCAAGTCCAGCGAAGGGCCACAAAGATGATTAGGGGCCTGGAGCATCTCTCTTATGAGGAAAGGCTGAGAGAGCTGGGCCTGTTTAGCCTAGAGAAGAGAAGGCTGAGAGGAGATCTTATTAATGTGTGCAAGTATCTGAAGGGAGGGTGTCGAGAGGATGGGACCAGACTCTTTTCAGTGGTGCCCAGTGACAGGATGCGAGGCAACGGGCACAAACGGAAACACAGACAATTCCATCTGAACACGAGGAAATACTTTTTCACTGTGAGGGTGACAGAGCCCTGGTTGCCCCGAGAGGTTGTGGAGTCTCCTTCTCTGGAGATATTCAAAACCCGCCTGGATGCAGTCCTGTGCAGTATGATCTAGGTGACCCTGCTTGAGCAGGGGGGTTGGACTAGATGATCTCCAGAGGTCCCTTCCAACCTCAGCGATTCTGTGATTCTGTGAACTACGTATATGCAGTATTCCACTCAGGAACTATTGTTTTATGCTGTAGTGTTGTTAGCTATTACAGAAAAGACACAGAATTTTAAAGTAGTTATTGGCAAATAAGCAAAAGAGAAAGTAACATTAAACTATTCCATGTTAAATCATCTTTAAGTGCTAACACAAACTTCCCATTTTTTTCAGGTTAAGTATTTTTTAAAAGTCATTTGAGTTACCTTTAAGCATTCCTGTTAGAAAGCCTGGGGCCTCATCAGGAGAGGAAGGAATTCAAAGATTCCTTGTCCTTTGCTTCTGAGGTGTTGCTTTTTTGTGTTGCTTTAAGATCTTGTAATATTTTAAGCAAGAGTAAGCAGGGCAAATTGGGAGAAGGAAATTGCAACTGTTGTGACATGAATTCCTATCTGAGATCCGGTAACCCCCCATCTCCAAAAGCACCTTTGAAGAAATGGGACTCATACTTCCCTAAGAACTGCAGGAAAATCTGGAAAGATTTTTGGTCCAGATGTAGTTAGAAAGCACATTTTAGAAGGTCTGGTGTAGAATATGCAAAGTGCCTAATATGCCTAAGTCAATGGTGCAGGTGCAAAAAATACTGCAGTGATAAAAAGACTCTCAGCCTTTGGCAAAATCATCCCATCTGAAAGACAAAAAGCTAAAACCACTGTTGTTTCAAAACAGAAATTCTGATTGTTCACATGCTCTGCCCCAGAGGCAGCCTCAGAAACGTGAAGTGCCCCTAAACTGGTAGTTATTCACACTAACCAAATTGGAGAGACACAACCATAATAAAGTCTTTCAGCTTCTACTTTTTGGTCCAACTTCAGATTTAATTCTGGATTAAATTAAATTAATTAGATTAAACCAAGCACTGGAGAAACTTCAAACTCTAGAGTTAAGCACTATAGGGAGTCTGGTAGCAGGTATTAACCACAGTGCATCCTACCAGCTGAGCAGTGGCATTCACACCCTGATATACCAACATCCCTCTAGCTGGAGAGCAACTAGTGAGTCTCCTAAAGAGATCAGTCAGATTTGCAATCAGAGCCTGCTCAAGCATATATTGCTTTTCACCCATCAAGTACACCTGAATCATGCTGTCATTTAAGTGGCTTTTATTATATGCTTTTGACTCAGTCTGTCTGTATCAGTGTGTCCCAGAGTGCCCTGCCTAACAGGCTGAAGTTGGCCCTGGAAATATGCTCACGGATAGGCAGTAGTGAAGTCCAGAGCTGCTCCAAAGTCAAGTCTTTCTGACCCAGTACCAGAAACAGTCACTCCAAGGAAGGCTGGCAATTACACTCCTCCTGGGCGACTGGGAATCCCTTCTCTTGCCCGTGGCAGCAGCCTTTTAGCTTGTAGGCCTGACTGTGCAATTATATTGTGTATGAGGGCAAATTTCAGCCTTTCTGATGACATAGCATCTTTATAGACTTTCCATGAAAGACTTGAGGCACGTAGAGACTTACAGGCATACAGACTTGCCACAAAAGAAGAGCTTGTTACTAACTTTTAAAAATGGGTTAACCAACTGGATGTATTTGGACATGCATTATCTTTTTTATATAATACAATGCTCATGATTTGTAGCACTTGATACAGAACTGAATAATCAGTTTATTATCGTCTCCTATGGTAATGCTACTGAAAAAGAAATTTTGTATTGTGACACAGATAAATTAACAACAAAACAGACATTAGTCATTGTTACAGGATGTGATGCTTAAAGCATCTTTCTTTGGACTGAACCTGCTAATAGTGCTCATCGTTTACCTGGATAAGGATACTTACTTGCTCATGTTTCAAAACAGTTTTGTCAAAAGCACTTACATACAGGTTGCTTTCTGAGATAAATGTATTTAAAATAATGTCAGTTTATTTTAGAGCTCTTTTGGAAAAGCAAAGCGCATTTATTTTAGTATTTGATCTACATGATCAATAATAGGTTGGAAAAAATTATTTTGAACTTATAAAATGAGCATTTTTCAGGCAAAATACCAGTTATTATTTCCTAAAAATAGACATGATAGCTCTTCTGATAATACAATATTAAACTGTTATAGGTCAAAAAAGAGCAATTTTGTCACCTAAAACTAAGAAAAGCTGCCATCTCTTTTATGAAGAAATTCTAAATGCTATAAGATTCATAACCTTAAGGTAGAGCATTAGTCACGTGAAATTGCTTCTTAAAGTACTGCATCATCTATGCTCTAGATTTTTTTATTCATACATTTAAGTAGGCTAATTTCAGCATATTTTAGAGTAAGGCTGCCACCTGCTGGGCAGTTTTGCTTGCTTGTCTTTGAGGAGATTTTTGAGGGGCTGGGAGTTTGTATTTTAATTTTGTAAAACTGTAATATAAACCACGGGTGTCTAAATGCATGAATTTAGGAATAATTGATTTGAAAACCGAAAAGACATGTCCCTATCTGGTGAAGTATGTTTAAAGAGAAATAAAAATCATCCTTTTTGCTGCTTGTCGCATGTGGGGCTATTTTATGAATTGGCAAAATAATCCTGTTGAATGTACTGAATAACCTCCCCCTAAAGCAATGCAAAATAGCCACAAGTTCCTTGCCTTTTACCAGCATGAAGAAACTGTATATAAAACCATCTATAATTCAATACAATTTACTTTGACAACTATAAAAGCTCTACATTACAATGTCACTGCAAGAACTTTACCCAAGAGCATCTACCAGCAGTTAATAAAGACAGGATACAGTGTATATTATAAAGAGCTACTGCTTTGTGGACAGTGATACCAAAAGCACCACAGCAATTATCAAATGCTGAACACCATGCAGAAACAGGGCCATAATTATTGAAAAGAAATTTTTATTGTATGAAGCCAATTGTTTAAAGTCCCTGCAGTTTCCAGTGCCAGTGTGACATCCAACATGCCCTACTGCTATAGCTCCATACACTTTCAGCAGTCTACTGTGCAGTTGGCGGAGCACAAATAAACCATTTCCAAACCTCTGTAATTATTATTGGCATTTAATGCTAAATCCAGCTATCCCAGCCAACCAGCCCTATGCCACCACTGGCTGCTTCCAGTCTTCAGTGGTAGGTCTGCTGTCACTGCCAGAAAAGCTACATTTTGTACATTGAAGTTGATTGCAACCTCGCTGTTTACACTTGTCTGAGTAAGGGGTAACAGAAAGCCACCCTGACTAGAGAGGTGAGAATCAGGCTCTGAAACTGCAGACTGAGATTAACTACAGGATTTAGTAAATGCTGTTAGTATGTGAAAACAGTCCTCAAGAAATGAAGGAAATCTCAGATAAAGTAATTAATGATCTGTTCAGTGAAGAGAAAGGCATACCTCAAGAAGTAATGTACCCTGCCTATCTCTTGGTTAATCAAGACTCATGCAGAATAATAAGTCTGAAAGTGCTTTAAACTCTCAGAAGGCAGAACTAGAAATCTGGTTTGTAGGCTCTCCATCTCGATTACCTGAGCTGAATTTCCAGGTCTGGTATTCATTCCAGCTGCATCCTGACTCCACTGTAGAGAAAGACCTCTGTATGCAGAAGCCTCATCTGATCCTCCTTTTCTATAAAAGGGAAGCAGAGGTAACAGTCTGCCTGGGAATCACAGTGTGCCCTGAAGATATGTTTGGATATAGTCTACCTAGAGGCACTGTTCAGTTTAGAAGTACTTTCTGTTCTACCAGATTTTACAAACACAGAAGTTCTTCTAAAGTGATGCTGATACTTAAGCTGTAAGTAGTAATTAGTGTGCAATGTTTATGTAGCTCCTTTGATGGGAGTTGTAGAAAGAGTGCAAAGAGATTTTCCAGTCCCTCAGGAGTAGGAGTTATTTGAGCGTGTTAAGCTCAATAGCGACATGAGTCTTGTGAAGCATTGTTTTGGCTTAGGAGAAAACAAGGTTTACTAAAAATCTAATGATCTGTACTACCAAGAATAGCAAAACAGCTCGGTGAAGTCATGAATTCTGTATTTGTGCCAGTGAAATTGAGGTGAGAAATTTGCCTAGTAGTTGTGTGTTTAAGTATATTCCAGTGTAGTCCATCACTGCAGAACGTTAATTTTTGAGTATGAAAACAAATATTACCAATCCATTGAAATAAACCTTGTTAGTCCTATTGAGGTCAAAAAATAGCAGGTTTCCTGTGCTACTATTAAAATATTTCGGTACAGAATTAAGAAAAGGACAGTGAACATTCAAAAGCTCTTGTTGGAGCAAAACCTAGGTCTGAACACAATATTTGCCTATCCTACTGTGAGGTTCAAATCTAACAAGCCTCAGGCTGTCAGTACATACCCTGTGGACAGATGAACACATCGGTCTGTATTCTGCCATATGAACAGATGAACTGTATTATTATATGTAGTTGAGGGAGCGTGTCCAGAGTGTTACTGATACTACTTGCAACTAACACTGCAGTCAGTGGCAAGCCAGGCAGAAATCTTCACACTGGCACCAAACAGCCTAAGTCTGGACAGAAAGCAGGACAGTTGTCTTATCAAGGTGCTGGCTCTGAGGAGGGGCTGTCCTCCAGGGACCAGGCTCATTCTCCTGCCCTGTGTGATGTGGATGTGCCAGGTTAGTGAGAGCTAGCTCATTCTTCTCTAGCATGCCAAGGAAGTAGGCCATGTAGACATGCACTTTTTTGCTTTGTAGTTCCAGCTCTACCTGCCCTTCTTTTCACTTTCCTCCTTTCCCTTCATCTATCTTCTGTCCTAACTTTCAGTTAGGAAACAGTAGTCCTGGGACCAAAGTGAATATTCATGATTTCAGTCATCAGTCTTCGCAGCATGTTACCAGAAGTCCACTTCCAAGGGTATTTTAACATTGTATCAGCTCCCTTCAGCAGCCTTCATCTACAGTCTTTTGTCATGAGATATATTTTTATCTGTTAGACAAAGGTGACATACATTAGCTACATCTTCCTACTGCAATGTCACATAACAGGGTTGTATTATACTGCCAGGCAATTCTTACCAAAAAAAAAAAAAAGAAGAGTTAGCAGTAAGAGTTAGGAAAGATGTCAGCTGGGTTAGGAGTTGTTACAACTTCTTTTAGCACTCAGAAGGTACAGATGCAGATTTAGTCTGTAGATAGGTGTGATATCATTGTTTTGTCTTGTAAACCAGACAAAACCATTGTTTACAGCTGTAATAATATTTAAGCAAGCGTCCACTATAGCTGCCTGGTTTGATGGGTTTGTGATTTATTTTTTTTTAAATACGCTTGTATGAAAATTTACAGCTGACCCCTCCATAAAACCACTGACCTTTAAATAGAGTTCAGTTACACAGAAAATTCCCTTATTTAAAATGGTCATACCAGTATTGTTAGAACTGCTGTGAATTAGCTACGTTCTTCACTTCATAAGTGATTCATGTGTTAAATTTACATTAAAGAGACTTTTTTTCTGGAAATTCTTTGCAGCCAATATTTTCCACATTGAAGACAGGTCTACACTGCAGTTTAGAGGAGAAATTCCCACTCTGGTTTCAGACAGCCTAGCAGCAACAGCACAGAATTCTCCTAGCATAATTTACTTTTCAGGCTATTATTTAATAGCCTGTAATTTTAGCTATATGTAGTATTATATCATAGCTAATATAATATAAATATAGCTAATTATAATAGCTATAATTTTAAATAGCTTGATGTTCTAATACTATTTACAGCTCTACAGCACAGGCATGCCTTGTGAGTTGTGATGGTAGTCACATTCAGGGACAAAGCTGTGCTTGCTCCAGATTAAAAAGTAGCTAACAATGTAGGACAGTAAACAAATTTTTGATTCTGTGATCTTCTAACTTCACAGGCTCTTTTTTCATTTGAGGAAACATTATCTGAAATTAACATAAACCGCCTCTTCCACTGTGAGTTTATGGCTCTTCTCTGCTTACCTATTGTGTGCACAGTAAATTATCCTGTAGTCAGACAGCAAACCTGTCTGAGAAATGAAGATATTTTTAGTAGAAGTAGACAGCAAGTAATTGATTATTTTCACCTCTGTAGTCTTTGATTAAAGGCAATGTGCTTGGGGGGTTAGGAGGGAAGTCAACAATCATTCTTAAACATATACAAACATTTAATTGTAGTAATTAATTTATCTATACAACTCAGTGTACTTTTTAAAAGCTTCTTGACTGAGAATGAATGCCTCATCGGTCTTAAATATAGCAGCCTGAAAGAAAAAGTGAAGTCGGTAGAATAACAAACAGTATTGCAGAAACCTCAGGCATTTGCAGGAAACAAAGACATTTCCAACTCTGTGCATAGTAAAATTATGAAGGATTTAACAAGTAAATGCAGCAGAAGAAACATCACCAGAAATGAAGTACATCATCATATACATTGCCATGTAAAAGAAATGAAAAAGCAGAGGAGTCTTAAGTTGCAACTACTGGAACAATTTTATATGAATGTTTGAAGAATGCAGTAGTTGGGGATCCCATTTTTATAAGTGTCATGTTCCCCAACAGTTTATCTGTTCACTACAAACAACTATAACTGTCAGGATGTGAGTCAAATGAGGCAGCTAATGGAAAGCAAACATGCAATGAAAGGTGGTAAAGATGGATAACTGGCTTCAAAAGAATTAAGGTTACAATGGCTGTGCCATCCATTGGGAAGAAGAGACAAGCCTTTGCTCTGCCTGCGCTTGCATGGTTCAGATTTCCTGAAGATGACAGCCTGAATACTGGAGGGGAAACAAACTTAAAGCATACTAGCCTCAGGAAAGAGGAAGAGTGATCAAGTTATCACAAGATGACCCCAAATTGCAGGGGTCATGTAGAGAAGGCACTCTGCTGGCAAGAAGGTTTGTTTCTCACAAGAAAAAGTGGAAAGAAAAATGAGGTATTGAACAGGCAGGGATTTTGGAAAGACTGTTTAGGAGACACTGAGGGAATGAGGCCTATGCAGATTGGACTGTCTTGAGTAGAAACAAATCATTGCTTGTTTAGAAGATATCTCTTTTAAGTGATTTTAATCAAACGCCTGATCCCAGGCTTCCTACAGTGGAAGAACATACTGGTGCCAAATATCCTGTGAGTGTGAATCAGCACAAAAAGGGGCTACAATTCAGATACATGGTATTAGAGTTGTTGAACCACAGCATTTCACCTAGAAGCCAATATAATCACATAAGAAGTACACCTAAGAGAGACTAAAAGGATCTAAGATATAATTCAGTGATAAAAGTACTCCCTCACAAACATTCCTGTTTCTGCAGGATTTACTGTATAGCTTAGCTCCTTTCTTTCTCCTCACAGGAAGAAGAGTGAATGATGGGGAATAAAAAGACAATGAAAATGAGGAGAAAAACATCTAATGCATCTTTTATTACCTATTTGTATGCTTCCTGTAGCTCCTTGATGCTATCGAACTCCTTGGTATTCTCTTTTAGTCAAGAAGTGTGACAGGTAATCCCTGTGACATTAGTCAGACAACTGTATAAAAATTCTTCTCATAATCCAAAATACAGTGATATATAAACAATGTACTGAGGAGCACTCCTAATATGTCCATCATATATATGGCCTTTGTTAACTTTTACAGTTGTATGAGGTGGCATGATTTTACTGTGCATTTTTGAGAGAGAGAGTAGCATTCAAATGCATCTAGAAGACATTTCCAGGATTCTTAAGTACCACAAGGATGTGCTTTTCAAAAATTAAACCTAAAATGTTTAGGAACAACTGAAATAAGACTTTACAACTTTTTAGTTTTTGTTGTGCATAAAGAAGCATTTCAGCATAAGTGAATCCCAGGATATTTTCTTAAAATTTTACTATGAAAGAGAATGCTTGAGTGATTTTTGTTTGCGGTACTGCAGAAACACCTGGATATTTGCAGTCTTCTTTTTCTTTCTCTTGATATCAGAGTTGTTAATATTTACAACAGATGTTGTAAATATCTAGAGAAATTCCTAGGATCCCCTGAGGAGACAGAGAGAATGGGAAATAAATTTTTTGCATCAAGAAGCAGAACCGGTGGTGCAGACAGCTGGCTGAAATTTTTCCCATAGTCTCCTGAAAAACAGACAGTCCTAAATGAATCCCATCACCTGATCCTAACATGATGTAGTTTCAGATTGGGTGGATCATTTCAAATTTTCTTGAAACAATGCAGAAATGCAGGATTCCTAAGTGTGAAGTCTGGACTTCACTGATAATCCCTCAGTCCTTTTTTTTATTTTTTGGTCCCATAATCTTTGCAAGTACAATGAAACAATCATATGTTGAGGTTTTCATTCCTTTATGTCATCAAAGTTTAAGTACAGACCTAATGGCCCCCGTCACTGCAGGCTACATTTGCTCTAACAATATGCCAGAAGGTAATAAATGTGCTTGACAAGAAGGAACATCTCCCTAGTGCACAAATTCACATTCATGTGAAGCTGCAAAGCCAGCATAGTTGATGGTGGATCTTAGGATAATAGTGAAGATGTAAATGCAGCACATGAACTTAAGCAAAGAGAAGAGTCACACAGCCCTGAACATACTTTAGAATAGAATTGAGAACTACTAGGTTCCTATAAGTCAGATCAGGTGCAGTAAGGCTTTTATTTGATTTTGCTATACACAAGAGGATGAAAAATGTTGCAGTAAGAAAAGAAAAAAAATCAGTGCAAGAAACAGCAGCCTTATTTGTTATATTCCAGGCAGGCTGGTGGAGGATGATGAATGACAGAAGAAATGAAATATTTTCACCTGTTTCACTGTGCCTAGAGACAGGTGTCTAGAGCTTTCATTTTACTTGTTCTACTGGATCAGGTTTGTATGTAAACCATAATCCTAAAACTGATTCTGAGGCAATTAACCATTAATGAGATCATTAGCCAAAGTTAAAAAATAAATAAAACAAGGGGAAACTACTTAGCTTGGCCTGGTAACAAAACTTAAGTATTGCATTAATAACGGAGTACTAAAAATTCAGCATGAATAGAGAAGATGTGCAAAAGAAAGGTTAGCAATGAGAAGAGCAACCATTCCCTTTGTTATATCAAGATGCAGGTATGGCACATATTAAATTGCCAATGAGAATATCAGCCACTGAACAGAGATTTCTCTTTCTCATGAGTGAGCATAGATGTCTGATCTAATTCAGACTGAGTGCTGTCTAAACTGACTGAGAACTAGAAAACAGGAAAAGAAACATCACAGAATCGCTGAGGTTGGAAGGGACCTCTGGAGATCATCTAGTCCAACCCCCCTGCTCAAGCAGGGTCACCTAGAGCACGTTGCACAGGATTGCGTCCAGGCGGGTTTTGAATATCTCCAGAGAAGGAGACTCCACAACCTCTCGGGGCAACCTGTTCCAGGGCTCTGTCACCCTCACAGTGAAGAAGTTTCTCCTCATGTTCAGATGGAATTGTCTGTGTTTCCGTTTGTGCCCGTTGCCTCGCATCCTGTCACTGGGCACCACTGAAAAGAGTCTGGTCCCATCCTCTTGATACCCTCCCTTCAGATACTTGTACATGTTGATAAGACCTCCTCTCAGCCTTCTCTTCTCTAGGCTAAACAGGCCTAGCTCTCTCAGTCTTTCCTCATAAGAGAGATGCTCCAGGCCCCTAATCATCTTTGTAGCCCTTCGCTGGACTTGCTCCAGTAGTGCCACATCTCTCTTGTACTGGGGAGCCCAGAACTGGACACAGTACTCCAGATGTGGCCTCAGCAGGGCTGAGTAGAGGGGGAGAATCACCTCCCTCGACCTGCTGGCAACACTCTTCCTGATGCACCCCAGGATACCATTGGCCTTCTTGGCCACAAGGGCACATTGCTGCCTCATGGTCAACTTGGTGTCCACCAGCACTCCCAGGTCCTTCTCTGCAGAGCTGCTTTCCAGCAGGTCAACCCCCAACCTGTCCTGGTGCATGGGGTTATTCCTCCCTAGGTGCAGGACCCTGCACTTGCCTTTGTTGAACTTCAGGAGGTTCCTCTCCGCCCACCTCTCCAGCCTGTCCAGGTCTCTCTGAATGGCAGCACAGCCCTCTGGTTTATTGGCCACTCCTTCCAGTTTTGTATCATCGGCAAACTTGCAGAGGGTGCACTCTGTCCCTTCATCCAGGTCATTGATGAAGAAGTTGAACAAGACTGGACCCAGTACTGACCCCTGGGGGACACCGCTAGCTACAGGCCTCCAGCTAGACTCTGCGCCGCTGATCACAACCCTCTGAGCTCCGCCATTCAGCAAGTTCTCAATCCACCTCACTGTCCACTCATCTAAACCACAATTCCTGAGCTTGTCTATGAGCATGTTATGGGAGACAGTGTCAAAAGCCTTGCTGAAGTCAAGGTAGACAACATCCACTGCTCTCCCCTCATCTACCCAGCCAGTCATTCCATCACAGAAGGCTATCAGATTGGTTAAGCATGATTTCCCCTTGGTGAAGCCATGCTGACTACTCCTGATCACCTTCTTGTCCTCCACATGCTTGGAGATGGCCTCCAGGATGAGCTGCTCCATCACCTTTGCAGGGATGCAGGTGAGGCTGACTGGCCTGTAGTTCCCTGGGTCCTCCTTCTTGCCCTTCTTGAAGACTGGGGTGACATTGGCTTTCTTCCAGTCTTCAGGCACCTCTCCTGTTCTCCATGACCTTTCAAAGATGATGGAGAGTGGCTTAGCAATGACATCCGCCAGCTCCCTCAGCACTCGTGGGTGCATCCCATCAGGGCCCAAGGATTTGTGGGTGTCAAGTTTGCTTAAATGATCTCTAACCCAATCCTCCTCCACCAAGGGAAAGTCTTCCTCTCTCCAGAGTTCCTCTCTTGCCTCCAGGCTCTGGGGTTCCTGAGGGCTGGCCTGAGCAGTAAAGACTGAAGCAAAGAAGGCATTCAGTAACTCTGCCTTCTCTGCATCCTTCGTCACCAGGGCACCCACCCCATTCAGCAAAGGGCCCACATTTTCCCTAGTCTTCCTCTTGCTGCTGATGTATTTGAAGAAGCCCTTCTTGCTGTCCTTGACATCTCTAGCCAGATTTAATTCCAAACGGGCCTTAGCCTTCCTCGTCGCATCCCTGCATAGTTTGACAACGTTCCTCTATTCCTCCCAAGTGGCCTGTCCCCCTTTCCACTTTCTGTAGACTTCCTTCTTCTGCTTGAGTTTTGCCAGGAGCTCCTTGCTCATCCATGCAGGTCTCCTACCTCCTTTGCTTGACTTCCTACTCATAGGGATGCACCGCTCTTGAGCCTGGAGGAAGTGATGTTTGAATATTAACCAGCTCTCTTGAACACTCCTTCCTTCCAGGGCCCTCACCCATGGGATTCCTCCAAGTAGGTCCCTGAAGAGGCCAAAGTTTGCTCTCCTGAAGTCTAGGGTTGCAATCCTACTTGGTGCCCTGCTGCCTCCTCGCTGGATCCTGAACTCCACCATCTCATGGTCACTGCAGCCAAGGCAGCCCACAACCTTCACATCTTCCACCAGTCCTCCTTTGTTTGTTAGTACGAGGTCCAGCAGCACACCTCTCCTTGTTGGCTCCTCCACCACCTGTGTCAAGAAGTTGTCACCAATGCTCTGCAGGAACCTCCAGGACTGTTTGTGCCTAGCTGTGTTGTCTTTCCAGCAGATATCAGGGTGGTTGAAGTCCCCCATGAGAACCAGGGCCTGGGATCGTGAGGCTACTTCCAGCTGTCTGCAGAAGGCCTCATCGACTTCCTCTTCCTCATCAGGTGGCCTGTAGTAAACACCCACAACAGTGTCACCCATGCTAGCCTGCCCTTTAATCCTTACCCATAAGCTCTTGACTCACTCTTCATCCACCCCCAGGCACAGCTCAATACATTCCAGTTGCTCTCTCACATAAAGAGCAACTCCACCACCTTGCTTTCCTGGCCTGTCTTTCCTAAAAAACACATAGCCATCCATGATGGCACTCCAGTCATGCGAGCTATCCCACCATGTCTCTGTAATGGCAATGAGATCATGGCCCTGCGACCGCACACACATCTCTAGTTCTTCCTGTTTGTTCCCCACGCTGCGTGCATTGGTGTACAGGCATTTCAGCGAGGTGAACGAGCATGCAGGTTTCCCAGGAGGGATACAAGAGGATCCTCCATAGCCACATCCCATGCGCACTTCCCTGGCTGCATTCACCTGCTGGAGGTGTCCTGACTTGAGCTGTCTTTTGCCAACTACCCTGGCACTATAACTCTCCCCTTCCCCCATCTTTCCTAGTTTAAAGCCCTCCTTACCACACTGGCCAACCTGTTGGCAAAGACCCGTGTGCCCCGCCTCATGAGGTGGATCCCATCTCTCCCCAGCAGTTGTCGATCTTCAAACAGGGTCCCATGGTCGTAGAAACCAAAACCCTGTTGCCAACACCAGCGGCGCAGCCAGTCGTTAACTTGGGAAGTCCGTCTCCTCCTCCTTTCATCCATCCCCCTCACTGGCAGGATTGAGGAGAAGATGACCTGGGCTCCCAGACCCTTGACCATCATTCCCAGAGCTCTGAAATCCTGCTTGATGGTCTCCAGTTTGCCCTTGGTGTCATTAGCGCCCACATGGAAGAGCAGCAGTGGGTAATAGTCCGAAGCGTGGACAAGCCTTGGCAGTCTTTCCATGACCTCTCGCACGCGAGCCCCTGGCAGGCCACAAACCTCTCTAGACATGAGGTCAGGTCGGCAGATAGGTGCCTCCGTCCCCTGCAGCAGGGAGTCCCCCACAACAATCACCCGCCGCTTCTTCCGGGCGTTCCCGCAGGGCACAGGGTCTGTTGTCCCAGGTACTTCCCTTGCAGCCATGCCCATCTCCTCCTCATCCTGGAGGGCACTAAACCTGTTCTTCAGCTGCAAGTCTTCAGGAGGAGTCACTCCTCCTACGAGCAGTGACCAGTTTCCAGCCTTCTTCTACAGTGTTATGACGTACCATTTCACATGGCACAGAGCCCTCCGGCAACTCCACTGCTGTGGGGGGTTGGGACTCCCGAAGCTGCACAGTCTCCGAGAATACCCTGTCTATCTCTTGCTCGTCTTCTTGGATGCTGCACAGCCTACTGACCTCCTCCTCTAACTCCCTTACCTGATGACACAACTCATCAACAGCAGCACACCTCCTGCAGGAGAGCTGGCTGCCAGCCCAGGCCTCCCGGAGAGGCCCCAAGCACTCCTGCAGCCTGAGACCTGTAGGGCTGCATCTGCTGTCAGAGGGTCGATCTGGGTCCAAGCCTCTGCCACAGCAACTCCAACAGCCACTGGGGAACGCGCTGTGCGGCGTGTCACAACCATACTTGAGGAAGCGTACACCACAGGGAACAGAAACGAAGGTACCTTCGTGTGCCCTTCTGCGCAAACTGCTGCGCAAACTGCTGCATCTGTTCACTGCACTCTGGGAGCTGCACTCTAGGCCTGGCTCTTATATAGGCCTCTCCCTAGCACTGGCTAGAGGGTGCTTGACCCGCTCCCATCAAGGACCACCAGGATCAAAGGCCTCAACTCCCTCTGGTCAGGGGCAACCAAGAGAGCTCGTTAGCAGCAGCCACTCCTAGCTAGAGCTTCTCCCAGGAGCTTTTCCCAGGAGAAGTCAAGGCCTCCTGCAGTTGTCCTTGCCTAGCTTCCCCTTTCCTGTTCACAGCAATCACCTTCTAGTTCCTCGGGGGTCCTCGGAAAGCCCACAACTTCCAACAAGATCCTCAAGTTCTAGTCAGAGCCCAAACACTGCTGCACAAACTGCTGTGTCTGTTCGCTGCCTCTGTTAGCTGCGCTAAAACATGTAAAAACTTAATGAACTGTAAGATCATGATTCCGATCTCATTTAGAATAGATCTTCTGAAATCTAGTATAGAACAGGTCATAAAGAAATTGTTGACCATTAAGCCAAAGAAAAGCAAAAAAAATAATAACACAGCAACCTGTTTTTTTAAATAACGTGTAATTAGTAATTTTATGGTTCCTTTAAGATGTGACCTTATTCTCTGGAATAATGTTTATCATTTGAACTGTTTTCCAGATATGTTATTTATATATTGTTTGGTAATGTTTAGGATTTTAAACAATGCTTGACATTCTGGAACACACTGATATAGGTTATGTATAGGCCTTTCTTTTTTCAGTACAGTTAGTATTATAACATTACGTTTCCCCCCCACTAAAATTCTGCAAAATATTTGGTCCTTGATACTTTCTATTTTAAGTTTCTGTAATTATACTGCAAAATTGTTGCAAATATATTCTCTGCATGGAATTTTTCCCTTAATCAAACTGAAAGCAACTTAAGATTTGTTATAAAGCCTTGGGAGAGTTAACTGGACCCCAAAACAATTAATAAGTTAGTGTTCTCATTGCACCTGGAAGGCTGCCGGTTCCAATTGAATATGGGTCCCAGCTGTAAGTGATCACTAATAAAGAAGGGGCTTTGGGCATAAGTGAAGCACTAGTGAAGTCCCTTTAGAAGACAGGAATATTGAGGAAAGATGAGAAAAGGTTCTTTTTATTATTATTATTATTGTTGTTGTTGTTGTTGTTATTATTGCTAATAAATATAATGAGAGAGAAGCTTGCAGGAGTGGTAGTAATGTTTGCGGTAGAGTTTGTAGTAGTGATAATGTTCTGGGGAAAGTCATTTCTGAGCTGATGTATTTCATAGTGTAGTTCAGAGAAACCATCAGGCCCATGGAAGAATGTATCTCACTGTTTGTGAGGACATTTCCAAGCTTGAATGCTGCATTATGTTTTCTGTATTAGCTACTGGGATAATGGCATGAAACTCCTCTTGAGGACTCTCACGAGAGTGAAATGAAGTCACAAGCTCTCAGTCCACAGCTGAAGACTGGGTGTGAGATTTCACACTTTCCATGCCTGAAAAACAGCAGTGTCAGAAGGCAGCTATGGCTAGACAGACATATGGGGAGGAAAACATCTGCTGCTGAGTGGCTGTTAAGACAAACACTTGACTTCATGATGTCCAGTTATTGTGATACATACCTCATGGTGAGTAGTCCTTCCACAAATCTAGGTGTGCTCACTACTAAAATAGCAGAACTCTATGATTTTTATAATATTGCAAGAATGGTGTTGAAGACTGTCAAAACACTTACTCAATCCTTAAATGTGCAGAGGTGAGACTTCTTATATTTCAAGAGCAATGTGTTCACCTAAATGCATCTCCTTATACTGTCAGTAATAAGACTGGGAGTCTAATCTGTGGATGCCTCCCTTTAGTCATTAATCTCCCGGGCAATGATAACTTGAACCCAAATCACAGCCCTAGCGCTAGTCTGATGGGTAAAGCAGCACCCATCTGCCTGCCAAATGGAAAGGAATGCCAGTTTTTATTCCTGAAACTTGGTGAAGTAATTAAACTGTAAGTCAGGGATTCTAAATATTCGGGGGGGTGGGGGGACACAGAGACTTCCAAATACCAGCTTGCTCTCAAATTGCCATTCAGCCAGCTAGTAAGTAAATACTTGACTAGAGCAGCACCCAGCTGTTGGCAGCCATAAAGCAGATGAGGCTAGAAGAGAAGGGCTGCTCTTGAGAGAAGAGTAAGCTGATAACACAAATTTCTGCCATAATGTTCAGATATCAGCAATCTGAGCAGGCAGAAGCAGCTCCTCATGGAAGGCTTTATCCTTAGAAAGAAGGTGAGCAATTAAACAAAAATGTCTCAAGATTTTCTGAAAGACTTCTGATCTAAGCTCACATATATAATCCTAGTATTCTTTTTTTATACTCTCTCTATATTTTTAACCTAATAGAAGGATAAAGCAAAAAATAGTTATCAGAGAGGCTTTTTGTAAGATCAGTCTCCCTAATTTTTGAGAACAATGTCTTGCTCTTAATGTAAGTCAATGGAAAACAAGAGAATAGCTCTATTCTGTAATAGAGGCAATTTAATACATTCTCTGTGTGAAACTTACTTTTCTTCATGCAACATTTTACTAAAAAGAAATTGTATTCATGCTTGTGTTAATCATAATTTAAGATTAATGTCTGTAGTACGAGCTGAATTCTGCTCAAGCTTTAGGCTTTACCATCCTAAAAAATTGCCACTATACTTAACTGCATCGGTCCCTTTCCGTCTCCTGGTGCTATTTCTGGCTGTTATAGAAACAAAGGAAGTTGCTCAAGAAATGCTATTATAAAAGCAGATTTCAGTAGTTTTCTTGAAATTTCAGCTGCTATTGGAGGTTTTAAAGATACGTGACTTAGAGGTTAACCATTCCTTAAGGTGAGACAGTGAATATGTTTTTATCAGCTCTTTATTAATGACTTGTCTGTGATCCATGTTCTGGTGCTGTAATGCTGACAGTTGTCCAAAAGTGGTGCTGGTTTGTATAAAGAAAGAAAACCTTGGTGTAGCTGAAGAGTCATGGGAAATCTGTAAGGGACTGGGAGGTCAAACTTAATTCTGGTTCCTTCCAGCTGGCTTCCCACTGTGTAATCTGCTGTGAGAAAAGTTCCAAGAAGCATGAAGTTTGGGACAAAATAGAACGCTGCATGCGTAATACACACCAGTCTTTCCATGCACATGCAACATTTCAGACTGGAATGCAGACAGGAAACAGCTGGCCCATATGGTACTTCTAACATTCAGTCTCCGCTTCGCAAAATTCAATGAACCAAAAGTTCAGTGCAACATGATTGCCCTATCCTGTGCACAGACTTTGTAATGCTGATTTCTTAACGGAGTATGCAAGGCTTTGGAGATGAGTGAACTAAAACCCCTGAGAAGAACTAAAACAATCCAGTTTTGCTATCTTAGCTGCTCTTTGGTTAAGAACTGTCACCCTGGAAGCTTTAACCTTGGAATTTGGAAAAGTTTCTGCGAAAAAGACAAGTCCTCAGTGTCCTTTCATCTCTTGTCTGAAGATGCAACTTGCTTAAAATAAGCAAGACTCCTCAAACTTCTTGCATGCAAAGTATGTCTACTTCATTTTAGAGCATAATTTGTTAGAATTGCACAGTATTTAAAAAAAAAAAAAAAAAAGGAGAGGGGCAAACCAATTTCAGTTTAATCACTGTTTTGAAAGTACTGTTGCTAATACAAACATCTGATTTATCTAATATTCATATTTAAGTAGACAATGACTTGAATGCTACAGGATCCAGTATTTGTGTGAAAGATAAATAACTTCTTAATTCAGAAGCAGTAAATATTCCTTTTACTGAGTTCATTTTAGAAACAAGTTGTTAGAATATATTTCTTATTTTCAGAGAGTATCTCCATTTTTGAATAAGAGAGTCTGCCTTCTGCTTGTGGCTGGTTACTCCCTAGCATGACAAGATGATATGACAAAGAGGATTAAGCATCAAAGTTTAAAAAAAATATATATATATATATATAAAAATAGTTAATATATATTTTAACTATTTTTTATATTACATAGTATATTTTTATATATATATATAGCTGTTTTGCATGAATTGGTGTAGGTTTTTCTTTTTTGTATGGTTTTTGGGCTGCAAAAATCTGGGAGAAGCAGGGTGAAAAAAGATTCTTTTCTTTACCTATCTTCTGATTAATTTAGCAAAATAATTAGGAAATTAAATGAAGCTTGTCATTGTCTTAGGTTTAGGCACAGTATGCAGGAGTCCTCATTACTCAGCAGAGCACTGGGAGAAAGAACTAGCATTTCCTAGGAAAATTGTGGGGATATGAGAAACATGGGCAGCTATACAATAAATGATCTTCTTATCTTTAGGAGAAAAATGGCACTGTGGAAAAAATGACTCTTAAAGACAGTATAACTGGCTGGGACACAGGACTATTCCATTTATTTCATGATGTAGATTAATTCTTTTGTGGTAACTAAGTGTCTTGGATTATACTGACAAATACATAGCATCCTATCATGTAAAATAAGAGATAGTCTTTGGCTTTACACCTAGAAAGCAATGTTACATATCAGCTAACATCACCTTCTCATCAATCTGTTTCACCATTTTTTTTTTTTTAACTTCTGTTTTTTTTTCTCTTTTATCCTATTTGGCGTTTAGAAAGGCATTGGTAAGGTGCTCCTTTTAGCCCAGTTCCTATGCTTTCCTCTGTACATGCCCTCCAAAAGACACAGATTGGCTTTTATAGTTTGCAGCTAGCAAGCGTGGTGATACTGTGTAGAGAAAAGGAGATTCCTCTCTAGCAAACATGGTTTTCTTAGCACTGTCAAAATCCAGCTGTATGCCTGCTGTGGACTATCCAGAAAGTCTCTTGCCTGAGACCTGTGTACTTAATGAGTAAAGCTCTTTCATCTCCTGTACTCTCAAATAATAAAAATCCCCTTTGTGTTACCATTCTTCAGGCACAGTATGAAGCTGCAGTACTAGCAGGTATGAGCCACTATCTTTCTGTCTTCAAGTTACTAACTATCCACCTGAGTATTATGATGTTTTAGGAGATTTCATAAATTTTAGGAGATGTTATAAATACAGCTTTTGTCATAATGTCTAACTATCTGACAGAAGCAGTCCATTCTACTGAATATATTCTAGAACATACTGATACAAGATGGATAGAGATGCAAACAGTAAATCTGTATCTCATTTTATAGATAAAACTGTTTAAAGAACTGTAGTTTATTGTGTGAGTGTGTGTGGGGGTTATTTTTTTGTGTTGTTGGTAGTGGTGATGTGGGAGGTTTTTTGTTTTTCTTTATTTTTTTTAAAGATCAAGCTTACAGTGGTGTTAAATATCATTTGCAAATGTGAAAGCTCTACTAATGAGTGATGTCACTCAAAGAAGACCTTCCTGCAGGATAGGGAGTGACTCTTAAACAAAATAATTACAGTCTCCTGAATTTCAGCTAGGTGGTAGCTCTCTAAGTTTTAAGAGGCAAGTAGGATATGGTACAACGTACAAAGGACTTATTCTTTTACCACTGCAAATGGTTTTTCTACAACTTCAAAGATACTGTGATACACTTAGAAGAGAAGGCTCAATAAATGCTTCAGACACTGGTAGAGTTTTCTGTTCTGAGCTTTTTAAAGTTGTTTGTTAAGCTTGTTCCAAATGTGAACCTTTTTTGTGGGCTTTTGCTGGGGGTGGGGAGGGGAGGGTCTCTTCTAACTTCATTTAAGAATACCATTCCATCAATTAACTTCACCATTTTGAGTAGTTACTTGAATTTTTACCTTTCACAAGGAGGCTACATGGAATTTTTCATTTTTAGCATTGCTTGTGTTGCTGAAAGTTCAAGAATAAAAGTGGGGTTCCACTTTATACATGCTGCTCTAAATATCAATAGGTTAGACTTAAGAATTAAAAGTTCTGCAAGCCTTAAAAATGGACTGCTGAAGAAGTTTTTATTAGGGATTTTCAGAAGTGTGTTGTATGAATCTTGCCACTAGATGTCACTGTTTGCTCTATTTTCTTGCTGTAAGCTATTAACACTTAGTGTATTTGGGTCCCAAAATATCTGTGCCAGTAATAATGCGTGAGTTACTTCGAAGTGGTGCTCAAAACATGAGAGGTGGGGACAAGTAAATCTGTTGAGAATTTCTTTCTTTTCATGTACCCGTGACAGGTCAGGAGCTGTTACTGATTCATTCTGTGGTTTGACACAATTTTGTCTCTGGTCCTAGCCAAAGTAAATGTAGGGACCTCCACTCTAGTGCACGTCCTTGCTTCTTTTTAAATAACCCACAATAAACGTAATGTACAGTAAGTCTTCTCATTTGCAGGGAAATCATATGCAAAATTACACTGCTTAAATAAAACAAAACATGCCTGTTGAGATGGAGACTGGGCCTGTGGAAACCTGGGCTGTTCTAAAGGTTCCTCCTGGCTTGCCACAGCTCTCCGTGCTGCTGGGCAGGGATGCGATGTTGTAATGTTGTAACGTTTCTTCAGTGTTAAGTGTATTTTAAATGACTTCTCATCAGAGTACAACTTCAACAAGTGTTTAAACATGAAAACAAATATGAATCAGCAGCGAAAAGACTTTTACTTCTGAAGAAGTTTGAGCATCTATTTATTATGTTGAATAAAAATGGATGTGAGCAAATATGCTCTTACAGTAGGGGCTTATTTATTTAGCTTTATCTTCTCTAGAGGGAAGAAAACTGTGTAGAAAAACTACTAGGAATTTTTTTTTCTTTCTGATTTTGATGCTTTTTCTAGTAGTTCAGTGAAAATTTTGAGCTTGATTTCTTCATATTGTGATCTCTTCTTTCTAGCTGATACTAATACTTTTGTTCCTGGCCACATCTGTGTTTTATGGACTACTATGTCTTTATTAATCATCGCATGCTGAGTGTTTTAATTTTTTTTTTCCTTTTTTCAGGGTCTCAGTGGAATAAAATGTATGTAATAGCATTTGATCAGACTACTGTCTGGTAGAAATTGGTGTGATCTGCCAGCCTAAATGGTGTTATGTTGTTTTCTGTCAGAGGTTTTTCCAAGTCAGGGAACAAAATGCTATTTTGTAAGAAAATGGTTCTTAAAAGTCCTTCTGCACTGAAACCCTGCTGCAAGTTCCATGGACATTGATATGCAGGAATATCTTGGAAGTACTTGTTTGCCTAGAATATAGTCAAGTCATAGGCCTCTAACTGCTGAAATTGATGTTGAACAGACTTTGGTAGAAGTAATCCTTTCTGTTGGTCTCATAGACTATGTATATTTATAGGTCTAATTTACTAACTGCTTCACTCTAAGTACTTAGTCACTGTTTTGCTTCTGTGAAACTTCCCAAGGTTAAACTTTGTAGTAATAATAAATACAAATGTTACTGTTATTTGAAAAGACCAAATTATATGGTGGACAATATGGAAAATGTATAAGCTGAAACAATCACTGTCATAAAGAACTTACACTATGTTCTTTCTGACACGTTGGATGTGGTTATACAGTCTTACAGAATTGTATTAATGCAGCTTAGTAAGTGCTTACCAGCTGAGCTATGCTCACTCTGGATGCTCCTAGACCACTCAGCCTGCCAAGTGTGACATACAGGCTTAGCTTCTTACTATTTTATTTTGCAGTAGGAAGTGGCAAAGAGTGTGTATGTAACTAATTACTGGAGTTTAGCAAGTTACCTCCTCACTACTACAATTTGAGCTGCTTGAATTGAAAGGCGTTCAGTTGTGCATTCCTGTCTGAATCACAGAATTCTTTTCTGCAATATTACTCCATAATTAAAACTGTCGTGTGCCTCAAAACTTGTGATAGTTTCAAAAACATGTTTATTTTGGCCAAGTAAAGATTACTAAGTTAGAAGTTTAACTTCAGGACAAGAGGGCAACAAAAATGGTGATTTCTCTTACTGTTAGCATGATAAGATTTCAATGATGATGGATAATTTCCAGGCATCTTCCGGTACAACTTCACTAGAACAACCTTTCAGCACAGCAGTGTCTTCCAACTACAGCTGGAGGGAGGAATAAGTGTACAAACAACACTTAAGTCAATTTAACCTTGACTGACAGCCATTCTGCAAACGCTTTGGTCTGGGACCATACCTTGTGGTTTTAATATAGAGGTGATGTGCTAGAATTCTTTAAGAGGAAAAATAAAACGTGTATTTCATAGGTCATTTTGTGGCACTCATCCTCACCTTTTTAACATCAATCTCAGAAGGATTTAAAAACAACAACAACAAAAAAATTCAATCAGCAGGTAATGCTGGAAGAAGCAATTGGGACTACTGTTGCCCAGGGTTTATTACTGAATTTGGGGTAGAAATCTAAACTCCAAGTGCAATAAAGTTTTATATGGTTGTGACTTGACTGGGAATATATTTTTCTCTTGGATATCTAAGTCTTGATCAAACCATTTGCTTCCTTTTTACTGATCCAGAGCACTCAGTTACCTATTTAGTAATCAGACAATATATTTCTGGTGTGTGTGTGTGTGTGGTTTGTTTGTTTGTTTTTGTAACCCAGGAGCTAATACATGTGGGGAATGCCTCAGGATGCCACTGTGTAATAGGCAAATTTATGTGCTCTGGCACTTAAGGGGCATAAGCCTAGAAAGATTTGGAAGATGATGGTTAACTTCTTAACCACAGCAGGTGGTAAGAGAGAGCAAGTTCTCTAGTTATTTAGTTATAACTTCTATTCTAGGGTGACTTGCTGGAAAAGAATAGGAAGAAGAATGGAAACACAGTAAAAAAAACCACTGGTTTTCCAACCATCTGGTCATCTAAATTGGTACATATTGGTACAGTGTTCTGGAAGAGAAGGAAAAATTCAGTTCTAGTCTTTGACAAAGATACTTAGAATCACAAAAACTGTATTGCCATGACAGCCAACCTGGTTTTACATGAAGAAATTAGTTTTTACCTGCTGCTCTAGCAGGCAGCTTTGTCACCTCCATATAATGAGATGACTAGTGACAGTGTCCTGTATCGTGGCAGTATTAGGGCTAACAAAACCATAACTTAATAATGATAGTTCTGAGCAACTCTGTAGGTTATATTACGTCTTATTTAAAAAAAAAAAAAAAGTACATACTGCTCGAAAACGTAGTTTGGGTCAACAATAAAATTCTAAATTAAACCAGTAAACAAACATGATTTGTTTTTGCCCTTTGGCAACAGAGACAAAGTGATATAGTCAGTTCTGCCTTACATGCCCCAAGTCACATGTTGTCCATGACTCACATCATCTCTACAACTGGCTCTGTTGTTCTGCACTGCACAACAGTATGAAGCGACACCAATTGAAATGCAAGAAACAAGCATTGCCTTGTTAACAAGAGAAAGGAAAAAAAAAAAATTTTTTTTTCCTAAAACTATTTGTGACTTAGCCTTTAGAAAGGAATATGATAAAAGGCAATTAAACTTTCCTGGGTAAGAGCTACTCCTCTTGTTTCTGGTATGGCTTTCATATTCTTGAAATGTTTCAGAGACATGTTTTTCTAATGAAAAAACACTTTTGTCTGAACACTGATCATCTTCAGTGGTAATTGTTTACTTATTTGCTACTTTTCACATGTGGAATTGCTGCTGTTTTGTTGAATATAATTTGTGGTAGTTGGCTGGGAAAGGGTGGTTTAGTTGGTGTTGAAGCAAGGAAGCTCCCTGCCCAGTATCAAAAGACTTACTAACAGGAGCAGAACATGCTGTGCGTTGTTAATCTACGAGTGGTGCTAAGCTGCTGTAGTCCTTGTAGAGTGGTAGTTTTGAACAGCTGTAGGTAAACACTTTGCTGTTAGAATCACAGCTTCAGTTTTCAAAAAAAACCAGCTGCTGTCCACTGGAAAGAAACATTAGTTATGTGTTAGTCATGGTAGTTGGCATCTATTACCGGGAGCTGCAGTGTCAGTTACTCTCCCTTGCATTGCCTTTACCGTGTCTGCGAGTGTCGGTGGGTGTCTCGGATGGCCTCGCTGTATCCCACCACAATGAAGCGTGGCTACACAGTGCTGGCACAACACTGGGGACCAATTTTGCTTCCCATTACACGTGGGACTGGAAGATGTAAGCTGTTCTGTGGAAATACAGGTCAGGAGCCACAGTAAGACTGGGTATAAGGATGAAGTCACCTTGGTTTGATTCTTAAACCTTGTTTTAACACTGTAAGAGGGCATTTCAATGTCTCAGCATAACCTTTTAGAAAGTCTCTTTGATGTAGCAGGAGCTTGTCCCAGTGTGTGTGTGTTATGTGTTGTTATGGTCTGTATAGATGACTTGTTTCCTCCAATTTTCTTGAGTGGTTTTTCAAAGGTGTTTAGTATCTTTAATGTAAGTGGATAATATCATTTTGAGTGCCTTCTTGTAATGTACTGGTAGATACAATTTAAAAATCTGCTGGAGTGCTATCTGATTGGAATTCAATCAATATGAGCAAAACAGCAGGCTATTTCTTGTATGACTGATCTAGGAGGAAAAGGATTGGGTAAAAGAACAGTTATTGTCTTAATACAAACATCAAAATTAAATATAAAATGTTTTATGTTAAAATATTCAGTTTTAAAAAGAACTGAAGATTTGGGCCCTATTAAGCTGCAGTCCATAAGCATGCTTTTATTCATATCCAATGTAACTATACATTTATGTCCTTGAATTGCTACAATAAAGTGATATAAGATAGTTATTTGGCAGGATGTGTATAATAAGATTTAAGTTTATTGAAAAATAAGCAAATTCCAACATCTGAGTCTTCTCAAAAACTATTGCTGAAAATGCTTTTTGCTTTTTTTCTTCTGAACATGTTCCTCTTATTCTCCAGAGTAACGTTTTTTGCTATTGCTGTATACTTAGAAGGAGACAGAACACCCACCTTAAAATATTTACCATTAAATTCACACTGACAAGTAACCTAAATTTTAAGATTTGTAAAATGCAGTAATTAGTATTCTTTTAAGCCATTGTGCACTCATCTAAAGCTTTAGAAACACACAGGTTCTTTCAGGCTATGTGACAAGGTTTGGAGTGTCAAAAAAAAAAATCATATTCTTGATGATTTCCTTAGTTTTGGGATCTGGACAGGTGTATTCTGACCAGACTGTAACATCTTTTCTAGATAGCATGGGTAAAATACAATGTCCTGGGACAGAAGCTAAGAAGGCCTAAAAGTGTCATCACAAGGCACATGTGAAACATAAGAACAAATCTTATGATTGCATGCTGGAGTCAAAGTGTATTTTTCTTTTTTGAAAGCAGTGAGTAATTTCATGTTTTCCCTTATGCTACAGAATCTTGTAACATAAGTGTAACTGTGTGGTGATATGTTTAAACTTTGTTTCTGACACCTGAAAACTGAGTTGTGGAAATCTAAGCATGATGTGTACATGTAAATACCACCTGGTAGGAACAAGTCCATCGGGAAGAAGCAGCAATGTATAGTGCTATGTGAAAATCAATTTGGAATAGACAGCAGGGCAAGTAACAAAGCAGCTGAACAGACAAAGTCCAGATGTGCATTTGCAACACAAATCTCTGAGTAAATTATAATTAGAATATGCAAGCCAAATACATGCTGAATCAACTCTGCTACAGTTCTTGTCACTAAATAAAAATGTTTCCTTTTCTTTCTGCACATATGCTTATGCTCTTTGTCTTGCTTGCTTCATCCCTTTTCTTGGCCTCACAAGCTCTGAAGTTATAAGATGTCACATTGCCATGGAGTTTACCTTAGGGCATCTGTACTCTTGCGTGTGTTTTTTTTTGTTTGTTTGGGGGGGGGGGGTTGTGTCCTGCTGTGAAATGATTGATTTCCAAGGTCAAGAAATTACCAGGGAGTAAAACTAGTGAGTGAGAGAAATGGGAATTGCCAAACCTGCTATTTCTAGTCCCATGTCTGGTTTCCTAGCATATGAAAGAAATGTAAACTTTGTCTGGATTTTTATCAAAATCCTTACTCTTCTATTTAAACAACAGCCAGAATAACATCAATGATACCATTGGAAGAGATGAGTCCTGTCCTTATGAGGTATCTACTCCTGCAGGAGGTGTGCTGCTGTTGACGAGTTGTGTCATCAGGTAAGGGAGTTAGAGGAGGAGGTCAGTAGGCTGTGCAGCATCCAAGAAGACGAGCAAGAGATAGACAGGGTATTCTCGGAGACTGTGCAGCTTCGGGAGTCCCAACCCCCCACAGCAGTGGAGTTGCCGGAGGGCTCTGTGCCATGTGAAATGGTACGTCATAACACTGTAGAAGAAGGCTGGAAACTGGTCACTGCTCGTAGGAGGAGAAAGGCTCCTACTCCTCCTGAAGACTTGCAGCTGAAGAACAGGTTTAGTGCCCTCCAGGATGAGGAGGAGATGGGCGTGGCTGCAAGGGAAGTACCTGGGACAACAGACCCTGTGCCCTGCGGGAACGCCCGGAAGAAGCGGCGGGTGATTGTTGTGGGGGACTCCCTGCTGCAGGGGACGGAGGCACCTATCTGCCGACCTGACCTCATGTCTAGAGAGGTTTGTGGCCTGCCAGGGGCTCGCGTGCGAGAGGTCATGGAAAGACTGCCAAGGCTTGTCCACGCTTCGGACTATTACCCACTGCTGCTCTTCCATGTGGGCGCCAATGACACCAAGGGCAAACTGGAGACCATCAAGCAGGATTTCAGAGCTCTGGGAATGATGGTCAAGGGTCTGGGAGCCCAGGTCATCTTCTCCTCAATCCTGCCAGTGAGGGGGATAGATGAGAGGAGGAGGAGACGGACTTCCCAAGTTAACGACTGGCTGCGCCGCTGGTGTTGACAACAGGGTTTTGGTTTCTACGACCATGGGACCCTGTTTGAAGATCGACAACTGCTGGGGAGAGATGGGATCCACCTCACGAGGCGGGGCACACGGGTCTTTGCCAACAGGTTGGCCAGTGTGGTAAGGAGGGCTTTAAACTAGGAAAGATGGGGGAAGGGGAGAGTTATAGTGCCAGGGTAGTTGGCAAAAGACAGCTCAAGTCAGGACACCTCCAGCAGGTGAATGCAGCCAGGGAAGTGCGCATGGGATGTGGCTATGGAGGATCCTCTTGTATCCCTCCTGGGAAACCTGCATGCTCGTTCACCTCGCTGAAATGCCTGTACACCAATGCACGCAGCGTGGGGAACAAACAGGAAGAACTAGAGATGTGTGTGCGGTCGCAGGGCCATGATCTCATTGCCATTACAGAGACATGGTGGGATAGCTCGCATGACTGGAGTGCCATCATGGATGGCTATGTGTTTTTTAGGAAAGACAGGCCAGGAAAGCAAGGTGGTGGAGTTGCTCTTTATGTGAGAGAGCAACTGGAATGTATTGAGCTGTGCCTGGGGGTGGATGAAGAGTGAGTCAAGAGCTTATGGGTAAGGATTAAAGGGCAGGCTAGCATGGGTGACACTGTTGTGGGTGTTTACTACAGGCCACCTGATGAGGAAGAGGAAGTCGATGAGGCCTTCTGCAGACAGCTGGAAGTAGCCTCACGATCCCAGGCCCTGGTTCTCATGGGGGACTTCAACCACCCTGATATCTGCTGGAAAGACAACACAGCTAGGCACAAACAGTCCTGGAGGTTCCTGCAGAGCATTGGTGACAACTTCTTGACACAGGTGGTGGAGGAGCCAACAAGGAGAGGTGTGCTGCTGGACCTCGTACTAACAAACAAAGGAGGACTGGTGGAAGATGTGAAGGTTGTGGGCTGCCTTGGCTGCAGTGACCATGAGATGGTGGAGTTCAGGATCCAGCGAGGAGGCAGCAGGGCACCAAGTAGGATTGCAACCCTAGACTTCAGGAGAGCAAACTTTGGCCTCTTCAGGGACCTACTTGGAGGAATCCCATGGGTGAGGGCCCTAGAAGGTAGGAGTGTTCAAGAGAGCTGGTTAATATTCAAACATCACTTCCTCCAGGCTCAAGAGCGGTGCATCCCTATGAGTAGGAAGTCAAGCAAAGGAGGTAGGAGACCTGCATGGATGAGCAAGGAGCTCCTGGCAAAACTCAAGCAGAAGAAGGAAGTCTACAGAAAGTGGAAAGGGGGACAGGCCACTTGGGAGGAATAGAGGAACGTTGTCAAACTATGCAGGGATGCGACGAGGAAGGCTAAGGCCCGTTTGGAATTAAATCTGGCTAGAGATGTCAAGGACAGCAAGAAGGGCTTCTTCAAATACATCAGCAGCAAGAGGAAGACTAGGGAAAATGTGGGCCCTTTGCTGAATGGGGTGGGTGCCCTGGTGACGAAGGATGCAGAGAAGGCAGAGTTACTGAATGCCTTCTTTGCTTCAGTCTTTACTGCTCAGGCCAGCCCTCAGGAACCCCAGAGCCTGGAGGCAAGAGAGGAACTCTGGAGAGAGGAAGACTTTCCCTTGGTGGAGGAGGATTGGGTTAGAGATCATTTAAGCAAACTTGACACCCACAAATCCTTGGGCCCTGATGGGATGCACCCACGAGTGCTGAGGGAGCTGGCGGATGTCATTGCTAAGCCACTCTCCATCATCTTTGAAAGGTCATGGAGAACAGGAGAGGTGCCTGAAGACTGGAAGAAAGCCAATGTCACCCCAGTCTTCAAGAAGGGCAAGAAGGAGGACCCAGGGAACTACAGGCCAGTCAGCCTCACCTGCATCCCTGCAAAGGTGATGGAGCAGCTCATCCTGGAGGCCATCTCCAAGCATGTGGAGGACAAGAAGGTGATCAGGAGTAGTCAGCATGGCTTCACCAAGGGGAAATCATGCTTAACCAATCTGATAGCCTTCTGTGATGGAATGACTGGCTGGGTAGATGAGGGGAGAGCAGTGGATGTTGTCTCCCTTGACTTCAGCAAGGCTTTTGACACTGTCTCCCATAGCATCCTCATAGACAAGCTCAGGAAGTGTGGTTTAGATGAGGGGACAGTGAGGTGGATTGAGAACTTGCTGAATGGCGGAGCTCAGAGGGTTGTGATCAGCGGCGCAGAGTCTAGCTGGAGGCCTGTAGCTAGCGGTGTCCCCCAGGGGTCAGTACTGGGTCCAGTCTTGTTCAACTTCTTCATCAATGACCTGGATGAAGGGACAGAGAGCACCCTCTGCAAGTTTGCCGATGATACAAAACTGGGAGGAGTGGCCAATAAACCAGAGGGCTGTGCTGCCATTCAGAGAGACCTGGACAGGCTGGAGAGGTGGGCGGAGAGGAACCTCCTGAAGTTCAACAAAGGCAAGTGCAGGGTCCTGCACCTAGGGAGGAATAACCCCATGCACCAGGACAGGTTGGGGGTTGACCTGCTGGAAAGCAGCTCTGCAGAGAAGGACCTGGGAGTGCTGGTGGACACCAAGTTGACCATGAGGCAGCAATGTGCCCTTGTGGCCAAGAAGGCCAATGGTATCCTGAGGTGCATCAGGAAGAGTGTTGCCAGCAGGTCGAGGGAGGTGATTCTCCCCCTCTACTCAGCCCTGCTGAGGCCACATCTGGAGTACTGCGTCCAGTTCTGGGCTCCCCAGTACAAGAGAGATGTGGCACTACTGGAGCAAGTCCAGCGAAGGGCTACAAAGATGATTAGGGGCCTGGAGCATCTCTCTTATGAGGAAAGACTGAGAGAGCTGGGCCTGTTTAGCCTAGAGAAGAGAAGGCTGAGAGGAGATCTTATCAACGTGTACAAGTATCTGAAGGGAGGGTGTCAAGAGGATGGGACCAGACTCTTTTCAGTGGTGCCCAGTGACAGGATGCGAGGCAACGGGCACAAACGGAAACACAGACAATTCCATCTGAACATGAGGAGAAACTTCTTCACTGTGAGGGTGACAGAGCCCTGGAACAGGTTGCCCCGAGAGGTGGTGGAGTCTCCTTCTCTGGAGATATTCAAAACCCGCCTGGACGCAATCCTGTGCAACGTGCTCTAGGTGATCCTGCTTGAGCAGGGGGGTTGGACTAGATGATCTCCAGAGGTCCCTTCCAACCTCAGCGATTCTGTGATTATCTACAACTAATGTGGGATCGTGTCCTTGTACTTTGGCACCGCATTATAGCTCTGATTATCTCGTTCCCTAGAAAAATTTACTTTGACTAGCCAAGGAAGAAACTCTGTGATGTTTCTCCTCTGTGAGGTGCTAACGCATGTTTTGCCCTACATGCACTTTGCTGCTCTGGCCCCAGAGCAAATCTATCAGAATCTATCATACCTGACCCTAGGGAGGCACAGAGCCCCTGTTCAGCCTCTCAAAAGGGCTTCCCTGGCAGTAGACTTATGGAGAACAGTAGTTTAAACTTCAGAGTGTTTTAGTTTTACTGCATCTTAACCACTAAAACACTGAACCCCAAACCCCACCACTAGTTGATGCTTTCACCACCTTTTATTTATTTTCATTCTATTTTTTTTAATAAACACAGATAGGAAGTAGCAGAGCAAAAGACCTGATCCCAAATTTCAGCCCAGTACTTAATCCTTTTTTACTGCCTTGTTTACTTATTTAATATCAGAAAAAAACCACCTAATTCAGTTTGACTTAGTTCCAAAAAATATATAATCCAGAACATAATTCAAAAAGAGAAAGGAAAAAAAAAAGAGAGAGAAATTCCCATGCCTGCAAGCAAGTGAGGGTGGAGGGAAGAATAAGGGAAAACAAAAAATAATAAATGAATGCTCAGTTTAACCTAATTTAGTTTAACCTAATTCTTGTTGTTTGAGGTGCAAGCTCTTACGATGTAACTCTTTTCTTTCTCTGTGGGTCTGGGTTTTTTGTTTTTTGACCTTGGGTTTTTGTCAGAGAGACAAATTTGATCTTTTGGTAACTAACTTCTGCCATTTTTCCTCCATCCTTCCCCTCCCCCAGAATTGTAGAGAGGTGATAGCTTGTCATACGCTTTTGTCATAGTAATATGGTCTCTCACTACTTACTGAGGTAACTGCTTTCTGGAATATTTCAATGAGCTTTAACTTTACAAGAAAATGTGATGAAAATCTATTGGCACTTCTGTCTTGACTGGTGAGTGTGTGTTGTGTGAAGATATTTTAAGACTTGCTCTTCATTCTTAGAATCTAAGTAGGGTACAAGTTAGGCCCCAGTCTTAAATTTTCTTCTTGTAAATGAAATTGTAATTTCTACCTACTGTACATCTGTTAGTTTCAAAATAGTTATACCGGTGCTAACCTTGATCACCTATACTGTTTTGATGTCAATACCTTTCAAGGAAACTTAGTGTTATAATTAGTTGTGGTAGACAGTTTAATGGAATAGTATTTTACATCTCCAAAACTTCTGTGCAAACATTAATTCAGGCATTCTTCAAATATTCCTCTATGCTAGGAAAGAGAATACGATGTCACTCTTATTACAGAAGCAACTGGAAGTGGCCTGCTGTAGAAGCCAATACTATGCTGTTTTCTAGCTTCACCTTTATTTTTAAGTAATGTTTGGAATTTTTTTTGTTCTACAGCATCTGCTTCAATATAGAAGTGAATCCTTGCATGTTAAGGAGATTTTTTCCCTGCTCCTTATATCTCATTGGTTTCTCTCGACAGAATGGCTTCACCCCCCGCCCCAGTCTTGCATCAGGTACAGTTAAGAATGTTATCCTTGGCATAATTCTAAGAAATGGTATTTAGGTTGCACTTTGTGTCCAACAAACACATAATGTTTGCTAAAAAATCAAGTGGTAAATCTAGCATGGGTCTGTTGAGGTTTGGCTTTTGTGAATCTTCTATGGTTACGTTAACAAGGAAAGAAATGCGTAGGAGCATGTACTGATGGCTGCCACGTACAATAAATAGGGTTTGCATGCATTAGAAGCAACTAAGTTAACCACCTAGTACCATCCATTCAAAAAAAAAAAACAATTAAAAAAGGCAACTGTGCTGCTTAACTCTGCTCAGTGACCCAGTTGGTATGAAATAAATGGTTTTTCAGATATTAGTGCATCAAACTAAAGTTATTTGCTGACATTATGTATTGTTTCTTTGTGGACCTCACCTGGATGGCCTGTCATCTTGGCTTTCTTCTGAATCAATAGAGCAAATGAAGGAAAAATTTTCTAGTCTAAAGACCTGTTTCTGGTTCCTTGATGATCTTCTCTAAGTTCACTCTTGCTTTATTTGTTTTTAGATATAATTTCACATTAACCTGTTTTGACAAACCTGGCATTGTGCTTTATTGTCCTGGGAAATCTATTATAAAGGACCTTGGCTTTTAAAATGCAATAACTTCTGTAAAACTGGGTGCCAATCAAACATCCCCAAAATATTGTGAATTCTGATGCCATGACTATTAGCAGTGTTTATCCAAGTGGCCTTCATAAATTACTGCACAAAAGTTAATTTATTACTACAGTCTTCCAAACTGGGTCCAGTAAATTATCCAGTCCCAGGGGTAAGGGGAGGGAATACTTGTCCACTTTGAAAACCTGAATGTCTGCTGTGATAAAACAAGTATGCACTATGTCTTTTGAATCATAGGAGAACTTAGATTGGATGGGACTTGTGGAGGTCCTTGAGTCCAACCGTCCTGCCCAAGGCAAGGCTAGCTTCAAAGCCAGATCAGGTTGTTCCAGTTGAGTTTTGCCAGTCTCCCAGGATGGAGGGTCCACAGATTATGTGTGCCTGTTCCAGTGCTTAATCATTAAATTATTTTCTTTATATCCAACATAATTTCCCTTGTTGCTACTCTGACTGTCATCTTGTCCTTTTGCTCTGCATTTCTGAGTCGAGTTTTGCTCTGTCCTCTCTCTAACTCTCCCCTGAGGTAGGCAAAGACTGCAACTGGATCCCCCTTTGCCAGCTCTCCACCCACCTAATGGAATTTGGTTGCCTCAGCCTTTCCTCAGACATCGCTCGCTCTAGCCCCCGACAATCTTTGTGACCTACACCTTGACTTTCTCCAGTTTGCCAGCATCTCTTTCCTAGGGCAATTGGGGCAGGTGGAAAAAGGGCATAGTATATCCCAGATGCGGCCTCACCATTGCCAGGTCGAGAGGGGTATTCCACTCCCCTGGGTCTGTTGGTTGTGCTCTTCCCTCGCAGGCTGGCAGCGGTAATAGCAACAAGGGTGTGCTGCTGACTCATGTTCAGCTTGCTTTCTGCCCAGACCCTCAGGCCTTCTTCAGCTACTGGGTCAGCCTCTGCATGGCAATACATGGGACTGCAATGTACCAGGTGTAAGACTTCTTATTTGTCTTTGAACTTCATGAGGTTCCTGTTGGCCTCTTCCTCCAGCTTGCCTGAGTCCCTGAGTGCAGCAGGCCTGCTCTCCTCCAGTGTGCCAGGCACCTCCCCAAGCTTAACCTGATGAGCGTGAGTTTTCTGCCTTGTCTATCTAGTTTTTTTGTTGATACAACAGTTCTGACCTCAGTACCATCTCCAGAGGGGTGCCACTTGTAAGCAGCTGCTAGACTTCCAGCTGCTGACTGCTCAACCAAATCAGCCTGTTCAAACTATTCCCAAGACGGCAGATGACGCTCTCCAGAAAGACACTGGATTTAGGATTTGTTATGCCAACAAGTCATACCTATGCAAACTTAAGGGAAAGAGTAGCTTCACTGAAAGGGTGATTATGTATGTGCACGAAGGTTAAGCGTTTGGTGCAGCTGTCTGTACTGGGGACAGACAAAAATTAGTGAACTAGTTATAATATTCAAGAGCTGCTTTTTTGGCTTCTGATGTACTTGTATATCTTCAAGCTAGTAGATGCACTTCTAGTGGTTTCAGCTTTGACAGGATTATGTAAGATGAAAAGCAGTCTCTGAAGCAAACTTGTTCTTATATCTGTTTATCTGTATATCTGACAGCATATGTCTCAGTGACTGTCTCTGCCTTTATGCTGGGAGATTCATTTTACTTTAGTAACTTTGCAAGTTGCTTGAGGAATCCAGGAAGCTCCTGCTTAAAAGAGAAGGCTGTAAAGAGGAGGTTTAAATTGTGCAAAATCATGCACAACAAATATTTCTTAGAGTTTTTATAAACAAAAAATCTTTAAAAGAAGAGTGAGGATTTTACTCCCGTATTTATGCCTTGTCAACCTGTTATTCTAAAAGGATATTTGCAAGGAGAAGAAGGAATTGAAACATGCCCCTCCACCACCCAAGCTCTTGCAGCCACCAGCGAGCCTCACTTTTGCCGTGTCAGAATCTAGTCAGGCCAGGTGGAGAGGATCTGAAAATGGAAAATTCATGGCAAACGAAAGCTTCAGATGGAGCACAGGGTGACTATTCTTTGAGGTTAAGGGGCTGACTGCATCTCTTCTAATGTTTGGGGCTGTGAGACCTAGATGCCATAACACCAAAGTGTGTGTGTGTGTGGGGGGGGGGGGTGTCTTTTTCTTTTGACAGCTGTTTGCATATGCTGATGCTTCTCCAAGAGAACCATCAGTAGGCGCTCTCAGAGGGTGCAGCCAAAGAGCCTTTGTCTTTATTTTGAAGCTGATATACTGGATTGTTGCTAGCCAGGAAAAAACACTCAAGGTGCAAGAGGATAGTTTGAGAGTCCTTTCAAGATTTAACCTGTGACATGGCCTGTAAGTGACTTTTATGTATCTAATGGACAACTCAAAAACAATTGTGCTTTTATATCTATCTACTTTCAGAGTTTCTAAACTTGTAGAGCCTTCAGCTTCTGATATTTGGTAGCTGCTATACTTTCATATGAAAATTATTAAACCACAATCGATTCTCACAATATTTGCCCCCCTCCCCAAAGTACTTGATGACTGTAACTGAGGACTAGCCTTCTCTTGCTCTGAGTAAATAGATCAGGCTTCTTTTATCCCCATCGACTTTACCCTTCAGTCTGCGTCACAATAAACAGTTCATGTCCAGTCACTCTGATCCCCAGTTCTTTTCTGGTCATCTTCACTACATGTTGCCTCTTAGATTGGTTCTGTGGTACGTGATAAATTATCATCATCTGTTACTAATTCATCAGTCTTTGCACTGTCTGCACATTGTGTATATTTCTGTATCTTCTGCTTATATCTTACTGCTACTTGGAAGATTGCTATAGCACAGTAGAAAAATACTGTTTTACCATTTACAATTAGTTTTCATGCATCACTTAGCCAATTTTATATGGTTCATCACCATATCAATCATATAGTTGATATGGTATTTGATATGGCATTTAATATGTTCTGTGTTAACCTTCTCTGGTTTAATATTTCAGAAAGTTCCCCTACCCCTTAGAGTATCTATGTGAATCTGTGTATATCAAATGAATTAATATATATCTAGTAAAAAAAAAATGCTCTCAAAAAAACTTGTCAGACAAACCTGATAACTCATCAAAATAACGGATGAGTGGATAGTAACTAAAAGCAAGTGATCCAGGCTGTAATAGCTTAACAAGTAGGTTATATCTGGAGAGCTTCACACAAAACAGGTGCAACCTAGACATCTAAGCAAGGCAAAAAATACATTAGAATATGGACAAGAGCAGAAAATAATTCCTAAATAAGCATGGGAAGGAGAGAAAATGATGGAAGGACAACAAACTGTTCCCTAAATATCAGCCTCAATTCTGGTTTTGGCTACATTCATTTTCACAGAAACTAGAAGAGCAAAATAATCCCCCTTTCAACGGTCACTAACAAAGACTGGAGATGGAAGTCATGGGAAACAGAAAACTCAGGAAATAGTATTTTGATATCAGTCTATGAATATCAAAGTGAAAGTATTTATAATCTACTTAGTTATTCATGAGTAATGCAGTAACTTCTGCAATATCAAGAGTGATGAGGAACACTTACCAGTGTTATTAAAGCAAGACCACACAACTATAGTCCATTCCCATCTCTGCCGCAGTGGCCACTTAATAGATTTAATTTAGTTTAATCCATGAGTTAATTATTCAACTTTACCTCAGGGTTTCTTTGTTTTGCTTTTCGGGGTCGTGATTTTTTTTTTTTTTTAAGTTGGAGGAAAAAGTGCTTTAGTTCATAACAAAGCATGATAGCTGAAAGCCTGGACCTGTTCAAACTGATGATAAAGCCCTTATCAATATCATGGGATCACGATTTCATCCAATGTTTATAGAGTTCTTGAGGAGACCCCTTGCAGCTACCAGCAGTGACTGTTAGCAAAAGGTACTGAATAGTTTCTTTAGATATACTGCAAATACAAATATGAAAACTAGAGCCTGATTTCAGAAATCTCAGTCTCTGTCTGTCTGTTTCTCCAAAATGTCAGAAGTCTGTTTTTATCCCTATTCTGTTTGAGGTTTCACCTCAGTGCATGACCTGGACTTCGATCTGTATGATGTAGGCCTAAAAACTGGGCTACCCTATAAAGGTTTTCAATGATGGCCCCATAGAAAATATAAACAGGGAAAGCAACAGTCTGAGAACTGTCACCATGCCCCCCCTCCCCCCCCCCCCCCAAAAAAAAAAGTGGTGATATAACTGGACAAACTCAATAGATTTGTCTGGGTAGGGACAGTTTTTGAAGTATGTGTCTTAAAATCCTTTGAGGTAGGAGTCTTGCCTTTTTAGTGAATAATGAAGCCCCTTCTAAGATCAGAGAGCAATAAAGAGAAGTTGACTGGAAGAGACCTCTGGAGGTTATATAGTTCAGTCTGCTGCTTAAAATGGAGCACTTGGTCTAGCAGAGTCTTGAAAACTTTAAAGGATGGGGATTCTGCAACTTCCTTGGCTTTTGCTCCAGTGTTTCATTTACCCTCTTGAAGGAAAAAAGTTTTTTCTAAATTCCAGCTTGAACCTCCCAAACATCAATCTGTGCATCTTCTTATTACATTCAGTGCTTCTTGCCTGCAGATATTCTTAGTATCTATGCTGCTCAGCACTGATGAGGGGCGAAAAATGAGAAACCTAGGTTCTCGTGCCTATCTAAACTAGATAGCGTACTTTGAACAGGGACTCCACTGCTAAACGTCTTAATATCCAGACTTGTAGATGTTCTCAGATAAGTTTGTTCTTTCTAATTGTATAAAATATTTACATAATCATTCAATGGGTAGAAAACATTCCTTCTCATCTGAACCTGGCAGTTGTCAGCTTGGTTCCAGCTCTTATGAGTAGGTAACTTCACAAAATAAAATAGGTCAACAGGAGATTAATTCCCCTATGTCTTTTTCCTTTCTTTCCTTATTCACCGCAATGTCCTGTGTATAGCACAGGAGTGAGGATGCTTTCCTGGAGGTTGCTTTAACAGCATTTTCAGGGTGATGGTTGTCCTACTCCATGTCAAGGGAAGAAAATCAATTCTCTTCTTTTGAAACGTTAAGTGATATAATCGAAGGAAACACATATGGTAATTAAATGTCAATTTTATGCAAACAACATAGGTTACTTACAGCTTACGTACATACTTACAGCTATATTCAGAGCTCTGAATAAGTAGATGAAGACATTTTGCTAAATAGATCACTTTGATATTTTACCTAATTCATTATCGTGCAGTGGTGTTTAACATACAGAAATGTTTCTCTTATTTCTCTACCAGTCTGAAACCTAACATGCTTTCCTTTGAGGTGATAAGAAATAAAAATTAAGTTTCCAAGGCAATTCACACTTAAAAAAAAAAAAAAAAAAAACCTCTTCATTTTAATAACTCCTAATCCATATTATGCCTTTAATTAAACATAGAGAAAGTTATTTGAATTTTCCCTAATGGCACAGGAGAGACAACTCCTTTGTAGAAAGGAGGCTTATTAAAGTGTATTGACTTGTTTTCACTTCAGTGCCAAGTCTTCAGAAGAGAAAAGATGAAATTTTTTTTTTGCTTGCGGTGTAAATAGGATGCTGTCATGATACTCTTGGTGCTAGCCAGGACTGACATGCCATACAAGTCATACACGTGATCTGTGGAGAGGAAGCACTGCCCACACATGCAGTGCAAAGAGGTTAAACTGTTTAGTCAGTCAGAAGAACAGGGTATTCTCAGAAAATTGTATGAGAATGACTTCATCTGCAAGCTGTAAACATTGATTATAACAACAGGAATGCATTAAAAATTATAGTCACATAAATACTGTAAAACTTGGGCTTTAAAATTGCTTGCAGTACAGTAGTAAAAGTAGTTCATTCAATGGGCTTAGTAGTATGTTAGTGCAGTGATGCGTCTGTAGAAAAACTGTAGCAAGCAAAGCGCGTCTTTTCCTTGAGGAGGTTTCTAAGAACCTTAGGCTGCCATTAACTGCTAACCATACACAAAATCTGACATGTAAATCAAATGGAAAATAGCATAAGGCTTCACTAGCATTCTGTGTGGCAGCTACTATAACTTCTTCTGATGGCAATCATTTATTCCTTTGAGTGAGATCATCACCTCAGCAGAGAGAGGAGTTTAGTAAAGAAGATGGAAGATTTCAAAAGACTGCAAACCCTTAATATAGCAAATATGCATATGTATTTATTGCCTATTTCCCTGTGTAACGCTCTTTGATGTATTCCTGTTGTCCTCTCCTGTCTTGTGCTTTTTTTATTATTATTATTTTTTTATTTTATTACTCTCTGCTTCCAGTCTTTCCTACAATAATAAGACTTCCTGGATAGACTGGTTTTATGGGAAGTATGCTTGTGGCAAATGCGTTAATCTACTCTCTCCACATGTCATTAGTTAGCCTAGGTGTCCTGTGTAACCAAAACTTCTGAAATAAAAATACATTTTCAGAATATTGGATATATGGTTCAGGATGGTATTTTTCAAGTATATTTTCTCTAGCAATTTCAAAAAACCTTAAGTATGGTTCTGTAATCTCTTCCGTTAGAAATACCAGGGTAACTCTGCAGAGGAGCATCCCTGCTTCTCTTTTGACAGCCCTTGCTACACAGAAGTCTAAAGTAGGCTCCCCACAAATGCCAGCTGTGGTACTATTTTCCCCAGAAAGGTGGGGAGCGTTCTGCTCTCTTCCTACCACTCAGAAGAACTGGCCACACAAAAACCCATATGTAACCAGAGCTAAAAGCAACAGACACTGTGCTTCCCAACATTTTATTGAAATACAGAGTCTGCAGGAGCTCCATGTAGGAGCTGAGGCTTCCATGTCGTTTGTTCTTTAGGATGGAAAAGTAAGGAAAAAATTGTCAGAAACTTTGCATGTTTTCTGTAGATACGTAGTGGGCTTGTTTTCTGACTGCAAGGGGAAAGGAACAGATAACACTGACATGGAAAGGATTTGATCTGGTTTGTCTTAAATGCCACTGAACAACAGCTCGGCTCAGACTTGTTTCTGACAGCTAGAGTCTCTGTTTACAGATTGTAGATGAAATCCCCTTTCTAATAACTAAAGTGCTTCGTGACTGTCACTGAAGCATTCATTGGCTTGATGTTTAGCAATACCTTGCTCATCAGTGGCTACAGTTCTCCAAACCAATACCAGTAAATCAAATCAGTATTCACAAAAAGACACCATTTTATGAAGTGGAATTTTCTTTATCAAAGAACACATTCCAGTTACAAAAGGCTACAATTTAATGTGGTTAAAGAACAGACATGGGGGCCTTGCATCCATTAGTGCCTAGTAACACCAATTAAATAGGAAAAATATAACTGAGTTTGCGTATTTGTCAGTAAAAAACAAAGGGGACTGCATGTAGGACAATAGCATTGCTGCCTTGGGTCACTTTTCCACAACCTGCAAAGTAGATGAAAACTAGTTAGACAGTAATTCAATGCAACTACTGCACAAGCCAGAAGGAGAAGTAATATTTCACTGTAGAGTGGATCAATAAAAGAAGGTCTTAAGTAAGAATAGTTAAGACCTACCAGGGTGCAATTATTTCTACAAAGAATAGAACCTTATGCAATACCCCAGAGTACTCGAAGTCTTCTGCACCTGATGTGAAGGCTTTATTTCACGGCTTCGGAAAGCAGTCTTAAAGACTCCAAACTTCTATATCAAGTTGGAAAATGAGCAAGGCTAATTTTGACAAATAACCTGTATTCTTCTAGCTGTTCTAAAATGAGGGTAAATGCTTTTGAATGAATGAAGCAAGCACGTATTTAAAATTAGATTCAAATTGAAGATAGTTAATAAAAAAAGTAAAAAAGTGAAAATATTATATTAGCGTTAGGTTCCTTTTAAGCTTGTCACCAGCAGGATGACATTCATACTTTTATTGACATAAATAATAGTCCAATATTGTTATCCTGCTCTTCCTTCACTTTTGTGCTCTTCCTTCACCTTCTGCCCTTTGAGTTAAGCAGCTGTAGATTCCTTCCATTTCACCTGAAATAAAATCCTCAGAAATCTACTCTAGATAAGGTCATTACCTGCTATTCAGGTTATGTTCATATTTGAACTTTCTAGTATGTTACTTACCTTCTTGGTCTGTCTTCTAAGTAGTTCAGATTCTCATGCTGTATCCTTGCTGGGACAGTTTCATGAGAAGCTGTGGTGAGATGCAGACCAGTTCCTAACTTGCTGGTTAGGGCAATCGCATGGAATTGGGAAATGCAGGTTTGCGTTTGAAGGGAAGGGAATGGAATGTCTTCCACACCCTGGATGAATACTGTACTGGGGAAGTTATAGAAAGATATGATTGTTAGTAGCAGTTGCGAGATAACTAATGAGAAAGCTATGAGAGTGCCAGACAAAGTGAGGCAATTAAAGGATTTGGGGAAAAGAACATCTATTTTCTGGTCCACTCTTCATTTGAAAGAAAAAGCTGGCAAAATCCCCAGCCTTGCCATCAGTTGAACATGCATGAACACATATAGAGGCAAACCTAGAAGTATCTAGGTACATATTTTTATTTATGTTGTGGTGTTCTTTTAAAGGTTTTCTTGATTAAAGAAAGCTAAGGCTTTGGGGAGAGGGTGCTTCTAGTTTGGGTATCTAAAATCTATCAAAGTCCCATTTTTTTAACTTGCTGGTTTTGCATTGTTGTTGTTATGCCTAGGCATAAGTTTTGCTTTGTTTTTCTTTTTCATCTATAAATGGAATAAGAAAGATGCTGGATGGTTTAAATTCAATAAAGACTGATGTGTTCACTTAGCCAGTAATGGGGTCATATGATCTGCTTATATATAGCTCTATTAAGTGGTTGGATGAATACTTGGACACTTGCTCATTCTTTGTCACACTCACTGCCGTAACTTTGCCAGATATTTATAATTCTCTTTTTCATTAGATTTACCAATTTGCCCTCACAGGTTTGTGATTTTTTTTTTCCCAAGTGAATACAAATACTCTTCAAGGTTTTTTAGCTCATATATCTTAATAGTAATAATGAATATAAACATCACCACTCTTTTTCAGAGAGCTTGGAGGAAGCTGTTTTTAATATTATTGGGTTAAGATATTACAGAGTTTCTTCATTAGATCTGTGCTGCTAGTGTACAGAGGAAATTAGTAATCGTCAATGAGGCTAATGTGCATCTGTTTTTTATGCAGCTCATCATTTAGGATTGAAAAAGTATACAGATTTTAAGTATTTGCTTGCTGGATTTTTAATTTTACCTCTTTTCAGCTTAAGTAGTTAGAATCACTAACAAGCCAGATCACATTATTTTGCCACACCCATATAGACTAGATGAAGCAGTTTTCTCATACCTACATTTTTGACTTGTTTTTATATATATGTATACTTACCATGTAAAGAATATTGCAGTTTTAGCCTATTTGTCAAAGCTGCAGTGTATAGGAAATATCTGATTCTTCATCATCATATGCATGTGCATGTACTTACTCCCTGCTTCTTAACCTAATCATCCAAAAGCTTGTGACAATAAATGTAGAGTGGTTTCTTGTCTGCAGCAGTATTCTTTGAAAGGGAAGATTCCCTGGTGAATTCATTATTACACAGAAGTCCCACCCTCATGAAACTGCTGGAGACACATAATAGAATTACTGTTCAAGAGTTTACTGGGATGTAAGTAAAATTGTTCCAGTCGGTCAGAAGCAAGCATCCTTGACTAAGGTAGGAGAACGATCTCTCTTATACACTTCAGGAGAAATAAGGAAGCATTTCTATTTTATTTTCTGTAGAGAAAATTCCTTCAGACATTCTAGTACCAGTTCAGTTCATAATGGAAAAAACATAGTGCTCTCATTAAAAACTCTAAAGCTAGCTTGTAAAAATATCTTGTTAGCATTAGCATATTTCCATTCAAACAACCAATAGAGATTGATTGTTTTACTGCTTGGGGAAAATATGTAGTTCAAATACCTTTAAAAATGCTAGAGAGAGAGCTTTTTTTATATTGCTGAATTATTTAGGATTTTTGAGAGAGAAACTTAACAGGGGTTTTTTGGTCACTCAGCATTGTTTCCTCGGCATCTTGTAATTTCATAGTTAGCATGAAAATGTCAATTTTCAGGTTTAATATATTGTTCATTGTATGTTATAGCTTGAAAAAGAATACACATTTCATCTCTGAATCACTGTTTTGATGGTAGTCATTTGTTATACTAATATCAGACCCTTTTTTTTATAAATCTTTTAACTTTTCTAATTAGCTAATGTGCAGAATGTATTCATGTAATTCTCAAAGCAAATTAGCCAGATCTAATAATCTAATGGCATAGCAGCTTTCTCAAAATGTAGAACTGTCTAGTCAATGTGGTGACAAATAAAATGATCTGTGGCCTTCAAGGCTGGGAGTTAATTAAATGAATGGACAGTAATTTTTTTATTTATTTATTTTTTAAAGGTGGCTCATATATTCCTAATGGAGAGCTTGGTTTTATTCTTCCTTAAAGTAATTGCACATTCATCCTTAATTGAACTTCCCTGATTTTATCCAGCAGGTTGCTTTTAGGTAGGGCAAGGGTCTTTGACATTTATACCTTGGAGAGTTAAATTGTCGATATGATATATAGAGCACCTATTTATAACTGTAAGTGACTAAAAATCATTTTAACCTGCACTTAAAATGTTACCTTACTCATAATTTCTAAAAGCAAAGTAAAATTAGAGTGCTGGGAAATATATTAAATTATGAAACACACTCTGTATTTCAGATACGCTTTGCTCTCTTCATTACTGTATGAGGAAACACAACACAAAATTAATTTTGTTAAAGTCTGTTTTCTCTGTATGAAACCAGCTACAACATAAATGATTTACTCCACAGTCAGCTTGGTGCAGGAGACTATGTAATGAGATCTAGATTCTTATAAGTCAGTTCTCTTACTAGGATTCAGACATGAGAAGTGTCAGAACAATTATTAATTTTCATGTGATCCCCTATGTCTCCAAAAATTTGGAAAGTCCTCTGCCTGCCCACGCCTCCTCCAACTGCTCCATATCTGGGGAGCATAGTGATCAGAAGTACCTGCATTTTTGAATGCCAGCCATGCCCACACACTTGTGTTCTGAGGGAGCCTGTACCCATCTCTTTCTTCTGGCCTATGTCCTGTCTTCTCACTGTGCTCCCACAGCAACTGTACTGATATCCTGGATTTAACTCAGGGTGGGGAGAGGAGGAAAACAAAGGTTCAGAAAAGCCTGCTGTTCAGCCATAAAAATGTAGATGGAATCATTAAGTCATGTTCAAAGGGGGTCACAACCAGGACACAGTGAAATGCCAAATTAAAGCAAGGACAGATAGCAAAGAACTACATGCTGTCAGTGGTCCAGCTGCCTGTCTGTATTATGACAAGCTGGATGGGATTTTGGCATGAGGTACTAGCATCATCCTGTGCTTTATTTCAGGGATGGTTGATAAATTGAAAAGCAGAAGAAGGCATGGTCAGTGACATGCTTGAAGCTGTGCCTGAACCTCAGATAGAATTTTAATATACAGAAGTCTGAATGAGACTATGTAGAAACAGGCCTGAACCCCCAATGCCAGGCCTAGAGCTAAGCTGTCATTTGTCCAGGAAGCAGCAAGGTTCCAGGAGCATGCACGGACAGTGGCAAATACCAATGCATGGCATGTGTTAAAAGCTAGCAGTATTGAATACTGTGACATCTTGTACTTACTGTTTCCTGGAGACAGTCCTGGGTGCATGTGCATTATTATGTATGTGGGGGTTTTGTCTCAGTGGCAAACGCATGCTGCAAGAATTACTGTCCCTGGACCAATGAGGCAGCTGTAGCTTCACCATCCCAAACCTGGCACCTTTGCTGGACCAAACGTAGATGTGATGTGGGTTCAGAATGTGCCTTGGCACAAGAACATATGTCAGATGGTATGATGGGCAGATTAGTTTTGCTGCCTCTGTTTTTATGGTTCAGTTATACTAAACCCAGAAAATAATAATTCATCCTATCACTGTAGTTACTGAAAATGTGGTTTTCTATAGCTTTAAACAGGAAATACAGTGAAACAACATTAATGAGGAACTGGTAACTGTTGCTCTCACAACACACAAATTGATTTCAAAGCATAGTTAATGGCACGAGGATTTTGAGCGTGTTTCAGGGATATTCGAAGTTTAGATGATGAACTTCGGAAATCTAGTATTGCTAGCTAGATCTAGCTCTCTTCTCCTGGGAGTTTGAGCCAGGGCCTATTGCATTTCAGCCACTTAGTTTTAGGAAGATACTCTGCAATTCCCCCCCCCCCCCCCGCCACCATGTGAACAGTGTTCTCCGCTGGTATTTGATACTCTCAGGGTTGTCCCTTGGTGTTGTAAGCAAGTAGTTCTTTTGTTTCTTGGTTACATACAGTTTGGACATACTCAATGCTGATAGGACTGCCTACTGGCCTTAGCAGACTTTATTCCACAACCATACTTTGTTCGTTGCCAAAAACATTGTATTTTTTTCTATAGTCTTGAGGCCTCTGTTTTTCCCTCACAGGTCTTATAGCTCATTTCACTCTATTCCAGTGCTTAATGCATCTTTATATTGAGCGGGTTCCCTTCATTCCCATAACTTGGAAAAAAAGCTCTGGGAATGGCATCGCAGAACCATGCAGTGAAAAAAGTCTGTTTCCTTGGAAACTTAACAATGAATGATAACTTGTCATTTGCTTTTCATACTTGAAAAACATCCTTCACAAAAAAGTGTAAAATGCTTCCATATTGTTTGCTTTTTTTTTTTTTTCCCCACTCTCCCTTTTGGAACAAAGAAGAAAACGTGCAAGTGTCTTGCACACTTTGGATTAGGAGAGGCTTTCCCAAAGAAGAAACAAAAAATGCCAAAGAGACAGACTCTTCCTGTGACTCAGACTTATATCCATAAATGAAGTGATCCCACATACTAATAATCCATTCTTTGTAATTCTTAAAATTTGAAGAGCTGCCTAAATCCTTCTCTACTTCTCACTCTGGCCAAAGAGGCATCTAATTGTACAGTGAAAAGATGACTTCCATACCTTAGAAATTCATGGAGACATGCAAAATACAAACATTTTGTGTTGGAGGAGGGAAGGAGAAATCCCTCACATGCCTGTTAAGGAAAGAACCTGTATTACCCCCCAGATGAAATATTGTCCTGCACCTGCTACTCAAACTTTATAGTGGGATAAAAGAGTACGTTTATCAAAAGTGACATCGCTGTCATGAAATGACATTCAACAATCAGTTCTATTGCACTTTTAATTACACAAAGCTGTGGTCTAACATATTCTCTTCAACCTGGCGCAATGGGGTACTCTGCTGGTGCCTTTGTCATGAATCAGGAGGAGATCTTCCTTGAAGCAGGAGCATAAGGTATTGCTGATGGTAGACTCTGCCAACAGACATTAAAATAGAAGTATGGCATCTGGTGAAGTATTTTGTGAAAGTCTTCAGGAGCACCATCTCCCAGATCTTAAGAAGGCACTCTTTCTCTCCTGCACTTGTTGATGCTATTGCAAATTAGGAGAGGTATTATTCACTTCCCATGCATCTTATGTCTCTCTTTCTACTCTCAAAGTCTCTAAAGACACACTTTGCTGTCTCTCTGCACCTACATGTGAGTGCGGTTTAGCAGGGGGTGGGGGAATGTTGTTTTAAATCCAAACCCCAGTAAAGGCTGCTTCAACTATGTTGTCAGAAAGATCAGTAGCAGAAATGTTGGCATACTCTTTGTAGTACTAGTTACATTAGCACTTCAGCCACTTTTTCATCAGAGAAATAAGTTTGAGCCCCCCCCCCAAAAAAAATAAATCTTGCATACTGAGGTTTTCAGTCTGTGTTGACTGTGGTAAAATTGTTACATGGTAAGACGAGGTTTGGAACTTGATGACAGGCTTTGGAGCATAATGGACCTCTGCCTCTACTGAGGTCTGGTGTAAAGGTCAATCTGCAGGAATACAGGTTTTATTGATAATTCAATGTAATTTGTATGTGCAGAGCCTTGAAGACAAGCAATCTTCATACAATATACTGACAGAGTCATCTTCGTGACATACCGCTATCTGTTTGTACCAGACTGGTTAGTAGCTGGTGGCTAATAAGTCTGTTAACTTCCAGACAGTGGTGAAGGTATTTCCAAACGAATGAGGGAACTCTCATGCTGGTATTTTGCCTTACAAATATGCTTGCTGCAGATCACCATAAAGAAGAATCCCTTTATTATTCTGAATTCCCTTTATATTTCTGAAATTGCTCTATAATCCTTTCCCAGTAGTCAGTAATTGTACAAAAATGGAGCTGCATAGTGGAAAGTTATTCTAGGATAAAGAATCCTTTTTGGAGCATCTTGCTCTGTCTTATTGTTCTTCAACTTATTTTTGTCTTTCACTTGACTTCATCTCTAGGAAGAAAATAATGTAACTGCAAACATTACAGCCAAAATTGCTTGTGAATGTGGTGATTGGTCTGGAAAGCTCCAGCCACCCAGTTGCTAATGTCAAGTAGGTGTGCACTAGCTGCATTTACTCTCTTCCTGTCATTCCAGTGGTGTGGGGCTTTTTGTTTTTTTGTTTGTTTTTTCCCTCCTCTCCTCCCTGCCTCCATGCCAGGTTGTCCCTTAAGGGTTTGAAACTGGGGCCAACTGACCGAGAGAAACAGAATGTAAAACGGTAAGAGAGAAATCATGGGATTTCCAGTGCCTTCAAAGTGGTTGGCTTTTCTCCACACTGAAACCATCCAATAATGCCAAAAGACTAGCAACAATGTCAAAGAGGATGGAACAGTACCACAGCACGTAGCCGAAGCATACTTTGGGGAATGCTCCCCACTGTAAGTAGAAATTTGCAATAAAATAAAGTGAGATGTTTTTGTAGTTGACCACTGCATATAGAGCAATAATAGGGGGAGGGAGACAGCAGTGCGGGGGGAAAAAAAACATATAGGGCTTCAGCAAAATTGCCTCCTACTTACCTGCTGTCTATAAAGCAGGCACCTGCTTCCATGCTTCCATTGTCCTTGGTCTGGCTCAACCTAACTTCATACAGCTCATTCAGTTAGTTTAAAGTAGTTCCACTTTTAAGTAAGTCTTCTTGTATGATGAAACCATTGATACCGCGGAAATACTCGTACACGTGCCAAGAGACTTTGCATGCTATTTTAGGTCTAACAATTATAACCAAAGGAAATCCCCTTCTTGGCTTGGGATGGAAAGACATCATTTGCTATTATATATGGATTTATTTTCACCAAAAATTAAATATCTAGCCTGATATGATTTGCAACAAAATTTAAATTTATTTCAAAGTTGTTTTTCTCAGTAATTATCTGTAAGCTAATGAGCTACTTGTATCCCAAATTTTATGCATATTCATTTACTACATAAATGTATAAATCAGTATGCTTTGACAAATATATATGCTATTTAAAGCTATTATATTTATTTTCTTTATTATTATATTTATATTTTTGCTATTTAAATATATTGCATTCAAAATATGCAAACACATATCTTGTTTTCAAAATTCTAACATAAGCATTGCAAAGTATGAATTATATATTTTTCATAGAAAATTTTGAGTTCTGTTATGTACAGGACAATTCTGATACTACATGTGTGTTTACAAAGGTGAGAGTTGTTCAGCCTTTTGAAATGCAACGATAGCTTCAAAATGTAATGCTGCTTAAGTAGGATGTCCTTTTAAAAGGATGGATAGACCATGTATCCTGATCTATACTGATGTATGCAGGAATGATAAGCTAGGTATTCATTATGTATATAATAACATATTTAATGTACTTGTGATGGCTAACGCACCGTACTTGTAACATACTTGTAGTGGCTAAGTTTTACCCATTTTTCTTTATTTACATACAGATTTCCTGTGCTAAAGCCCTGTCAAAAGAATTCTATTCTAAGCTTTAACAATAGCACCAGTTTTACAGAGCCATTCTGGGTAACTTATCTACGCTATGTTGATTCTATTTAGACTCCCCTAATGAAAGTTACCCACCATGATTTGACCTTACACTTGCTAAATTCAGGATTCTGTTGAAAGAAACAAGAGTTGCACAAGTGTAATTATGTATATCATGTTAGAATCCAGAAAAAACTTGAGTAATATTTTTCAGCAGGCTCTCTGATGTTGTGAAGATTGTGTCTCAGTTTTATACCACTGAAACTGTTTGCTCTTAGGCAGATAGTGGAAGGTCCCAAGGGTATCCTGTCTCTGGCCAGAAGGACTGCTGCTCCAGAAGGCACATGCATCTTCTTTTTGGAGATCTTCAGATGACTTTTGGCATCTAGAACAGGACTAGATAGGTGTGGGTAACTGAATCTCAAGTGCTCTATTGGCGATTTACTTTATCTAGAGATTATTAGAAAGGAGCGCGCTTGCCAGCCGAGCTGCTTTCTTCAGAAATTTAGTCTGAGGTGACGCTGTGCCTCAAACTCACTTTCCTATTTTAATCTAGGCTTTTAAAAGGGAAGCTTCCACACTTACTGAAAATGTACATATGACTTACATTCTCCACTCCCTCTAAAATAGTTGTTGACAATAGAGCAGTCTCAAACGCTGTAGAGGGTGTAGCTATGTAGAAGATTGAGTTGGTAGTTTCAAGTCACTATATGTAATGCTGCAATTTGCTGTATTTCATGCAGTTGCCAGTCATGTTATTTATGTATCTTATCAAACATACAATTAATGGGTTTTAAGTTTGACAGAGCTGTAGCATGGTTTGGGCTTCCTCCTGACACATCCTTATGTTGACATCTTGTAACTCAAGTGTTCCCTCAAAGGTGTTGTGTTCGTTTGGGGGGGGGGGTTGCTTGTTTGGGGTTTTGGGGGGGGTTTTGGTGGCTCACCTTTGTTCTGGACTTTGATCGGGCTGAGGGGATGATCCCTTGGGCAGACTTCCTGTTGTCAAATGCTATGGATGATTAATGACATTTCCTGCCATTAGAGCTTCTGGTTTAAGGTGGTGATGATGATCTAACAGCCTTTCTTTATTTCCACTGAAAAATGGCATAATGCTTTGTACAGCGGTGTTCAGTCCTTGATTACTTGTATAGTGTTTTTTCTAAGCAAGGTTTTGGATTTTGAGTTGGTCTCTGGAATTTTTCTTTGCTTGCTGATACAGAGCTGAGGGAGTAGAAGAGAGAGAGACCATATTCATAGTCTTCCCTTGCCTCTTCTGTCTGTATAGGTTTGAATATGATCCATTGCTGGTGTTAGCACAGGAGAAAGAATAGGCTTCTGGAACTCTGACTATAACTTTCATTTTAACTGCTTACTTTATATTGGCTATTGTAGAGAACATACAAGTCTTAGATTAAAAAAGGCCATATACAGAAATTGCATAAGATATAGTAAAGCAAAACAGTTGAGAGAAATTCCTATAGTTATTTTCTTTTATGTCAGTATGAGAAGTTAGTGTTTCTCTGTGTTGGCTTTGTGAAGAGATGGAAAAAGGACAGTAAGAAGAATGATTTTGATTCTTGAAATGAAAGAAGAAGGAAAATAAAATGCCACAAAGGTACTGGATGTGTCTTTTTCCATTCCCCTTGATGTCAAGACACACATCTCTCTTTGGCACAAAAAGATAAAGAAGCATTTTATCTTTCTCATGCCAAGAGTCATCAAGTAAATCTGTCAGGTGAATCCCATGTCTGCAGAAAAGCACAGTTCCTGTAAGCATCCAGTTAGCGTACTTATGTCACTTAGTACTATATGCTTTGGTGTTCTTTGAGTATAGATTAGTTTTTGTGCTCTAATTCCTGCCATTAATATTAGCTCACCATAAGCTTGATTTGTTATGCATTATTTATCAAGTTTTATGATGAGTTCTAACTATGAAACAGGCAAAAATATTGGCCCAAAGGTGCTTTTAGCCTAAAAAGCCCACACACCAAAGAAGAAACATGAAAAATGCTATGAAAAATATGGCAATCGGATTTACAGATGCCTATGTGTAGCTCCTTGCATTTTTTTTTCTTTTTCTTTTTTTTTAAACTGTGTCTGTAGAGTCAGCAGTTTCCTTAGATTTTATGAGGCCTAAGATTTTAAAGTCAGGCCTGACTTTGGAACATTGCAAAATAAATCCAAAAAGCATACCAGCGAGAATCTTTGCTATCAAAATGGGGACCAAGTAAATAATAATTGGATAAAGGCCCTTGTAGGTGCTTTTAAAGGTTGTTGTGCAGAATAGAATCGGATCGTCTAGCTGATGAATGTAAATCACTAATACAAATCTTTTAGTTGTTCAGATAATATACTTGAAATGAACTAACTTTGTAGCCCAAAGAAATTTTAAAAACTTTGATGAAGGGCGTTTGGATTAGGTAAAGGAGCAGAGGTATGCAGAGAGGCCCTGTTGGGTAATACAACCTTTTCCGAGGACACTGGGTAAAGCCAATCACTAATTTTTGCAGAGAATTGATTAAAAACTGTCTGGTTTTAGCATGCATTTTGTAGCTGTTTAAAGTCAGAACTACAGGCAGCAGTCATGAAAACAAGGAAACAAGCTTTGCACTTTCACTCTTATGTATTTCATTTAACACTGGTATGGAAGGGAGAAAACCACCTGCTGGAAATCAGGTAGAAGACTCAGCATGGTTAGTTAAGCAGTCTTTAAGAGCAAACTTTGGCCTCTTCAGGGACCTGCTTGGAGGAATCCCATGGGTTAGGGCCCTAGAAGGAAGGGGCGTTCAAGAGAGCTGGTTAATATTCAAACATCACCTCCTCCAGGCTCAAGAGCGGTGCATCCCTATGAGTAGGAAGTCAAGCAAAGGAGGTAGGAGACCTGCATGGATGAGCAAGGAGCTCCTGGCAAAACTCAAGCAGGAGAAGGAAGTCTACAGAAAGTGGAAAGGGGGACAGGCCACTTGGGAGGAATAGAGGAACGTTGTCAGACTATGCAGGGATGCGACGAGGAAGGCTAAGGCCCGTTTGGAATTAAATCTGGCTAGAGATGTCAAGGACAGCAAGAAGGGCTTCTTCAAATACATCAGCAGCAAGAGGAAGACTAGGGAAAATGTGGGCCCTTTGCTGAATGGGGTGGGTGCCCTGGTGACGAGGGATGCAGAGAAGGCAGAGTTACTGAATGCCTTCTTTGCTTCAGTCTTTACTGCTCAGGCCAGCCCTCAGGAACCCCAGAGCCTGGAGGCAAGAGAGAAAGTCTGGAGAGAGGAAGACTTTCCCTTGGTGGAGGAGGATTGGGTTAGAGATCATTTAAGCAAACTTGACACCCACAAATCCTTGGGCCCTGATGGGATGCACCCACAAGTGCTGAGGGAGCTGGCGGATGTCATTGCTAAGCCACTCTCCATCATCTTTGAAAGGTCATGGAGAACAGGAGAGGTGCCTGAAGACTGGAAGAAAGCCAATGTCACCCCAGTCTTCAAGAAGGGCAAGAAGGAGGACCCAGGGAACTACAGGCCAGTCAGCCTCACCTGCATCCCTGCAAAGGTGATGGAGCAGCTCATCCTGGAGGCCATCTCCAAGCATGTGGAGGACAAGAAGGTGATCAGGAGTAGTCAGCATGGCTTCACCAAGGGGAAATCATGCTTAACCAATCTGATAGCCTTCTGTGATGGAATGACTGGCTGGGTAGATGAGGGGAGAGCAGTGGATGTTGTCTCCCTTGACTTCAGCAAGGCTTTTGACACTGTCTCCCATAACATGCTCATAGACAAGCTCAGGAAGTGTGGTTTAGATGAGTGGACGGTGAGGTGGATTGAGAACTTGCTGAATGGCGGAGCTCAGAGGGTTGTGATCAGCGGCGCAGAGTCTAGCTGGAGGCCTGTAGCTAGCGGTGTCCCCCAGGGGTCAGTACTGGGTCCAGTCTTGTTCAACTTCTTCATCAATGACCTGGATGAAGGGACAGAGAGCACCCTCTGCAAGTTTGCCGATGATACAAAACTGGGAGGAGTGGCCAATAAACCAGAGGGCTGTGCTGCCATTCAGAGAGACCTGGACAGGCTGGAGAGGTGGGCGGAGAGGAACCTCCTGAAGTTCAACAAAGGCAAGTGCAGGGTCCTGCACCTAGGGAGGAATAACCCCATGCACCAGGACAGGTTGGGGGTTGACCTGCTGGAAAGCAGCTCTGCAGAGAAGGACCTGGGAGTGCTGGTGGACACCAAGTTGACCATGAGGCAGCAATGTGCCCTTGTGGCCAAGAAGGCCAATGGTATCCTGGGGTGCATCAGGAAGAGTGTTGCCAGCAGGTCGAGGGAGGTGATCCTCCCCCTCTACTCAGCCCTACTGAGGCCACATCTGGAGTACTGCGTCCAGTTCTGGGCTCCCCAGTACAAGAGAGATGTGGCACTACTGGAGCAAGTCCAGCGAAGGGCTACAAAGATGATTAGGGGCCTGGAGCATCTCTCTTATGAGGAAAGACTGAGAGAGCTGGGCCTGTTTAGCCTAGAGAAGAGAAGGCTGAGAGGAGATCTTATCAACGTGTACAAGTATCTGAAGGGAGGGTATCAAGAGGATGGGACCAGACTCTTTTCAGTGGTGCCCAGTGACAGGATGCGAGGCAACGGGCACAAACGGAAACACAGACAATTCCATCTGAACATGAGGAGAAACTTCTTCACTGTGAGGGTGACAGAGCCCTGGAACAGGTTGCCCCGAGAGGTGGTGGAGTCTCCTTCTCTGGAGATATTCAAAACCCGCCTGGACGCAATCCTGTGCAACGTGCTCTAGGTGATCCTGCTTGAGCAGGGGGGTTGGACTAGATGATCTCCAGAGGTCCCTTCCAACCTCAGCGATTCTGTGATTCTGTGAAATAATTGCTGCCTGTGTGCAAGTGATTTAAGTGATCTATTATTCAATTAAATGTGAACAGGGGTACTGGTCCGCCTGTTGCCCTAAGCATCCATTATATATCAACCTAGAACAAGCTAAAGCTAAATGCATGAAAGCAGTTCTTCAGAAGAATAAATTTGAATAAATGTCTATTCAAATCTAGATAAGTGGTTTGGCTCTACATATGAATATATACATACAAGCAGATAGACAAAGATTTAACCTGCATAAATGCTGGCAGATTTCAGCACCTTATGTTAAACACCTCGACAAAGGGATGTGTAAATGCTTCAGAAAGGAATTCATTCAGGAGGAGCTGTCAAAGCTGTGTGTGAGGTATCACTGGTGATGGTGTAGTGTCACCCGTCTTAATGAGTAGCCTAGTGATTAGAGCACTAACGTAAGAACTCAGATACTTCTGTTCCCTTCTCTGTCTGATGGAATTTTAACCCACTTCTGCATCTGCCATAGAACAGCTGTGAACGGGGGCACATTTCAGGCAAAAGAATAGTTAACATCTGCAACAGTCATAGCTCACAGTACCCCTCAGTGCTTAAATCCTTTATCATGAATTACATTGTACTACATTCTGTTCTGTCAAAGGCACTATTGAAGGTTTAACCACAATCCATATATTCTTAGCATTCAAATCTCTACAGCTGTTATAACAAAAAGGAATGGGTCTGAACTGAAGCTGTTGTGGGGAGTTGGACTTACAATAGCTCTAATTCTAACGTATTCACTTTGACTGAAAAATATTTTTATCGTTCAGAATATCTGATATTTGGGATGTGAGCAAAAATGTGTGATTTGGAGAAAATGAATAAAGTTTTCTGGTCATTAGTTAAGCTTTAAACTCCTACAGGAATAACTCAGAGCTGATGTAATGCATGAGTTGAGGGAAATTATAAATTGCTGGAGGATATTGTCATAGACTTATCCACAGTTGTGGTTTAGAAATACATCTAATGTTGACTTTGTAAAGCCAGTTGGTTTGTGAGTCATTTTTAAGGCACTTCATAATCATATGAAAGTGACTTTTGAATTTTATTGACAGATTTCTCTTTAGGGAACAACTTATTTTCTTTAGCAAATAAGTTATTTAGTATTCCATTTTAATTGATATTATATGAAGCCCCCAGACATATAGTTTTGATATTATAAAATTAAAGGGTTGGATTTATATATATTTGATAGTCAAATACTCTACAAATGAAGTAAGGCATAATGATAATATACAGCCACACCTTTAAATCAATCAAGGAATTAAAAGGCTCGTGGTATTTCGTTTACAAAGACCTGTGTATGTTCCATGAAGAAACCCACCTTATTCTACTTCTACCATGAAGCATCTGCTTTAAAAGCAAGTGAAGCTTCTCTAAATATAGTCTTTAATGCTTCAGTTGTTCAAAATACAAAGCTTTTAAAGATTTAGATATACTCACATAGTGGAAATTAAATAAACTGCTGATGCCTGAAAGTGCAAGGCTTTGGGCTTCCCCTTTATCCTGCTGTGCACCCTGTAAATCAGCCACACTTTCCAAGTATCAACCTAACTTTTTCTTTTTTTTTTTTGTAAAATATACCCTGTGACCATGTTTTTTATTTAATTTAAGCTAAAACAACAACAAGGATTAGTTTTGGTTGTTTGTTGTTTTTTTTTTCCCCTCCCTTGCAACATTGCCATAACTACTATGCTAATGCTAGAATTAAAAAGACAGGATGAACAATTCCTGGGCTGGAATCAGATTCTATAAGCATGATCCTACCGGCTGAACCTATTTTATTTCCTATGGTATATGTCTAATTCTTCCCATACCCCCACATCTATCACAGTAATGTACAGTGCAGGGGTATAGGAGACCAAATTCTGCTCCTTCTCGTAATCTCTGTACAACCTCATAAAGTAGGATACTTCCATCTCTACTCGTAGCTGGCAGCCTAGAAATTCCAGAATTTGAAAATTATGTTTTCTTCATAGGGCATCTAAATAACTTAGTAGCCTCAATAGTGAGGGTAGTTTTTCTGGCTCAGCACTGGAGAGAAAACCTTTTGCTTTTTGGAGGATTGTGCCTTCATGTAACACTGTTCTGGATTCAGAAGGGTTAAACAACATGCCTGGGAAGATGATGAGTATTGGTTGTAATGCTGTTTTCAATTAGGTTTGATAAAGAATTGTATACATGAGTAACAGTCAGAGGGAATGGGGAGCTGCTTTAGAAGAAAGAACAGATGGGAAAGATGACAGATTTATGATCCAGGTGGTTGGTATAATAAGCTAGAGGAAATAACGCAGCAGAAAGCAAAGCATTTTAAGTAATGCTCCATGCATATTTTTACTGTGCTTTTTTTATGCATGAGCTGCATTATTCCATGGAACATCTGACATGTTGCAATTCTGAATGTACCTGTATCAATTCTTGGTGAGAAGTTGTGGCTAACCCAAGTCACTGCACACACTGGCAGGTGTTATATCCTGAAATAAGGAATGCATTTCTTACCTCATTATTGCTTTTTTTTATTTGTTTGGAACTTGGAGGCCAAACTGAGAATTCAAGGGAATATTTTCTGAAGATAATATGATAGAAGATGCATATATATAACTTCTCTCCTCAATTACATGATATGTAACTTCTCTCCTAAATAAGACAGAAGAAAAGCATGGAACCAATATTGTCTCAAAAGTAAACTTAATTTGATTTTTTCCAAAGCAGATATGAATTACCTGGATAAGAACCTACTTCTTTCTGCCTTGTTGATTCCTACCTTATATCTTGTTGTGCTAAAAGGAATTCCTACAGTCTACTGCTCTTAGGCTAAAAGCCATGCAATGGAGCAGGACTGGATAGATGCCAGGGGACAGTGGAGATGATCTAATTAGCAAAGTGCTAGAGGGTGCAGGTCAGACACCGTATTGTCCACACAATTATCTGTCTCTTGCTATTTATATACTCTCCTATCCTCGTGACATATCTTCCATATTAAGTGTTCAGCATCATCAGAGCAGTCTTGTGCTTCTTTGTCCTGTTGCAAGACTAGTTGCACTGGTGTTGCTGCACTCTGGGATACGTTGTAAGAGGTAGGCAGACACAACTGCATCTGCTGGTATCTGCAGTGACACTCAGACTTCCAGGATTCCTCTCTTGCCATCACATTAGTTGTCTCTTTCATGAAAGCCTACACCCCATTTTCAAACCACTCTTAAATGGGATAGAAGAAACTATGTATTTGGTGACTGCAAATACACTGTTTGAGAAGGTGTGTGACATCTCACTGCTCTGTGACCTCAGTTCCACAAACTAGAGACCTACTGAACAGTTTTGCATCAATTTTGGCAGTACCATGGGCAATTGTCTGCCATTGAAGAGGAGTAGGAAGCTAACCAAAAGTTGCTTCTGGAAGAAATTTTCTTTTTTTTTTTTTTTTTTTTTTTTTTTTTTTTTTAATGCATGAGAGTCCTTTTTTTTCCTGAGTTTGAGACAGAGAGGTGGGTGGAGAGGTGCTATGCCACAGTGCAGATATGATCAGCAGCAGCTTCAAAAATTCAGGATAATAAAATGTCTCTGATAAAGGTCTACCCAGAACTCATCTCAGAGTAGTGGAGCAATGTGAAATTTTCCCAAGCTATTCAGAAGCACACGTCTCTCAGGATATGGAAGGTCACTGAATCCAGTGGCAAGCAGTCAGCAGCAAAACTTTTTGGTCCAGTCGCTTCCTTACTACAATGTGCTGTACTTTTAAGAAAGTACTGCTGTCACATGACCTATCAGTCCTCAATCCAATTTTAGGAACCTGTGCTACTTTTCTTTAGTAGAGGAAAAACAACACATGAAAGCTTTGGCAATGTTAATAGTATTGACGTTCCTCCTTGTTTAGGATGACAGAAGACAGTTTCCCAGGGCAACAGAACTACAGAAAATAACTGTTTATAGTATGATTAAAGAGAAACGGGAGAGATGGAATATAGTCTTCAGAAGTGGAAGGGTAGGTGCTACCTCACAGCTAAAGCACTAGCAACTTAAACTGTCCCACAATGTTTGGAAGAAAAGGGAGAGAGAGAATTTCTCCAAGTTGTAGGATCCAGAGATGAAAAGTATTTAGGACACTATAAATAGCAAACAAATATACTCTTAAAAGGTCAACATTGATTAGAGATGATGTGTGTTTGTCAGGGGCTGATTTTTTTTTTTAATTTAAGATGTTTTTCAGTGTAAAAATTAAATTCCAGTGGGTACATCATATGTTTCATAAAACTTCTAATGCTTTGTTTAGCTTCATAAAGAATTTGAAATAAGAAATCTCTCATTAAATATTCTAGATGTTACACTTCCTATCTTAAGTAGGCTGTTGAGCCATGCAAATTGTTGAATTAGAGAACTGTAATGCCATGTTTAGGAAACCTGCTCTTAGAGCTTTTATTAATTAAGATTAAAATGTTATTTAATAAACATTATTTTAACTAAAGTGCTTATATAAACAAATAGGAAGATGTGTGTCAAATATTTAAAAAAAAAATTATAATAATAATGCAAGTAAAACTAGTGAAAGCATGGGGAGGGTCCTAATCTCACTTGAGGAATACAAGAAGTCGGAATACCATTGAGCAATGTTGTTGGGCAGGAGAGATCACTGAAACTACAAGCTTTCTTAATATCAAAGGACAGGGCATTTTATGCTCCTTTATATATAGAAGACAGTATCAGATTTGATGGACAGCTGCCGCTTGATAAAGCAGTTCTGACATCTGTAGCTCTGTGAAGCTGTTCTACGCCAAATAAAGATATAAGGCATGCCAGAGAGTCTAACCTACTCAGGTGCAGATCCTGTGTAAGGCAAGAAAAATAATCACCATGAACTACTCTTCAGTTTCCAAAGCAACAAAATAATTTTCTCCTCATCTTTGAGATGTCACATAGTCATTTCCCAGTAGTGAGAGAGACTAAAAACACTTTACTGCATCATAGATCTAAAGCATATGGAAATTCTGTACGTAGCCCATAGAAGGCTGAGTGCTGACTGACTGTCTCTTATAAATTATTGAAATGATGTAGGTCAGTTTGTGTCTCCAAATAGCTCCTTGGCAAGAAGAACTTTGAGGAAGGGAGAACAGGCACTTTGTGCACTCATAGGCAAAGTCGGGTGAGAAGTATCACTGTTTCCTCATGATTCAAAGCCTAACAGGCTAAGCAGAGCTTCAACAAAGGCATTGAAGTCAACATAATGGGTTCCGCTTATGTTTTGCAGGTTTGGGAGGGCATCGTACTCTATTTTGGAATAATTAACAAAACAGCTCATCCCATAACATATCTCTTAGAGTGCTTTGTGCCTAGACATTTGATCCCCCAGGGACATGTTCAAAGGTATTAGTGCAACAGTGAAATCTTCAGAGCAGTAGGTGAATTGCATTAGTGGAGAAACTTGGTGTTTAGTGCAAACACACCTTACAGTCTGCAAGCAGGTTTCTTAAACAGAGTTTTGTTACAAATATAATGCAAGTTCTCTACCCGGGGAGAGTATCATGCAGATGTAATGCTGTAATTTAAACAATGCAGAGAAAATGCTATTTACAGAGGTTCTGTGCCATGCTTTTAGTATATTATAAGACATCCTCAGCCCCTCACAAAATTGACTTGTGTTTTGTGCAAAGAGGATCTTGTGGATGTCATTTTGAGTAGATACAAAGAAAGAGGGGTGGCCACAGTGATCTGCTTGACAATAAGAAAGAGAAGGATGCATAGGATGTACAATGTTGTAGTACTGTGAAGCCAGTTGGTTTGAGAAAGCAAGAGAGCAGCAGTGAGTTGCTGTAAAAGGGATGACAGGAAAATGCATAAGGAAAGAAGAGAGAGCTTTATGAAGCTGATTGCCTAGTTTCAAGCAGAGAACTTCTTGGTGTGCCTAGAAAAACATGATTCTGTATAAATCCTGCAATCTAGTTACTATTGTTATTGTATGGAATCTGATGTGGTGGTTTTCAAATTATAATCTGGAAGAATAAATGAGAGACATTCCCTTAGCAGAGTATACCACTTAGTTATGATAGTCTATTAAGTCAAAAGATAAATAGCTAGCAGCTGACACATCCAGGAAACCAGGTAGTCATGTCCACTTCAGGCTCCATGGTACACCCTCTTGCATAGCAAAGAAGTCTTGGCCCTTAGTCAGTTTTTCCTCCTCAGAGTCAGCAGAAGCTATATTCACATCTTTTCTTCCTTTGCCTAAATTGGTAATATCTGCCCTGAACCTCAACCTGCAGTGCATCCCACAGCAAAATCTTCTTAATGTGGATGGATCGTGTGAACGTTTTTAAGGCTGGATTCTCATCCTTGCTCAAATCATTGCTTTTGATTTGGCAGTAAATTATATCCTGGTTGCAACCCCATCCTTTTAGCAGTTCTCTCACATCTATTCTGGTTGTTCTGTTTCATTTCAAGAGCTTACTGAATCTGATTGTTCTTAGATTGTGAGCATATTTACCTGCAGTTAAGTATACATGGTGTAGCTGCACAGTAATCTGAAGCCCAATGCTTACTTCCAGAGTGTGCACCCCTTGTAGACTAGTCTTGGCTGTAAACCAACACGTAAAGAAGCAGGTGGCACCCAGTTATGATTCCCAAAGAGCAGAGAACACAATGGTAAATAAATAAATGTGCTCCACAGGGATGTAAGAAGCTACTGGGTGGCAGCTGCAGGATACACAACCATCAGTACCCACCAATTTAACATGCAGTGAGCTTACTCCACTTTCGAACACTGAATGGACCTGTTAATAGATGTTAAAACTGTGTGATATCTGAACTTAAGAGTAGTCGGGGCTGCGAACCTGGCTATTAAAGCCTTCATGTAAACTTAAAATAGTTAAAATATATGTAGATTATGTTTTTCCTATGTGATTTCATATATGCATGTGGGATGTGGTGGCAGAGTGGCTGAAGTGTTATGTAGTACATGTGGAGACCAGTTTGACCTTTCAGTCGATCTCAAGTCAAGTCAGCTGTGAATGCTGCTAGCTGTGTCATTACAACAGTGTTGGAAGTGGCATGGCATAATGGTGGGATATCTGGGTTCAGGATGGACCTTTAAGCTTCTGGGGGGGGGGGGGGTGTTTCGCCATGTATTACAGATGTCTCCCTTCCTTTCTATTCCTGGCTTCTGTCTTTCTTTAGGTCCTTATCCTCAATAATAGAAGACTTAACAATACCTAATTCATTTTGAGATAGTCCCCTTGTGTTATGCTTTCTTTGCTTTTTGTAGCTGTCTAATATTTCTGGATCAGTTAATATCATTTGTGCATTTGTCATGTAGTGAGGATGCATGTGTAGCTCTAATTTTCTCCTAACATTTCCAGTCTCCTCTACCATCTTTGCCTTTTATCTCTGAATTCCCTTCAATTTGCTAACAGGTTTTTTGACAACAATGTACTAAAACAGTTCTACTCAGAGACATACAAAAATCTGTCCTGCTATATCCTGTTGTATGACTTTGAGATGAAGAGTGACCAAGTGTAAGCTATGTAGGAATGTACTTAAAATCTGATAATTTTTTCTGGTAGGTGGTTTCCACTTTTTCCATGCTGACCACAGGGGACTCTGACCAGTCAGACTGAAGTATATTCCAATGAGCCAGAAAGTGGCTGCATCTTAGTCACACTGACCGGCCACCCACAAATCCTCCACAAAATTCTTTAAACTTCATCCGCTGTTTTTGTTGTCCTGTGTCCACCAAACAGAAAGACCTGGATATTAGTCACACATGTATGGCTGCCTCATGGTGTGGAAAGGTATTGCCCACATACTGCTTTTACTACATGAGCTTTTGGAACTTCTGTAGCCCAAATTGGGGATGGGGGGATATAAATAAATAAAGTTCATATGTGAGTGAGCTCATCATCCAGTATTTTTGGATGATGGGCTTTGGAAAGATTTACTGAAGCGGTTATATTTAGGTATGTTTAACTTTTTGTGAGTATGCAGACAAATACTTGCTATAGCTCTATTTCAGATACTATGGTATGATAAACCACAAAACCATACTGGCATAGTAAAAGGATGGATATTTAAGCCCTCCTTGGAATAGATGTGTTTGGGGTTTTTTTGGTTGGTTTGTTTGTTTGTTTGTTTTTTCCCCCTTGCAACTCTGTGTGTCTGGTAGTAACTAGTTTTCACCATAGTGTGGTGAAAATAAAATCTTATTGCTGATCACACACCATAACTTAGATGTTCAATTACAGTGGAAAAATTACAAAATGGCATCTTAGTCTGTTTTTTATCATGCTTTTATTGATTGGTGGCCATGCATCAGCAATTTTTCTCACACAACACATAAGCTTAATGCAAAAGATTTAAAATTTATCATTCTGTGATTATTTGCAAAAATACAGGAAGTGAACGTTATTCATACTGAATTCCTATGAATGATAGGGAAAAAAAAGAGCATAATTCAGACTTCTTACTTGTACTCTGTACTAATTAGTACCAATATTGGTAATGAATATTTGGGTTTGCCCTAGAGGTTGTTTCAGTTAGGAAACAAGGATAGAACCAAAATATTTCTTTGATATATTCTTGTTTCTTGGCAACATGTGATTTTGGCTCTTGTTTCTTGAGTCATGTTTCTTTGATTAACAGGGAATCCAAGAGAGAAGATAGGCTTATTTCTAGAGAGAGAACCTCATTCAGCCAGTGATCTTCCCTGAAAAAGCCTTGCTTTTCCCTCAGGACCATATACTCCTAGCATGAGTTCACTCAATTTTGCTTTTGTATCTACAGGGATTTTCATCCCTGAGGCTGCTTGTATTGTTTTCTGTCTGCTTTCTTCTGGCACTCTCACTCTCATCAAGTCGTGTTCTTGTCAAACTCATACGCCTTCTTAAAATACAGCAATGTTTATTGACACTTTCCTAGTTTTCATTTAAGATCAGAGTCGCCAACTCCTGCTGTCACAGATCTCAGTCAGTAAAACTCACTCGCTTTACTAGGAAACTCTTCAAGGCAACGGGTGTTATTAACACAGTGTTTTACAACTTGAAAAACTGGAATACTTATGTAAAACTAAGATGATGAGTTATGTGGATTCTCAAATGATTCCTAATAAAATGTGTACTATGCACCATTCTGCATACTTCACAGATTCAGCAATGCAAAATGTATTTTGCATTTCCTCAACTAACAAGATAATGCTCAAAATTATTACTGCTGTGATTCCTTGCCAATTTACAGTATGTGTAGTTACTGCCGTGTTAGGAGTGCTGTCTGAAATATTCTTTGAAGAGAATCATTGCTTTGCATTTCTTTCCTTTGCTGAAAGTAGACTGCAAGATTAAAGAGATACAAAGTGTAGCACATGAAGCCTCCTGTATCATAGATCTGAGAGAAAACCAGAAAAAAAGATGGTAGTTTTTCTAGACCCCAAAGTGTCAAATACTAAAACTCTGTGTCTCAGTTTTCTGAGGAGAAGCTTGTTCCATACATTCTGCTCACTTGCTATATATATATTTTTTGTGGAATAAAAGCATAGATCATGGAGATAAGTTTGTAAAGACGCATGATAAATTTGTAATTAATTTGCCTATGCATGCCCTTTTATGTTTCCGCTAATAACTAATTTATGTTTCTGAGTGGCACAGGAACATACTGCCCACAGACTATTTCAGTTAAATAAGGAAGATGCGTGAAACTTCTGTTGTATATCTTCAGTGTAGTCAAACTTTATCATAGGAAAATGTTTCCTTTGAAATTACCTTATTAGAGATGAATCATTGCTAATAGCATTTGAGAAAGCATGCTTGTTGGTCTTACCTCTGCAAAACCTCCAGCAACACAACAGACTAGGAAGTTAGACTTGTCACAGAATACTGTGCTATCACTGAACTCAGCAGATTTTAGCTCCCAAACTAGTAATAGTATCTTACTCTCTACTCTAACTAATGTTCCTAACTTTCTGTTTTGAACAATATTGCAGGCTTTGTTAAAATATCATGAAAATATATTTTAAGATACGACACAAGTGCAAGCTGTGCAACGATGTGTTCAAATGCATATTATATATTCCATTCCAGCATTGCACTGTGTTTTTGTTGATCAGTTACACACATCTTAAATTCTGCAGTTTCACTTGTCTTGGATATTACCCAGTCATAGCTTCTTTGACATGTACATGTTCCACACGGGCAAATGAGTACCAAAAAATTCATATTCCTATGAATATTCCATATTCATATGCCCAATGCATATGCACAAAGAGCCCCTGCAAGAAAGACATTCACAAAATAAGAATGTAAAGGAATTATTTCTTCACTAATACACATAACAGATAGTAGGTGCTGAAAGGCTATGTATCATGCCCCAGTAAGAAACCTGAGGATCCCTGGCATGCTGGGCAGTTACCAGTCACCCGAGAAAGTGTTGGTCTCTGTTGCTCCTTTAACAGGGTGATCTTCTGTGTTTCTTAGTTGATATCTTATGATCCACTCTGTTTTCCCATCGTATTTTATCCGCTTTCAAGTCAGTACTACTCCCCTTGAGTCCTTGAGCTGCTAACCATTACTGTCCCAACAGTTATGCTTGTGAGTCTATACCTACCTTGCGTGGCTCCAACTTACGTACTTTCTCACATCTTAATAATTTTCTCACTGAAACTAAGCCAACCTCACACAGCTGCACTGCACCAAACTATGTCTTGAATCACAGCTGAACACCTGGGCCCAGGTTCGCAACATGGTGATTTGTTAAATTGACATATAATTTAAAAAAAAAATTCACATTTATTATTGGGTATAATCCAACACAGTTTAACATACTCTGTAGGCAGCTATTATGTTTACTGGGTGGTTACAGCACCCAGATGTAAAGATGTGTGAATGTTGTTCACAGTGTTCCAGTACATATTTTGGAGCTTGGAATAAATTGGTAACTCCAAAGCCTTGATTATATTGAATCAATACAAAGTTATGGTGAGATGAAGTACCTGTAGTCTCTTTTGCCACTAATTATGGTGTGGCGTGTTTAGGCTTTGCTGCTTTTCTCCCTTCCTCTTCTATGTTTGTGGCATAAAATAAATGGTAAAATGTAATCACTAGAGGAAGTCACAATCTGCAGACTCATCTGGTAAGTGATTGACCCTGTGCCCAGTCCACTACTATGTTTCATTTAACCTCAAGGCATTTGCAAAGAACAAAGCGTTTGTCTCTGCCACTTCATTGCTAAGGAGCCCTGAGGACTGGAGGAGCTTGCTTATTGCTACCAGTTTCTTCCACTATTCTGCTTAATCTTTACACTGGCCTTGAACACTGAGCTTGTGCAACAAACCAGTTGTTCGCAAGATTTTTCATCCTGTACGCCAGCTCATTTTTGAAGTTGTCTCAGATCACGTTATATCTGATTGCTTCCATCCATTTTGAGGTTAAATATCAGAACTGTATGTAAGTGTACAAGGAGAAACTGGGTTATGCATGTTGCCGTTTACTGAATATGTCTACTTAACAGAGGAGAATACTTTTGTCATTTTTATGTTTTTAGTCATAACCTCAGTAAATCACTTACTGCATTAAATTACAACTGTAACATATATCAGTTACAGTATAACACTGCATTTCTCTTTCTAGGGTTTAATAATATAGATTGTATCTTCAGAAATGACGATGGTGTTCCAGCTGTCTGAGGAGAATCTTCCATGCATCTTGGTACTTGATAACACAGCTGCTAATCTGACTCTAAAGAGAATTCATGTTTCTGTCTCACTGAGGATCATAGCTTAAAGTCCTAAGATTCACAAATTCACACTTGTAGGTTCCTAAAACAATGTCAGCAATATGCTGTTACTTGGAATCCTTACCTCTCTGAAAATATTTCCGATTTCCCTGTCATTTCCCTGAATGTGCTCAACCTAAAAATATAGAAACCCATTTATTCTAATAATTTAAAGAGTTAACATTCTCGATTATAAAACTGGAGTCAGTGACAAAGGGAAGTGTAAAATATTAACCATGGATTATATTTAACAAAGAAGCTATCATTGAGACACTGCAGTATTTCAAATTGTACAGTTCCAGTTTAACCAGAGTGGACCTTCTTAGGATAACTATCTTTCCTCCCACCCTCCCCCAACAAGGAATTTGTCTGTCTTTCCTTTGTATGCCATTCTTCAGTACTCTTTCTAGTCCTTTTCCAGCAGGAACCTCGCTTCAGTAACGGCAGAGCTCTGTCAGACCTGCCTATGACAATTTACAGATCTTCCCTTTACTCCTTTGAGATCAGGATTTTCTTCCCTTGTTTCCTGGAGTTTAGTTACAAATACAAATATAGGAAATATGCCCAACAAGGTTTACAGCTAAATAAAATGAACAAAGCAAGGAACAGTACTATATCCCCTTCTTGTTGATAAAATGCTAATGGCATTTGCAAGACTTGCATCACTTTATAAATCACATTGTGAACTATATCCATTGTAGAAGCAAATTTGTTGTTTCTAGCTCATCATACAGACTGCACATAATCTGATAATACAGACAATATACTCAGCATTTTTCTCTGTTACCTTTTCCCTCCTCCTCTCTTCAAGGTTGAGGCTTTCATGGTGTCATGCACCTAGTCCATTAGTGAAGAATTTGTCTTCATGAGTTTCCTCAAAATATTTTGATACTTAATGATTAAGAATACCATCTCTCCAAAAGACAGAGGTTTGTGAGCGAGTCAATAATAACTATATGTTCTTTTTAACTGTAAGATGGGCAGAGGATGTAGAAAAATCCCTTTGATCTTCATGCATTTTACATAATGGACCCTGTGGGTTACCTAGATATGCAGAAAAGCAGACTTCAGTGTTTTCATTTACAATCCACTTTGAACCTCCCTTAGATTAGTGTAACTTTGCATTATCCCCTGCTAAGTGCTTTACTTTTGCTTTTCTGTATCTTCTAGGCAATTATGGCAGACAGTGCTGAATCCTTACTTGAGAGGCAAGCAAGGAAAAGAAACAGCATCTCCCTTTAAGCACAAAGGAAACACAGTCACTGAAAACTTGCTGTAATAGCTTCTTTAAAGCCATGATCAAAAGTATAGAAATGCTGAGTTCACTGAAAATGGGGTTCATATCAGTCTAGGCAAGACAAATAATTCAACCATTGATCTTGGTTAGTAAGACAAATGTTCATGGCAGGCTTAGAAATACTGACCCTTTCCAATACAAAACTTGATTTAATACAGGCAACAGGAAAAAAAAATTGAGGAATTCAGTATATATGAAAGTGTTGATATGCTTTACCTTGATATGTAAGTGTATGTGTCTAAATATGTGAATAGAGTTTTTTTAAAGTCCTAATCTGCTCAACTGTGCAAGGTTCAATATCAGAATAGAATTGTCCTCTCTTTTTCTTTTTTTCCTGAGCATACCATTCACTAAATAGTGTCATAGGACAAACCCAGAAATGTCTTGAGGAAAGAAACATCATACTGCTCCCTCAGTCAATTATATTTAAGTGAAATGTAAATTCAGTTATTAAAGATCTAGTATTACATCTTAAAAATTTAAGACCTTCTTTACTTAAAATAAAAAGCTTCATACAAAAATATGTAATACACCTTTGCCACATTTATAATTTTCTGATAATAGAAGTTTTGTTTAAAAAAATTGGTATCAGAAAACATTGCAGATATCTGACTCAAAAAAAAAAAGTTGTTTTAAATATCTCCTTTTTCTGGTTCTTACAGGGTGTGAGTTCGTTCACTTGAGTAAGGAACTAAGCAATCAGATTTCATCTTAATCTAGTACAAGGTGAAGGGCATGAAAGGATTGACAATCTTACATTATTTTCTTTAACTATTTAGTGGACAAAAACCTGTTATCTAAAATGCTCCTTTTGGTTAACTTTAACCTCTTGGTGAAGCATATCACATTCTTCCTATGTTTCCTTTAATCTTCAGTTTGCTATGGGAGGCATCGGAAAACAGCTCATGCCTGTCACCTTGAATGTGTCCTCAGCTGAGTTTTCTGGTCAAATTCAGACCAGCTTTAGGTGGGCACAACTCCTGTTGGAGTCTTAAGTTCATAACACAGCTTAAACTGCATGATGTAATGCTCCATTTTTGCCCATCCAAGGACTCCATACAGGTCCTAGTGAAGGCTTTTTTGAATTCTATGCACCAGCTCAGACTTTATGGTACTCAGACTAACAATACAAATTCCTTCCTTTCATTTTTACCAATGTCTAACTTCTTTTAAAGAACATGTAACTGGTATCTTTTTCCCTTCTGTGTTGTTACTCTTTGATCCTCCTTCAAAACATTTGCTGTGTGTAGCTCCTCACTATTTCTCAGGTATCTTTTTTCTTCCCCTCTCAAACCACTTAATATAACATCTTTTGGGTTGTTTTTTCCCCGCTTTTCATGCCATGACCCATTTTTCCTGTTCTAGCATCTTCTTGCTCCTCTGTTCTCTAGAGAAATCTAATTAGTAAATAAGGTAATGATAGACTTATAAAATAAGATTTTATGAGCAATGCACAGATACAGTGTGTGCCAATGTTAATTTTGTTCTGAATCTGAATTGTTTTATCAATATGTCTGTTCAAAAGACCAAATTCCTCAGTTATCTAATTAGCTTGGCTGGAAGATTCCTTTCAACTTAAATGTTTCTGTTTATATAGAAACTCTAATTGCAGTTGCTGTTATTAATGATGGAATGTGAGAATAAAATAGATTTTTTTCCTGTTTATTTTAAGCTTCTATTCCCTTCAAATCTTTGAAAATCCTCATTACCAGGAAGAAATTAATTGTAGACAGTGCTATTATTTACTCTGCTATGTTTTATTATTTTTGTCCTTTGTATTTTGAGATAAGTCCTCTCTAAGGAACAGCCATGTTTTTTCAAACACTATATAAACTCAAAGCCTGTTGTTGTACTTATCCTCATTTTGCTTAAGTTAAACATACAGTCTTGAAAAAAGCTGTGTAAATAGTCTTTATCATTGTCATTTCTGCCATTTCTAGAAGGACTAGCAGCTGGGAAGCTCTGAACAATCATGGCAGTCAGAGTAAGAAAAGTAGGAAATTTGAGAGAGGAAAAAATGTCTTACTAAGCTAACTTTGAGAAATGTACTCTATTTTAAAATACCATACAAGAAGCAAATATTGCCAATGAAAATATCAAGAATGGAAAGAGGAAGAAAGCATCAGCAAGGGATGAATAGAATATTTGTTCTCCAAAAAGGGAAGTGGAAACTCTTCAAGATGAAAGCTATATATGATCTTATTTTCTACACAAAATCAGCAGTGCATTTTGGTGAAGAATTTTCATAATGGTAATTAATGTAATTTATAAAATGCATCTTTAAGATCAAATTAGTAATCACTCTAACATCTAATCAACATCAGCAAGGGCTCAGCTGCCTCCTCCCTCCCCCTGACAACAACAAAATTTCCCTTGAGTCAGGTTGTTCCCAAAATTCCCCTGCTGAGGTTTCTTGAACTTGCTTTCTCCCAGGCTCCTAATGCTTATGGTACATCTACGCTAGCATGCTAGTGCAAAGCAGGAGTGTATTTTGAGGAGAGTATCCTGGTCATCCTTATTTTACTGTTTTAGTTTGCATTGCAAAGTAGCCTCGAGAAGCATGAACTGGCTCCCTTGGAGATGGAACGAAGCTGCCTTGCAGGAGCGCACCTAACACCTTCCCAACGCAAAGGGACATTCAACCCAGGGCACCCAACTAGCACCAGCGCAAAGAAACAAACCACTGAACTGCATATAACCTAGGCATCCCTTCCTCAGCCGTTTCCCTCTACAGGTTTACTTTTATTGGTCAATACTGCTTACCAAAGTAGACACAAGCACTGTGGTCCCAGACCAGACTAAATGGACCACAAGATCAGGTAGAAACTGGTGCAGCGAGTGCTATGTGAAAAGCTCTGTGAATAGCTGACCTTTGTAGTGCACTGGCAGTTTTGAAAAACTGGCAGAGGACTTGTCTGGCTTAACACTCTGTATGAACAGAATCAAAGCATGTCTCTCTAGTTTTTCAAAATATTAACTCTTAAATAATAAGGAAGGATGTTTTAAAAATAAATTTGTTTAGAATAAGCACAAAACTTCCATTTAAGAAAAATGTACATGAAAATTTTTCTTTCAGATTTTTTTCCTTTTCTTCCCTAATGTTCTCAAACTGCACTTCTGTTGTTTAATCTGCATTATTTAAAAATAATAATAATAAAAAAAAAGACCCAGCCCTTTCTTCAGTCTCCTTTCTTTCTAAGGTTGGTTTCTTAAATAAACACGATGTATGCTAGTCTCTGAGTATGTCTGTCTTGCCTTAATAACTTTTGAACCTATTGGTAGTTGCTGCCAGTTTAGAAATAGGCTCAAAGAGCGTATGTTCCTGAAAGGTTTGTGAAAATGGGTTATCAGTTGAAGGAGAGTGGATGCTACTGAGACAGAGTATCCTCTGAGAGCTCAAATCCTTTTAGACATTGAGAATCTGTCTATAAGAAACAAAACCATAAGCAATCAGGTTTGATTACCACTGCTGCTCGTAGAGCAGCTTGCCATTGTGTTATTTGGAGAACTAGTCAAATACTATGCAGAAATGTTAAATTTAATTCTTAAGCATCAACATCAGACATTTCATTTCAGCTCAAGGGACAATATTTGTATTTTATTTTCATTATGGTTTGTTGGGGCAGATTAATGTGGAAACCACCAAATTCTCCAGCTTTACTTTAAATGTGTTGGTAGTTAGTTAGTTAGTTTGTTTAAAAACAAATTTTTTTGCTGAAGCATATGGCTCAGCATAAGCCAAGATGTATGTGATGTGGTTGTACTGGTCTGTAATGTATAGTTACAATCTTCCAACTCACTTAGTGCTCATGTTGCAGATATGTCTTTGCTCATCTTTACAATGTGGTAAGCATGTGCCCTGATTCTCTAACAAAATCCCTATGAAGAGATCACACCCTCCTCCCCCAGTCCCATCCAATTTCTGGATGGAAGCCACATTTGAAAAATGTCCACTTACTGGACAAAACTGATGCTCTACTACAATGCTAACAAATACTGAAAATCTATTGAAAGCCTTTTCTTCTCTCTCTCTCCAAGGGGGGAATAAAAACAGGGAAAGGGTTGTCAGAAATGCTGGATTTTCTTGAATTTGCAGTTGAATCTTCCGTACAGGGAGTAGGTAGTTATACAAAAACATGACTTAAGAATGGTAGAACAGTACAGCAAGTACATTTGGCCCAATTTCCTGTCGCTCACAGTGGCCAGGAGCAGGTTCCTAGTAGCAGCAAGTAATGGCAAAGCATACAAGAAAAGGACTACCTTTCAGGGATGATTCCTGTGATAGTTCTCTATAGCCCTTCCCCTCCTGAAAATTCTTCAGCTTAGCTCAGAAACTTAAGCCAGAGTTTATAGCTTCAAGTTTAATAGCCCTTGATATATTTAATTATAAATGGACAAAAGGTTGTCCCCAGTGTGCTACCTTAGATAAGGTGACAGGCTCGTGAATTGGAACCTTCCTTAATTCATCAGAATTCTGAATAAAATCATAGTAAATTCAAGATAAAATAAGAATAACAGCACTTTCACAGGTATCTTTGTATGAATATTTATATTAGGCTTAAATGCCTATCTTTGCACCCTAGAGGCAATATTAGCAATGTTTTATGCTGAAGTGGTTTGCTCTGATACAATCTTTTACCTTTACTGTTGCCTGTGTATTTTTAAACTCTGCACCCATGTTACTCCTAGTCAAAATGAAAAACATACATCTATATCACACATAGCTTTTCTGTGATTCTTTCTCAGCAGACACATCTCAGATCCCATTTCCTATCTGAAATCTGGTCAATGTCTTGTAGAATGTCAATCTTTCTCCATCTTTTGTAATAAGTGCCATCTCAACACTATGTATGGTACTAACAGCAATTTTATACACAACTGGAAACCTCTACTCTATAAATAATAGCAATTCTTGCAGCCAACCTGCATTAGGAAACCTTAGGAAAACCTAAGTAGTAAGTTTTGGAATACTGCAAAAATATGCATAAAAATGCACAGAAAACTTATCGATAGGGAATACAACGGCATTTCTGAAACTATTATATATATCATCTGGAACTTTTATGTTTATAGATGTATGCTTACTGGAATTTCTTGTAAAAGCAAGTTCTAAAACAAAATTCCATTTCTGTCTCTCTTCATATAACCAAAAACCCATACTAAAATTTTCAAAAATCAGTACTAGGAAAGAGGGGATGATCTGTCATCAGAGAGTCATAGAGGAGAGTAGCTCAAAGATTAGAGAAGAAACACACATTGTAGAGTCTAAAATACCTTCCAGATCAAGGTCTGAATTATCTAAATTATTTTTGTTTGCTGCTGTAACAGACTAAGCTCACTGACTAGATCCTTCTGTATTCTGATTTAGAATTATTTAAAAACAAACTAAAGAAGGTAAAGCTGAGGAACATAAAGTTGTTTTTTCAGAGCTTTCTGGGAAACTCTCAGCCCAGGGGGCCTGAACAGAGCGAGCCCAGGAGCCGGGTGAATAGCTCGTTTTTGGGGGCACGTGGCTAGTGCCACTGCTTGGTAGGGAAACCCTTAGCTGGGTGAACTGGGAGAGCTAGCAAGGCACTGCCTTCCTCTATCAGTAACTCAGTTCGAGGTAATGCTCCATGCTATGTACAGCTGAACTAACACAATGATGACCTTTGCCTCAACTCTGAAATTACCTTTTTTCCTGTTCAGATTCATGGGTTTACATCCCAAGCCCATCTTTGGCTTTACTGGCATATGTGGCAAAATTTCATCCACGTGCTGCGTAGTCCATTAGTTCAGGCATAAAGGCAGATTTTGGTTCATGGTTTGTTCTTGGTATCGTAATGATATTTAATTGGTTTATGAATTCTTTGTAGCCATTATATTTCTTAAGCAGTGATTCTGCAATTATCTCTTTAATAAATGCATATTTTTTCTAAGTGTTTTTAAGTTGAAATAGCTAAGATGTCTTAATGCAGCGTGCTGTGAAGCAACTTGCCTGCCAACTTTACATCTGATTTATTTGCTGTTATGGCACTGGTTCTATATTTTTGTGAGAAATTTCCATTTAGTTGAAATGTCTAAAAACATTTTATTTAAACATTTACTTCTCCAGGACTAAGAACAAGCACGTTGTATATATGTCTTTTAAAGTTCTTGAAGTGGAGTGGACTCAAGTCCATTTTATTCCTACCAATTTATGTGGCTTGCAGCAAAACAAATAGAAACAGAACACAACTACTGCTCTTGTGTAAAATCCTGATAACTTGTATAATCATCCATAAAATCCAGCAGTCTCGATGTACCAAGATCACATTAAATTTTATTAACCTTGCTGTAGCAGAGATTTTCACATTGTGGTGTTCTTTTAAGGAGCTATTGCCTTTGATTAATGAATAATATGTGCTTCATAAAACCAAAGAGGTTAAGAAAGCATACTATTCATCAAGAAAAAAAGCATACAGTTGTAATACCCATCAGCTAGGGAAGTGCTGCATCTTAGCTTTTTTCAAGTAAATACTTGTTAGCATGAAAGAATTAGATCCTACACATGATGCTAGAAAAATAAGTACTGAAATGACCTAGTAGTACACAATGAGAATGATTGTAATTACTTGCTTAAAGAAAACATCTTATGTCAATAGCGATACAGCTTTCTTTATAAATTCTAATCTTAGTATAGCAAATGCTTGCTCTGAAGACCCTTCTACATTGTACTGTTCTCTTAAACAGAAAGAAAAATGCTAACTTAGACTTTGTTACTTTACCTAATTTGGCTATATCAGTTGCTGTGCATAAATGTAGTTTTCTGTACATGCTTTAGCATTCAAATATATCTAGCTGTTGGGGATCATTGATTATTCTAGGATAATTGGAGTGTGTAGTTTTTTGTGTGCCAATATTACCTGTACTTTTAAGAAGTACAAGCCTATTCTCATTTCCTACGTAAGCAGAATTCCTATTCTACTCTTTGTTTTTGGAATATACAAATGTCTCTGGTGCTTAATTTTTGTTAAAACACCCCTTTTGCCTCTTTTGTTGAAAGATCCCTGCTATGTGAAAACACAAATTGTAGAAAGAATTTTTCCCCCCCCAAAAAAACATACCCTCCTTTTCCTTTTTTCTTTTTTTCTGATCTTTCTCTAATAATGTTATATTTATCATGCTATAAAAGGGTATAATTTCAGATGATTACTAAAAACCACTGTGGTTTATACCTTTGCTTTATTTGATGGTTTATACCTTTGCTTTATTTGATGTTCATTTATTTGATTTAGGCTTCCATCTCTGAAAACAAAATTTTATAATTAAATCAATTTTAATTTCTCTTGTCTGCTGAAGACAGATCTATGGGTTCTATGAAGTGGGGCTTTTATCATATAGTCTCATTTTGTAGGGTTAGATTCAACCCTAAGTTCTAGGGGTATAGGAATCTAAAAATTCCAAAGTAACCTCAAATAGTCCTTGCAAATAGAAGAAGAATCTCTATGGTAATCCTTATCTCTACAAGTTGACAGATGAAAGGATCTACTTTTATCTTACACAGCCTAGCTGATCAAGTGGTTCTTTAGTCTTATTCCACTTACTAAAATTGTCAAGGAAAGTGATGACAGTGAAGAGGTTTTCAAGGGCTTGCCAAATTTTAGAGTGGCTGAAGTGTGTGGCATGGCAGAAGATCATTGACATGTGTAAAGCCTTCCTGAAGCTCAGTGGTTTTGTCTCTCTCATTTTCTTAGCTGTTAGGCTAATCTGAAACTAGATGTGTGTGGTTCTCTTCAGTCCATAAGATTGATGTCAGTATCTGAGCATATTCCACAAAATTTATTTAGGATGCTGATATATTTTCAAATCTGTGGTCTGATAGCTTGAGAGCTACTTCTTTGCTGCTCAGCTTCAGACATTCAAAGGTGTTCTGGGTACTCAGTTTTCCACTAATAGTTTATTTTTAAAAAAATAGCTTAAAAAATTGAATCTACTTTTCTGTTTTCTGAGGCATGTTCAGTTCTGTAAAGCAAGTCAACATGCTTCTCAAATCTTAACTGCATACTGGATTAAGATCACACATTTTGTTGTTTCCAAAAAACATAGAATTCTTCACCTATAAGGCAGTAACCCGTAAATTTGATTCCATAGAAGCAGCATTGAAAGTTATAAATATGCTAAAGCTATAAATATGTTTGGCACAACTTAAATATATTTCTGGAATGTAAGTTTATCCAGTCCCTTTGGAAGCCTGGATCTTTCCCTGAATGTACCCATGCAGTTCTTTCTGTATTCAAAGAACACTTACAATTTTGAGTTGAATGATTGCTGTGTTTTGTATAGAGTGACTGTTCAGTCATCATATATGATAATTTATATTGTCATGTAAATGACCACTTACCAAATAATGTATTTCTTAAAATGATTATACAAAGTGCTTTAAGTCAGCACAGCACAGCTAAAGTTAATGATGCTAAATAAAATGACACCAGGAAGGAATCTGTCTGAGGTAATCCAATAATTCCCTATTGTTTGGGAAGTCTGAATTTATTTTGAGTAATCAGTGGTTTCTACAAGAAAACAGTGATAATTGTATTTATGTCTCCCAAGTATTTTCTCAGGAAACAGTCAAACAGCCTTGCTTGGTTTGTTTTAAGAACAAACACAGTACCACTGTAAGTATTTTCTTGTTGACTCTGAAAATGAAATGGATTACTAATGGAATGAGATGTGATACTAAAAGCAAATCTTTATGGTATTTTGCAAAGGAGAAAATAAAGGCAGAATTTGCACTTACTTCTATAGATTTTGTAAGAATGTCGAACACTCTGTACACATCCAAATGCAAAACAAACAGGGCCTTGTCATCTTATGCTGTATAGGATGAGAGCTGATGATACCACCACATATTAAACTGGGTATACATTTTAAAATCATGAGCTTCAGTGGATTTGGCGCTAATCTCAAAAGTAGATTTAACATTATTGAAGCCCTGGATAAGGAAAAAAAGCACTCTGAAATAGCAACCTTTTTCAGTGCAATATGTCTTTTTTATGGGATATTTTGCAGGATTTTAATGAGTGAAAAGTATTCTCTAGACATGTAAGTAAAATGGACATATCGCTGGAGAAGCATAGTTAATATTTGTATAATGTTCTCCATAATGGTTGTATTAAAATAATAAATATTTTAAGATACTGAATTTTGCAAGTCCACTGGCCATTCTCCTCATGAGTTCACATAATTGGAAATCCCTTGTGTTGAAACAGACAGAAGTGGTTTCAAGTTTCATTTCTGTGGTTCTCTTCAACTCTCTGTCCCTGGGTCTGTCAAGTGGTTTGGAATGGCTGTGGGCTATAAAGTCAGTAGATCATTGCAGATGGATCTTTGCAAGCAGGAAAATTTTATATTTAATTTAAACCAAATGCAATTTTTGGTTTAATCACTTGTTTTAATTTTCTTATTTGGTCTCTAATAAGAAATTATTGATGGACTGTAATGACTAGTATAGAAACAAGTTTGCATGGCTTATTTGTTATAGTTTCTTGCTAATAATGATTGCTGAGTCATTTGTTTCATTTTTAAATGTGAATTAACTTATTTAAATCTCTTACAGAGATTTATGAATCACTTTTTTCATGGTATCTTTAAGATGACAGCTTACATTTTTAAGACATATACAGATAGATGGGCATGCAATAACTGAATAGTCTGTAAATCGCTTTTGTTATAAATTACAATTATAGCCTCATTCCTCAGTGTTTGGTATTTCATTCAGTATCACAAGTGAAGCTGGCATCAGCTAGAAGAAAGGTCATTATTTTCAGTAATTCTTCACTAACAATGATCATAAGGGCTACTTTCATGCATATAGGTGTTGGTCCTTAGATTCCCAGTTCTTTCTGGAAGCAGCTATGTAGTTACACTATTATTAGCCATATAATGCATGTAGAAAACTTCTGTATGATATATAAAGAGTAACTGATTACTGATTAAATGTCATTGGAGGACAATACCACATGCAATGGTAGTGTAAGAATTTTATGCCCTTATACTGAGTTAAAACAATAGAAACAACAGTAACAATATACATTTTTTTCCTGTGTGTTCATAGTCCTTTCTTTTGCAAATACTCTACAGATGGATAATCAGTTCCATTTTCTTATCTGTTCCCTTTATAAACAGCAATGGTAAATTTCTATTAATGTAGATTTTTTTCTCTCCTGGAACTAAATAACACTTTTTGAAGTATACCTGTCTGGACTAGTTTTGACCTCATAGTTCAAATTCATAAGACTTTCTGTTGGGCATTTCCTGTACTTGGTAAATCTTTTAGATACTCACATGGTATTTTTAGATTAATTCTTAGGAGGAAGTCCACTGCCAAAGTTGCTTACTGCAAGCACTCCAAAAAGTTTATTAGGGCAGCAGACTCTGTATTTCTCTTTTCATCCACTGCAAATTTACATGCTATTACAATAAGAAATAATGACAAGATCACAGTTGCTATTGAATACTCTTACAGGTCTAACCATGGAAAGCGGGCTTAGGGAGTGGATCAGTAGCCTTTATGTTATAAGATTCCACTTTCAATATGTGGACAAAAATAAAATACTTACCTGTAAATATGAATACAGAGACAGAACAAAAAAATCAGTAGAGGTCTAAAAGGTGTCATATCGGGTAGGCTGAACAGACACAGCCATTGAGAGGTTAGTTCGTTCCATAGGTCTGAAAGCAATTAGAGAGGCTGAGTCCAAATATCTTGCAAAAGTCTGGAACAACTGGACCACATCCTCAGCTGCTGTAAATCAAAGTATCTCCCTTGAGTTTACTGCAGCTATTTCGATCCTATCGCAAGAACAACAACAGCAATCAAACGTGACTTTTTAAGTAAATGTATGTCAATGTCATTCCAAGAACATTCATATAAATGAGATTTAAGGAAGTAATTGTCTTCACTGAGATTTGAAAACTGTTGGAGAACCTGATTGCATATTTTTACTCATACCCAATATTTAATGGCACTATCCTTAATATTTACCACGTGTAAGCATGTATGTTACTGTATCAGTGTCTCAGCTCTGCATAAATAAAATGTCACCCAGACCCATGTGATCATTTTTAACTTATCTTGCAATCACAATATTTTTTGTACTGTGCTTGAAAACAGCAGTTACGTACATCCTCATGCTTTACTTTTGCTTGAAATTTAAAGTCTTAAAACAATAATTGTCTTCACAGTGGCTTGATTTAGAAATTAATAATTGCTTGAAAGACATCCCCAGAATGGAAGATACAGAGTCTTCACAACAGGAAATTTAAGACATAGTTCAATGATACACAGCATTCTGAGTTTCTTGCCAAGTTATGACAGATACACTGATAAATTACTAAGAGGTAGAAGGAGGGCCAAAACCTGCATCGGATATTCCAATGAGATTGGAACCAGTTATTCTTTGATTAGCTCTTGAAGCCATGGTTTAACTTCAGTTTGTTTCATTGTATAAAAGTAACAACCAGATAGCTTTGCAGTCTCTCGCTGCACTTTAGTATTATTTGTCTAGGAGCCTAAACATGTAGATTGCCACGGTTTTCATTTCCATGGGGATGGGAGTAATTGTGCTCTTCTAGGTTTTGTCATCAGTTTGCATCAGTGCTCCAGTACAAGAAAAGGAGTGCGCTCATGAACCAGCATGTCTGCCAACTGGTACACCTGAAAGCTAGTTTGAGGAAAGTTTAATTGTCCTTAGGACACTTAATTGCATCCATCTATGTCGTTTTTAAAATGCTTCCCTGTACTAAAATAGAGAAACTTGAAAGGATTTCATATGAAGATTAACAGAAAAAAAGGTTGTTACGATACTAACACACAATTTCCCACCAATATTTAGAATTTGTTAAGGAGTGAGATTTGTTTGGAACAATGACTAACAATCTATGTCAGAGAAAACGTAAGCAACTCTGACAAACACACTTTTAATAGCCTTATATATTATAAACAAAATCCTTTATTGATCATTCAAGCCTGAATTTTTGAGTCCTAAACAGGAAATAGAATAAACACTATGAAAAATAGACAATTTACCTACAGATTCTCATCCACATATTTTAGAAATAATTTCAGTCTTTTAACAAATGCTAATCCTCACATTGCAGATTATTTTGGTGCTTGTGCTTGTCTCAGGAGAAACATTTTCTGCTGAAAAATGTGTAAATAAAAAACAAATGGTCCTCACTTTCTTTTTTTCCTTTGACTTAATGATAATCTTTATTAACACATCACCAAGAACGGGAAGGTGTATAAGCATGACTGTAAGCAAGACTAAAAGCATTTAAGAAATGACCTAAATGATTTTGTGTAAATTATTCAGAAGTTTAGGATCTTTGACAATCAGAGTCCAATATTCCTAATTGCAAGCATAGGTTAACAAATTCCAAATGATCAGTTTATTTAGAATTATTTTTATTTGATATTAAAAATGCTGTTACATTATTTCTCATAGTGATGCAAATAGATATTCCCATTACTCTTAAGAGTTTGAGTTCTGAAAAGTGTCTGTGCTCTCGTTTCTGAAGCTTGATGAGGGCATTTATCAAATAGTTACAATCATACACTGTTCATAAAGTCGTGACAGTAAAGAGTACTGCGTATAAATATGGCCTGAACATTTTCAAATCAATGTAACTTTACTGAAATACCCATTTCCTAAATTTGCTGAAGCCAGAATGTTGTACAGAGCCATTTTTAGACTTTGTCATGCAATGCACTTAGACTGTAGTCCAGTGGCCTGGGAACTAGCAAGGATGCAGGAGACGTGCTCATGTCCCAACCCTGCTGAACAGAACACATACCTGAAATCTGGGTTTCTCTCACACCTGGCCACACTGTCTCTGACTGCTGGGTTATTACAGCCTGGGTATGCCTGATGAATGCTTCTCCCTCCTTCTTCCCCCCTCACACTCTTTAGCATCTTTTGCCACAGTAATTTCATCAAAATCAAAACACCTGCATGAAATGTCATAACATCAACAGAATAAAAATTTGATACAGTATGAAATGAAAAAGTATGAAATACTTTATCCAATCTGATAATTCTACTGTGAAGCAAAAGAAATGTTGAAACTTTGAAAATGCTTACAGAGTAGAACTGTTTGCCTCTGTCTTGCTGAACTTTCAGCAATCTGCAAGTGTATTTAAACAACATACTTGGGATATTTTATAGCTCAGTCATTAGGGAAAAATATCTCAGATTTAACTACACATATGCTATTCAGGAAAAAAAAAAGAAGAGGTCAGGAAAACCTCTTCTCATTTTATTCTGCAATTTATATGACAATATTTTGCTCAGGAAAAATGAGAGTAAGATTTCCGGTACTCTTTTTAATTAACTTGGGGGGGGGTTGTCATAAGCATTACTTTTTTAGCAGGATGGCTATAAGGATTTAAGGATGAAAACTGGCTGGGTCAGTCCATAAATCGTGATGATGATTTTTTTTCATTGAAGAAATTTGAAATTTACATACAACAAACCTCAGGTTTTTTGTATGTTAACAATTTTCTATAAACTAGATGCATGACTCAAGACAAATTCCCATTCACCCAAGCAGGAGGTTGCCTGAAAAAGAACAAGAGTCTAGGTAACCATGCTAAGCCTTACCTGTTTAATAACAAATTGGCTTTATATGTTTTCAGTCCAGCTAAGAATATACTAGTACATGTTCCATAAAAAGCATTCTCTCTCAGGTTTATGCATTATAGTAAAATTGAATGTTCAGAATAGAATACAGCATAATCTATCTATATTAGGGGATGCAGAGACCCCCAAAGGAGTTGCACCGAGTACAAAACAGATAAGGTTGATGAGTTTAACAGAGAATGACTGATGTCTCCTATGGTTTCCAGCCTGATATTGCAAGAAGACACTTGCATATTAAGAAAGATTTCCGGGCAACTACTTTCAGGATGTAGCAAACCTTTTTAATGTATATTTAAGTACTTTCTTGTCATTGATGAACAATTTCTCATTGATAAACAATGAGAAATACCTCATGAATGGATTATGATTTAGGAGGTTCAGAAGGCCACAATGTAAATAGGTCTTAGAATCTAACATATGGCAAAGAAAGTTTGCATAGAATACTTTAAAGCATTTAACTGAAAGTTAAATGTTGATATTAAAATGTGAATCAAACATACAAACTAATTCTAAAAATATAGAACTCTAGCAAATTATTCCTAAATCTGCTGCCGTGTGTATTTCTAGATCTAGAAAGAACTGTCCCATCGTCAAACAAATAAACAGTGGCTGAAAATATCCATATCTGATTCATACTAATGTCCAGCTGCACCAAAAAAGTGCTTTGAATTCTTCTTAGTTTTCAAATTTTTTTGTTAGATCATTATAGATAAGATCATATATAGCATATTAGTAGTTTATCTTTCCATAATATGTCATGGAGTGTACTCAGTTATATTAGTATGGCAACCATTATTTTATATTCACAGATAAACAGCCTTTCTTATATATTTATAAATAAGAATTAACATTATTTCATTTCAGATAATTCATTTTGGACAAATTTCTATACAGTCAAGTGCCGAACTCCCACAGAAGTCACAGAATAGTGACTCTAATCCTTCCTCTAACTAACTTCTCTTCTCCACAAAAAGTAAATTTAGCTAACTAGCTAACCAGGTGGTATCTAGCAATTTAGATGCATCATATTCATTTTTAATTTACCCTACATTATTCCTGTTTTATAATTACTTTAGAAATATGACATAGTTATAATCAAAATGTTACATTTTGAACATTAGAATTCTTTATCTAAAGTTTCACCAGAAATTAGAGATTTCTGAAAGCTTGATTTACGTGGCCTAACTCTGATCCATACAATATTCTGAGTGACAGAGCTAACAACAAAAATGGCCATATTTGTGTTTGATTTGAGCTTGAGAATAGGGAGGAGCATCTAAATTCTAACATTTTAGCATTACCAAACAGGCTGCAATTTAAGTGCCTATCTCACTGCACATAAAGCACAGCAGTAGGCATCTCTTAACTTGTGTTTTGTCAGTGAAATACCTTGCTTATCATTATTCTGCTATTCCTCAATTTACTTTTGTCAGTCCTCTTGATTGTCCAAGTCCTAAAAGAACTCTTAAGATGTTCGAACTTGGATAGTCTGATTGCATGTGTTCTTTCTTTCCATTTTTCACCATAAAACTCTGCTTTGCTAAATCCTTTATTATTATTATTATTATTATTACAAAGTTTTATCCAAGCTACTTAGATCAGATATTCATACTCTGGTCTTTCTCCTTCTTTCTGTAGATGGAAAACCAGGAAAAGGTCTATATAGGCACCTGCAGATAGTCTGTCCCTCACTTTTTAGACAGGAAAAGGGCAGACATCTTTCCAAGTTGGCCTCCTTGTTTAGCTATTCATCAAGTGTTCCAATATTTGAAAGCAAGTTATCTTTGTCAAACCGTTTGACAAAGGATCGTGTCCTAACTGATAGCCTGTAAATATTTTCTCACTTACTCATGTTTGATTCAGTCTTATTCATGTGACCAACTTCTGCAACAAAAACTATTTTATTGAAATGGAAACTTCTTGATGGAATGTTAAACGAACTTTAGCTGAATAAAAATAATTAGAAAAAGCATTCTGATTAAAATTGTCTTGAAATATCTATTTTTTGAGACAGAATGTTTCAATTTTTCATCATTTTTGTTGTGTTATAAAAATGAAGACATTCTTAGTAACATTTAACTGTCAGAAAACTAAAGGCTATCTGGTTTTATTTTGATTCACCACAAAATAAATTTCAAAATTGTACAACTTTTGCAATTGCATAAATGCAAATAAAATGTGTCCTTGAGCAACCTGTAATTTATTCACTGAATTCCGAACTGAAAATCTTATGGGAAAAAAGTATAAATCACACTTTATAGTAGAGCAAAGTTATGCATTTGGATCATCAGACTAGCCAAATATAGTTAAAACTCATTCTGAAAAGTTATTTATCTTTAGTTGCAGTTCTGACTGTTCAGAGTTTACCACCATTTGACAGTTCAGAGCTTGGGCTGATAAGTCATTCCACTTAGGGCTGTCTGCTTTCATTACTCAAGTACATAACAGCTATTGGGACAAATTTCAAACCCACTTCCATTTGGGCATGCTTAATTTTGCAAATAACTTTAAAGTTAATACTGTAATTTTAAGGCTGAAGAATGCATATATAAAATTACATGCACAACAATGAAGACCACATTCAGAAAATTTAGCAGACTTTAGCATAAAGTTCTATGTGCGGAGGAGCTAAAATTTAAAAAATTAGCTCCAAATATGACCATATTAGTGGGAGCTGGAGACAGCCTTACAGAGCTGACTTTTCTTTGACTAAAGAAATGCCCTCAAGAAGACTTACTTCAGCTAATGAAGGCATTACATAAACAGTAAAAAGGCAGTTGTTAAAGGCTGGTGGAAATCAGCAATTAGTAATTATGAAGATTTCCTATCTCCTTTTAGGATAAATATATTGTCCCACTTGCTAGAGACCCACAAAGGAAGTGCTGAATGGAGACTCTCCAGTCAGTTCAGGCATTGCTTTGCATAGTGCATGCAATACATCCTACCTCCGTGTCTCAAGCTCCTGCTTGAGATCAGGCAAAGGCCAAAGATCAATCAATGATCTGACTGGTAGTGGTAAAATCACTTATTCATAGAAATAATTAATAAAAAGAGTTTGAAACAGCTGAATGCGTCACCAGCAGGCAAATGATGTTTGACTGACCCACCTGAGAAGATAATTAGAGTCAGTAACAATACTTCTCTCTTTAATTAAAGAAGAAAAAAGAGTTGGCTTCATCCTGTAGTTTGGAAATCAGGTATGGTCATTATTGCTGTGATTCACATTACCAGAATGAAATAAAATTTGAGTAAATTAATTCCCTAAATATGAAACCAGTAGCTAAGGATGTAAATTTTTTTGTGTTTCTCAGTGACATTTGTTATATGAATAGCTAACATTTATTATTAATTGATATACTAATTAAAGCCATACTAGTGATTTCCATTAGCTTACTCTCAAACTTCTACAGAGCTGTCCGTCTGGTTTTAATCAAAACCAAATGGTAATCCAAGTTCTCAGGCTGGAACAGCTAAGAGGAAGTCATTCAGAGGAGGCAGAAGAAAGCAGAAAAGATAAACAGATGATATTCCCGAAATTTGTGTAGAGCAAAGGATGTAGATGCTGTGGGTTACTCTGGAGACGTGATTCAGGCACCCTGTCAAACTGGAACGAAGTAGTTACAAGTGTTTTATGTCAGCAAAATACTAATATGATCAAGATGGAGTCTGTCCTTTTGCTTTTGCAGAGCTGGATTTGTGTAACTCTGGAGGATTCTCAGAAGAGGTAAAGCAACATATACCATTGCCTATAACATGACTGCATTTAAAGTGTAGCATTAATTTTCCAGGATCTAACTGATTCTCCTGAGTAAGAATACAGTTTTAGCATTCACATGTACACAGTATCTAGCTAATTGTGCGTATTTACTGCTCAGAACAGCATTAGACCCTTTGTAAATGTGATATGTTAATTGAATTTAAGCCAAGTTGTTCTCTGCCTATTGCTTGCTACTTAGTAGTAAGAAAGATCAGAGGCTTTAGAGGTGTTCTCCTCTTTTTCTGGATGACTGTTACCTTTGCATGAATATTAGAGATGTATAAAATGCTAAAAAAAAAAAAAAAAAAAAAAAGGTAAACACCAGGGAGGGATTTGAAAACACTTTTACATTATGTAAGTGTAGTGCAAATAATTTGACAGAAATACCTCAGCAGTGTACTAAACCAAATGTCTTGAAATACTGTCTTGCCGTCTTTCTGTTTTTCCCCTGACTCTGTGCTCTCTCCCTTTCTCTCCCTTTCTTTCTCTCTCTCTCACATACACACACACGCACACACGCACACACAGAGTCACTCGCTCTCTCCCTCTCTCTCAAAGGCAGGAAATACTTTTCAGGCAATCTGGGCCTGGTTGTTGAGGCCCCTTTCACAAAACATCAGTCTGAATTTAGTAGACAGAAGTCACTGCGAGAAGCTTGACAGAATCGTGCTTAGTTAAGGCTCCCTCCAGCTGCAGAGGGTGTTTTTGTTAAAATTGCACATTGAGCAAAACTGCTTAGAATAGAGCAATGATCTCAGTAAGGAAATCTGAACTTTTACGCTAGCAGAAGTGAAATGGGACTGGGTTCTTTTGTTTGTTTGCTCCTTCGTTTTGTTTTTTTTGACCAAAGATTTTAGAGAGGGCATGTTCGGCTCCACATTCGCTTCATCTAGGTAAGGCTGTCTTGGAATCTTTCTATACTTAAAAATACCCCAAAATATCCCCCCCCCCAAAAAAAAAAGAAAAGAAAAAGAAAAAACAGCAAAGAAACAAGCGGTATCCAGCACTGGAGCTTTCTGCGTTCAAGATCTCAGCACTAAAACTGGAGGTAAAAAAAATAATAATTAAAAATGTACATTTAGTTGTAGACTGTCTGCCAATTCTGTTTATCAGAATGCGCCAGATCTGTAACAAAGTCTTCTTGTGCGTTTTATTTCATCTTTTAAAAGTATGCTTGATATGCTGAACTTTGTTTATTTGCATTTATATATAAATAGAGCTGCATGTTCTTGCTTGTGTATTTTTTAATGGACATTAAATAGGAAAGCTAGAAGTGTGAATGATCTCTTTTTCACCTCATCTGCCAACAGGGAGGGCATTTAGAGCTATGTTTTTTCTCCCCCCTACCTTACCTTTCCTTCCCTTCCCTCTCCTCCCCTCCAGCAGTAACGATGAGAAGCAGAGCTTTAGCTAGATACATCAGTGATACCTCTGCTGGGCTTGGTCTCTAGCTTTTTCACAGAACAGTCCTAGACGGAGTTTGTGGTTTAGCTGACAACACAATCTTAAATATGTACGCTCTAAATATGAAATTCCAAGGTATACTTCTTGGTGTTAGCTAAACTAGATTATTTTTAATAATCTGTAATTAGATACACAGTTTTTGTGGTCTGCTGTGCTTTCATTTAGAAGAGGAAAAGCAAGATTCAGTAAATATCAGCTGACTATAGTTTTAATTGAAAATGCATGAATTTCCTCAAAGTCTTTTTCTTCATCTAGTTAATTAAAATAACAATAATCTTCTGTTAAAGAGTTTAGAGGGAAATTCAGAATATTATCTCTAACTGATATATGAATGGAGCTGCTGCTACTTTACGTAAAGTTGGTGATTTAATTATTTAATTGCTACAGACATCAGAAGTGTTTCTCATGGCAATTTATATAGTATCTCTTTGTCTTCCTGAAAATCTAAAGTGACAGTTATTGCATATAAGTAATGTGAGAGCTTCTTTCTTGTGTCTGTGCATCATTAAGACTCTGTATAGTTACTGGGCAGTTAGGTAACTAAACATGAGTCATCAGTTCAAATATGTTGGAGAAAATTTCCAGAAGTTTTTAGCTGTGTTTTTACTGCATATTGTTGCAAAACGATTGGCGAGTAATGAAATAACTTTGTGGTGTGAAAGGAAGCGAAGGACCAATAAATACTCCAGAACAGGGTGAAATCTCTCCTTTGTAATAGGTTGAGAATTGCATGCTGTACTGCCCAGCCCATTCAGGCAGGAGAAGGCGTTCATGGTCATCAGCAGCTCTGGGCTGTGAAGAGCATGGGTCTGAAGGGGACAGAGACCAGCTGGTAGGCAGCACGTTATCTGCTTATGTCGTGGGGTGAATGTTAAAGTAGCAGTCACTGGTTCGTTTCTGGACAGCCCTCTCCCGTTCTGTGCCCTGAACCTGGAGGGCTGCGACAGGAAGGAGAAGGTCAGAGAGAAATCTGAACGCCTGAGTCTCTGCGTCACTCCCATGAAATTTGTGCTGGAACTTTGATGTCTCAAGGGATTTAGCTTTAGTGCCTTTTACTGCACTGCATTCGCCTACTTGCCCCTGTAAGCATGTGTATATATACTTAATATTAGACATTAGTCTGGTTAAAGAGAAGAGAAAATATCAAAAGATAAAAATAATTATTCTGTATCAAGGGGCCCCTTCTTCTGCAGCACTGTCTTCTGGGTTTTAAAGGATACAATGACCTCATGTGACCTCACTTGCAAATGAAGGTACACACCTCAGACAGTTGAGCTACAGGATAGACAACAGAATAAAACCCAGAAAATATTTTCTTATTTTATCCTGAAGCTTCTTGCAAGCCATAAGAAAAAGGAACGCAGATAAAGCTGCCCTCATTTTCATTTAGAAGGTTTATTTAAAAGTGTTGAAGACAAATCTCTGTTGGTATTCAATTTCTGGTTCTATTTAAATTTAATTTCTGTGTTATGCTATTGTGTTTTCTTAGATATTGTTATTCAAGAAAATTCATGGAAAGCTTATTGTCTAAAAAAAATGGAAATTATTTTATAGTTACATAGCAATACTGAATGTTGAAAAGGAGAAGCATACAATCTAACACTGAGTGTATAGTTTTTGACCTTGCTCTGTTCCTTCTAAAATGTTTATGTACTTAATTTGAAACCCTCCAATAGCCAAACAAGTTATATCAGATGACTCCTATGAACAATTAATCACATGAATTAGTGTCTGCAGCTGGCAGGAAAATTAATACAAGTGATTATATTCATGTGATGGAAATAATGCAAATAGATCCCCTTCATCATAAAATTATGTCCCTGCAAACTCTTCTTTTCTTTTGAACTTTGTACCTAGTGAACTCCACATTAAATTCCATAATCAGAGCACTTGAATGAAATAAGTTGAAAGATTTGGGACTAATTCATGAAGGTCTTTGTAACACAAAGCAAAATTTATTTCCTCCTAAAGAAAATGAGGATCAGAGATAACTGGTTGGAGTAGGCAGTTTTTGTATAGACAGGTTTATACTGATTCTTTTAAATTCCTGAACTTAAAATATATTTTTAAACTGTTCTTTAGGTGGTGGAACAATAGAGGTGCTCATTTCAGCATTTTCATAAGTCTCAAGAGTTGATTCATTTTTATTTTTTGTCAGAAGTGTTACACTGAATTTTATAGCGGATTTTTCTTTTGTTCTTAATACGAATTTTGTTGAAAAGTATCCCCCTTGATATAAAGCTTCCCTGAGGAGGACAGTAGCAGGAGTAGGAAGAGATTTATGAGCGGTTTTCTCTTTTTTCAGAAAAGAGATATATTTTAGAACATTCTGCTTTTTTATTTTAGTCATCTGGTTCCATTTTCTATTGTTTGTTTGTCTGGAGAAAAATTAGAAGATGGCTTTTATGTTGGTGTTCTGTTCCTTTTACAAAAGACAAAGGGGAAAAAACATAAAAATGGAGCAACACAGGGGTAAGTGCATATGAAATAATAGCATTGCAGGAAGAGCTACACATTGATTTCTTTAATTAATAGGTGTCCTAGAATCGTAGAATCAGGTAGGTTGGATGGAGCCTTTGGTGATCGTCTAGTCCAACCCACTGCTCAAAGTGGGGCCAACTACAGCAGGTTGTTCAGGGCCGTGTCCAGTTGGGTTTTGAGTATCTCCAAGGATGGAGATGGATATGGAGTGAGGGCTTGAAGCTTGGCTGTATACATAGGTGTATTTTATACATTAGTATATATATACACATATGCATGCTATATATATATATATATTTATATATACACGCGCGCGCACACACACACACATATTTGTTGTTGCGGAGCAGGATTAAGTAACTTACTAGGGATCAGCAGCACTGTTCTACTTTTTCCATAAGTCAGCATGAGACAACAGAAATGCATCCATTGGAGGATTCTAAACTATTTCGCTGTAAGAACAAGATTTACAAAAGGGGTTACAGCTAGAAGAGTAAGAAATAGACCCTGTTTTTCTCAAGCAAAGTAATGTGCACAAATTATTTGGTGTCATAGCTCCAATTTTAGTAGAAATTATTATTTATAGACAAGAAACTCTGATGAACTTTCAAGCCCAAATTTCTCACTACATAAAGGCTGTTCCTTAGAAAATTATACCCCAAACCAAATGTATATAGATTTTTCACATGCAAATGCTATGAATAAAGGATTGTGATTGTGATTTTTCTGAAACAAATTACTAATAATGAATTCGAATGTGTTTTTTGGGCTGTTGACTACTTCAAGATTTTTTTCTATTTCATCTTTCACCATTGATATTTGTTGATGTCGATGCTTTTAGAAACTACATATTTTAAGTACAGTCTTTTGGTAGAGAATTTCAAATCCACTATTACCATAATTGCTTGTTTCTCTTGAATGAGGAAAATCTTTTATGTTGAAATTAAAGTGTCTGATGTTTTATGTTTGGCATATTGTACATCAGCCACTGAACACAAATATAGAGGTCTGCCTTAGGCAATATGTATCTACATTAAAAGCCAATTTAACTCTTACAATGTATTCTTTATTTTTAGTCCTCACTTCTCTCTAGGCTCTTCTTCCTCTTACTCTGATTTATGATTTTTCTCGTTTGCTATTTTATTGTATCTTGTGTCAAAATCAAGTTGGATTGGATCAAATGTCCTTGAACTTCAGGAAAGTCTGAAGTTTATAAACAACTTCTTTTACCTCTGAGTCTCTGGAGCTTCTCCCACCCTCTAGCTTTCTCTCTATCAATCAGCTCGAGGCTTTCCAGGGTAGGTAGTGTCTTATCAGTGAGAGTTCTGTATGGTCTTGTTACAGTAGACCGTTATCAGTGACAAATACTCTTTAACGTTAGAGTAAATGAATGTTCCAATTTGAACATCACTGTACTTGTGGAGTTTGGCTTATGGTCCAAATTTCAGTGTGGGTTAGGGGGAGTCAGTGGTGAGATTCAAAAAGAAAATAACCTCATCAGACTGGGAAGTGAGGAAAAATTAGAATTGTATGGAGGATTATTGCAAAGTATTGTTCTGCTCAGGGAACTAAGAGAAAATGGAAGAAGGAGGTATAACCAGAAAGAAATTTGCCTGGCCAAAGGAGCTGGGGTTGTATTAGCTGTATCACTGCAGTTTATTAAAGAGTGTCTAACAACCTCAAGTTCGTTATTAGTGTTTTTGCCCAGACTGTCACAAAATATGAAGCTGTTTTCCTCTCCTCCTGAATTACACGCTCCTCCTGCGTGTGTAAGGGACACTGAAGACATGCTTTGGATTCGTTGATTCTGTCTGCAGCGTTGAACCCTCCACTTCGAGCCAAGTCCTGCGAGGCTCCACTAACCGAAAGCAGTGCTAGAGTTATTGCACAGTGGATCCACTTCAAAGCATGTGGCTGAACAGCAGTGACTGGCCATTTGTTGTCAGCTGCTAAATGGCAGATACCCCTTTTCATTTTGCTTGAATTGTTGATCTTCAGATAATGCTGTCTTACCACAGAGAGGTGGCAGCTATCAGTAATAATGTGCTAGAATGAGAAATCTTTGCTGAAAGAATGGTCTCAGAGCTGTATATTCCAAGGTAGAAGCTGCACTTGGAGAATTGCACCTGCAGGGAAAAATTCACCGTCTAGTTTAACGCAGTACCTACATGCAGGAGCATCAGTGCCTTCCTGACAACTTCTGATCCCAGAGTCAGCATCAGCTCAGCTGGATAAATAGCTAAAGATTTTTTAAAAGTTCTCGCATGTCTTGTGAGAATTGGCAGCTGGTACAGGAAAGAGACCCAAATTAGTTTTCCCATGGAGAGAGGATTTCTGTGTGAGCTCAAGTAATTTGTTTTATTTTTTCCTGGTAAATGTACTCAGAAACAGTAATTTCTAGGGTTGGGTACGTCTTTCCAGGCAGGCTACAGGTGCTGCGGAATAGGGGGACATCATCATCATATTGAGGGACCAGCTGATCTGTTTGGAGTTGCAGTATCGCTGGAAGATGTTGTGGAGAAGGTCAGAGAGATCAAGATGGGGTGTTAGGACAATTACAGGGAGAAAGGGGATCAAGAGGTGAGATGTAAACACACTGTGCAGAAAGCCTTTGAAAGACAAACTTCCTCAATTCTGTTGTTCATGGAACAATTCTGAAATCAGAATTTTTATCATGATGAAAAATGCACTAGAAAAATTATGAGGTTTTATTCTGATGCTGAACTTTTTTTTTGCAGTTTCACCAACCTGAGTAATAAATTAAATTTTTACTTTCCCTTCCTTGAAGGAAGTGGGCCTAATTAGGTCCTCCAGTGTATTTGCAACATACTTAGTGTGTACTGCAAGTAATTTCTCTCTCTCTCTAGTTTCTGAAAAATATCTGGTACAGCAGCCATTTTGATTAATTTTTGCTTTTAGCATTTTCAGCTGCATTCCAGAAATACTTGCCCAGTTTGTTCTCATCACTTTTTTCAGTTGCGTTAAAATGGGATTCCAAGCGACACTTATTGGCTAAGTCCTACCAAAAAGCACAACCATTTCAGTAATCACTCTTTCTGGACTCTTGATGATAAAGTATTTGTCTTTAGAGATAGGACAAAATCGTTTTCAACTCATCATGTATGCATAATTATGCATAATAGTGTCAAAGATGCTTTTTAGTCCCATTTGCACCAGCAATAAAATCGTGCCCCCTACTATTTTAGTAAGGGGACTGGTTGCCAAAAGTCATTGTCCGTTGTGCTTCAGATTTCATAGTTCGTGGCTATAATGAGCACCAGCAATGTTTCTTTAAATGGAAACACTGCATTAGAAACTTAAATCTAAAAGGATCAGGAATACAATCTGGTTAATTCATATTGTTTTCAAAAGGACCTCCTATAGCTAAGAAATTAGTTTTTTACTAGAGCTGGCTAGAAAATGGAATTTCTGCCATCATGAAAAATTTGAGGTTTGGGAAAAAAAAAATCCTAATGCAGGACCAAATATAATAGTCACAGTTTTCTGGTTTGCCGTGTCTTGTGAGATGGTTGTTTTTTATTTCAATTCTTCTTGTAAAGAGCCTTCCAGTGAAGGGTGTGGGGAGGGGAGGTGTAGGGAATCTGCCAAAGCTGCTGTTTGTTCTGCTTTCCAGAGGTGGAGGGCAGAAATGCTTTTGAGAGAGGACTGAGGGGGAGAGGAAGCAGAGATGAAAGCACAAAACTGAAATTTTCTTACAGAAGACTTCAGTTTTGTAAAAAGGGAATTTTACATTAGGAAAAGAAAAACCTGTGCAAACAGAAGAGTCCAAACCTTTATACTTTAGATTATTTTTCTTCATTCCAAAGAAATAAGCTAGATATATTGTGTTGAAATCAAAGTGGAATAATATCTTTCAGGCTACTAGACTTGGAAGACCAGCAGACTTGCAGATCAATTTTTCTGGGTATCATTCAGCAGATTTTCTTCTTCTGAAAAAATGTATACTAGAAATGCTATTAATTTCAATGCTTTTAGATTTAAACCTCTTAGTTTCCTAAAGGAAAGTTATAATTTGATGTCCATTGTCACTCTGAAATGATACTCTGGTAAAGGTGATGGAGGAAACTAAGTTACTGTAATATCTAATAAAATTTAATGCTGATCATTAATATATTAAAACACCATTAACAAAATCACTAATATAATTGCTTTTTAAATACTTTAAAAATTACTATTTCTCTGTTTTAGTAACTATTTACCAATGCCAAATAGTACAAAAATATAAAGTTTGGTTGGGTGTTTTAAATTACATCTTTTAAATTGGTTTCAATTTGATAATTAAATTGAGTGTAAATAATATAAATCTGAAGTAAGCTTGGATACATGTGGATCAGTTTGGATCCTGTTATTTCCCTGTCTTCCTCTCTAAGATGAGGCTCAGCTGATCTGAGGCTCAACTCTGGAAGCGAACCAAATACAAATAAAATGAAGCTAAAACCCATGTTGGCTATAAGTAAAAGCCTTCTTTGTATGATGATGAGAATGGGTAATATGCTTCATTTTGAGGAGGAGTAGAAAAGGAAGCAACTCAACATTGTTTTATGTTTTCTAACAACAAACTAAGGCATATTGACAGAAGTTCAGGTTCATATCTTAGAAACCAATAATATTTGCCCAAAACAAGCACAACTCTGGCTGTATCTGAATGAATAATGTGGCAACTTCACTTTACAGTTTGGGGCGTCTAATTTATTGAGATCTTTTAATACTGCTGGACAGTATTGCAATTCTTGTGATATGTTAAATGCCTTTTAAAGAAAGGATTTAAACAACCTTAACACTATTATACATTTCCATTGACAGTAGCATATAATGAGCATATCTGACATATGTCAGAATCTATGAAGGGGAATATAGAATAACTTCCTAAAGGGATAATGAAACTGATCCCCACAAGGAAGAGAAAATACTTACCAAGTCACAAGAGTGACTTCAGGTACATGGTTTGAAAAACTTCTTGTGTGATTTTTCTTCTGTTAGAAATCACAAACTGTTTGCTATTCATTACAACTTCCATTTCTTTACAGACACAAGCAAAATAGTCTTATTTCTTATGCAGAAAGTATAGAGAGTAGAATATTTTAAGGAATACTTTTCTGTTTTAATACTTCTGCTTGATATTTCTACTTTGATGCTCTACATGCTTCTGTAGTATGAGACATAGTGAATAAATGTTCCCTAGTCTCCTTCTCCATGATAGTGTGGATTTTTATATGCCTCTAAATCTTCTCTTTCCCAGGCAGGAAATCTTCATCTGTTTCATTGGGGCTCAGATGGAAGTTACACCATACTTTTCATCATTGTTAGTGCTTTTTGCTACACCTTTTCTTACTCTGCTGCTCTTTCTGAGGTGAAATGAACATAACTGCATACAGTGTTCAGTTCATGGCATAACAGGGACTTAGAAAACATCATTATGCCACTCTGTGCTCCCTCTCTATTTTTCCTACTGTGCTATGTACTTTCTAATTGTCACTGAGCTTAAAATTCAGTTCCTGATAACTGGCCACAGTGATTCTAAGATCTCTTTTCTGATTGGTAATAGATAATTTATAGAGCATCATTATGCATTTATAGTTAGCATTATTTTTTCCTATCTGCCTTCCATTATATTTATCAACATGGAATTTCATCAGTATTTTTATCTGCTAGCTATTCACTACAGTTAGGTTCCTCTGCGTCTCTTCAGTCAATTTTCCAGATAAGTGGTAATGTATCATTAGCAAACTTTGTCATTTCACTTCTTTCCCCCTTCTGAGTAAGCTAAAAAGCACAGGTTCCAATAACTATCGTTGAGAATTTATTAATAATCTCCCTCCTTGTAAAAATGACTATTTGTTCTCACCTTTTGTTTTTTATTTTTTAAATATCAATTCTTTATTAGTGTTTCAGCCAATTTATAGCATATGGAGCTCAGACTGGCAAGCATATAGTTCAGGACCCAGTGGGTTGTGTTAGATTTGATTTTAAAACCAGCTCTTGGCACATCCTCCCACTGCTGCCCCCAGAAGTCAGCACCCCAAGGCTAAGTGCACTGGGTGTTTCCCCTGGTCCTCCCACCTTCTTGTTGTGAGAAGATATCACCCACAAAGCTTAGTAAGGAGGTAGAGATTTCTGGGCCAAAATCCCTCTGTTTCCCCCCTTCTTCTTGATCAGAGAAAAAAAAAATGGAAAAAGAGCTTCTCAAATGCCCTAGAATTCCCATACTTCCCACACCGACCCTTAGCCCAGGTCAGGACCTACTTCTGGCTTTGTCCCTCTCCCTCCGCATGTAAATCCCATCTCTGACTCAGAAGACATTTGCTATTAGTTTGGCAAAACCTCTATGTTGTAGTTCCCCAGACTTCCCTTCTTTGCCTTGCAGGCACCACAGTTGTCCCCTTCCATTCCTCGTACCTAGAGGCTACCTTAGGGTATATATCGTACTTACAAGTTCACTGATTTCTCATTTGAGCGTTGTTATATGATCCTACAAGTTTGTTCCTATTCACTTTATTTTCTTGTTCTGAAACATCTTCTAATTGGTGTTTCAATCTGAGTCTGTTCCTTGGACCTATCAGAGGGATATTATCATTTGTAGTTTCTTTTTTTTGATCTTTGGCTGGCCAGGAGTTGGGGAATTGCGTTGAAATAGTCTTTGCTTTAAACTCTATGTTATAGGGTAAGTACTGGTAGGAATGGTAATATGTTGCACTTAGCTTTCAGCTCGCTAATAAATATTGATATCAAAGTCACACTGTTCAATGCATTCCGTCTTTCTGGGGCATACTGAAGGCACAGTACAGTATCATTTTTGATACTACTGTTTGAGAGTGTTTTCTAACATGTTTTTATGTTACCTGTTAATTTCAAGTATTTTGACAGAAACTGAGGCACAAGAATAATGCAGGAAATACTTTTTATTATGGTTCATATGATAGAATGCAACACTCATGTTGCATAGAATAGGGCATAGCAATATTTCAGTAAAGAAATGGAATCATTATTCTCCATAAAATAAAATTGGAATATTTTGTCTGTAACTGTTACTTACTCTATTTCTTTCAGAAATCTTTCAGGATTTGCACTTGTTATGGGACTAGAGTATCACCAAAAACTCAGCCTATGGCTTGTAGTAATCCTGAATAATGCAATGTATCATTCATTTCTTACCACCTAACACTGTATTATAAATACATTCAGAAACTCACCGTATCTGTCAGGCTTTGTATGCACCAGAGAATTCAATCACTGAAAAACTTCCATTTGGATAATTTTGTTTGATACAGACTTTTAGGAGAATTTGTATTATCTCACAGGTGTCAGCAACTTCTTTTTCTGAGACAAAATATGGTTCTAAGTGTATTGATTTATCTGGGTCCTTTTAAATTACTTTTAAAGGGGTCATATATTTACAATGTACCTGAGTCAGCTGTAATAGTCTGGTTAGTTTTAGCGTAAGCAGGACTTCTTCAGGTTTTTTTGAAAAATGTGAATGTGAGTAGTATTTATATAAAAGTGTAAAAAAATAAAAGTATGTAAAAAGTATGTGAAAGTATGCTTTGCATTCATAGGGGCCCCAGCTCTTCTGTTGGAGCCAGTGGGACCTGGGCAATGGGTTTCAGTCTGAGTATTAATTACTTAGCCTTTTCAGTGGTGCATGAAGACTGTACTTCTCTTTCTGTCCACCAGTTCTTGGGTGAAGATAAACAGTAGGAGACCTCCTCAAAGGAAATGGCAGTTACCTTGTGAAAAGACACTATTGAGCTATGTGTGTGGTTTTCTGTGCAAAAATCAGCAATAGGTATGTGACTGGTCTGTGTACACATTTGTAACATATATGTCCATCACACACACATGCAAACCTTACTTTTAAAACTGACGTGAAAGATTTCATATTTTATGTTTTCATTCTGAAGACATACTTGTTTTAAAAGTATGTCTTTTCTGATTTTTTAGAATAAAGTTGTAAATATTTTCAAAACAGTTATTAATTCAGACAGCTCTTAGTTATCTGCTCCTACATGATTATCTTTTTAATATAAGTTAGGAAAAATGCATCTAGCTGTTCACTAGATGAATACCCTACAACAAACAATCCTTACGTTTCTATTCCAGTACTTCAAGGTTTAGAATGGTCTGTACACGTGCACTATGTACATAAAAGGCTATTTAAATAGAAACTGCAGACAAGGTGAGTGTCCACTTTAGTGAAATGCAAAGAATGGGATATATCCAGGAAATAGGACAAGCAAGGATTATACATTCTGCGGCAGGAGATATTTTAAAATAACTCGCTGAGCGAAGATCTAGAGGCTTATGTTTTATCTCAGATTATTTGTAAACAACATTCGGTGTCAAAGCTTGGAATGAAGTTAGCAAAAGGGCTGAATGGAAGCCAGACCAGGAAGATGTGAGATGAGTTTATAGGAAACAGACCCCGTTCACTGAGACTTCCTTAAACAAAGTTTGCTGCCTGGGGTCACAGACCAACGAAGATAAAATAATGATAACAAAATAAATGTTTCTGCTTGATCTCCGTTGCTTACATATGCCTGCTATGTAAAAAATTCAATGAAAAGGTCTTTCATCTCTATCTGCATTTATAAGCTAACGTTTGGCCCTGTTCTTTTGCAGAAAAGGTTTGCCTCCCATCTAAAGCATTCGCAAAAACTGAATTCCTCTGTCAGTATCGTAGGGGCTGTACTGCCTCGGCCACCTTATCGGAAATTCTCCTGTCATTTATGCTTAGTAAATGCTCTCATGTTTTTTGTGACTTTCTCCCTTCCAAAATGTCTTGATTTAGTGTAACGTGGCTGCGCGTGGCGCAGTGAATTGCCAGGAGTGCTGAATGCGGTGGGGGGAAAGGGGGACATGGTGCCGGGGTCAGCGCTGCATGGGGATGGCAATGATTTACTGCACTGTGCTTTTGCCTCAGCCCTGCCGTCGCGTCGGCAGCGCGGGGTGCGCTGCCAGGTCTCGCAGGGCGGCCGCTGCCGAGCAGCTCCGCGTTCCCCGCTTTCGCCTTCCTCGACCATGGAAAACCCAGGGGGCTGCGAGGAGGCGGCAGGCCGGAGACGGGCCTCAGTGTCCCCCTGCGTCCCCCAGCTCGTAACGGGAAGGGTTTCTTGCCCCTTTTTATACCCTAAAAGGGGAGGTAGATCTCTGGTCTGGCTGATCACAGCTTTAAAGATTTAGAATAAATTTCCTTCCTTCCCCTTTCCCTTTTTACTCCAGCTGATCTGGCAGCTTTGAGGTCTCACTACTGCGGCTCGTGCGGCTTGTGCTAGGAGTTGTGGTGGCTTTCTGGACTTTGTTTAAAGATACTTTTTGTAGGCTGCCACGTTTTTTTTGAGAAGGGAAGCAAGAGGAGGGAAAAGGTATTTTGAAACGTGTAGCTCAGCCAAACCTGTATGGAATTTTATGAGATAAAGAAAGGATACTTCTGAATTTCAGAGGCTGCTAGAAACAATTTAAAAGTTTGGGTTGCTCAGAAAAAATCACAGGAATCCTTTATAAGAAAAATGTTAGACAACTCAGTTATAGGATAGCCTACCAGTTCATCTTATACAGATTTTCACCCTATGCCTTATCTGTTGCAAAGTAACTACCTGTTCTGTGAGACTTTTTATAACACTTATAAAAATAAAAAAGCATAAAATCTCATGCTATTTTTTGTTTTGTTTACATTTTACAGTGGAAAGAAATGGGCATTAAATTATTACAAATTCCAAAATCTATCTAAAATAACACATCAGTTCGTAAACACTGCAAAACAACACCTTGCTTTGTAAACACTGCAAAACATCAAAAGATTGCTTGAAGGGGATTCTGCTGGAGTGAAAACCTACTGTTCATTTCCATTTTCTTTGGTCCAGAGTTGCCTACTGAGTCAATATTACGAATCTTCTTCAGACCTCAAACATGCAGGATGAAGAAATTTTTCCTGGAAAAGTCTTTTATCATTTTTATTTTGTTTCAAACTTTATTCTTCAGAAAGTTAGTAGAATCAGACTTAGTGCTACTGAAAAGTATAAGCAAAATATGTATCTGAATTATGGCAGAAGCTGAATGGATTGCATCGCACTGACAGATGCTTTGTCCTAAAGAAAAGGTCTTTTCACTGTATAGAGCATTTCAACAAAGAGAAAGACTTCAAGTTTCATAAATGCTTTTATCAGAAAATCTGTGCTTTTTATTCAAAATTAGAAATGCTTTGTAATTTCAGAATTTTTTAAAATGACATTTTTAGTGAAAGATGTCAGAAGCCAAAAATAGTTCTGCTGAAAATTTTCAGTTCTTGCAAAATCCTTCAACAGAAGCAGGCATTTGATGTATACCTAAAGAAAAAATTCTGTCAAAATGGAAAAACAGCCCAGTCTTTTTTATTGGTTTCCCTACTGATGTTCTTTTTATCTTTTAGATCTTTTTGGAAACTGACAAACACTGACTCTTGTTAGAACAAGAAAATCTATATTCAGTCCCATTTGCCACCCTCCAGATCTGGAGGGCCCCAAAGTTGCTCAGTGACTGCAGATGAGTTCAAAACTACTTCTGGCTAAAGAAATTAAGTGAACCAGACTGCTAAGAGTTCATCCTCTTGTTTTAAAAATCTGGAAAAATCTTATAGAAAAGTTTCTGGTTGTGGGATGGTACTGAACAGAAAGAGAGAAAGGGGATGGCTTCTTCCCTTGGCAAAGAGTATAAATGGACTTGAGAGAGGCATTTCTCAGAGGACAAAAGATGCCGCATGTCAAGGAAAAAAGTAGGCAACAATAGCAGAAAAGCAGCTGATTAAAGCAGCAAGCCTTTCTTCTGCAAAGTGGCTGATAGGGAGAGGAACAAGGTTATGAGTCTCATCCAGAGGTAAAGGAAATAGGGTATCCTGTATATGGAAGTAGAAAAGAAAGTCACTTCTTGGCCTATAACTATCAGGTAATTACAGAGGGAACAGAATTTCTAAGCTGAAATATAGTAGAGAGCGCAGACTTGGCGGAGGGAGGAGGGAAAGAGGAAGAAAAGTGAACTTCCACCAAACTGGGGGCTCCTGTGTGAGCCAAGGCAATGAGAGGATTTCATTGATTGGCAGCTGAAGCTGTCTGGCTAGCAGACATCTGTAGGGTAAACTTTTCATACTCAGTGCTAATGTAAGCTCATATTTTAGAGAACAATGAAAGTGCCCTTGTCATATATTTATTTGTCTTGCATTTCAAGCACAGTATTTGATATTCTCCTGTTTAATCATTTTTTCTGCAGTCCATGAGGCAGCCAAAACTAGTGATAGCACAAGTAAAACAGAAGGGTTCCTAAAGTAAAATTTATTTGTTTTTCATCCCCCATGAAATATAACTCTCCACATCCAAAAATGAAAAACAGTAAGGGATCTGTTCTCCCCTCTCTGCACACATGTAACTCTATTTAACAGCAGCAAGATTAATACACACATTAACTCTTAGAATGCCTGCATATTGCAGATCATGGATCAGCCTATATTTTAGGTGGGCAGATGTATGAATGTCATTTGGAAGTTGCATTTTTGGCCTTTACATTTAGTATTTCTGGTCTCTTGATTTTTGCCAGAAACTCCCCTGTATGACTATAGGGACTTTTTTTTTTTTTTTTTGGTAAAAATAGATAGAGCTGCTGTTCTAAGAGGGCAGAGAGAAGGAAGCTGCAAATGAGTTGCATCCATGTGAGTTGCAAAAAAAGCGGTGGTGTTGTAAAACTAATTAACTGCTTCTGAAAAGTTTTAGGGTCCCTTGGTGTAAGGTGCAACAAAAGTTAGAAGTATTATCATTATTTATTTGCATCCTGTGATAATTTTGGACCACGCACTCTTAGAAATAGTAGGAGAATATAAATATGAAATGAAAGCAGAATAAGAATGCAAATGCACTACAGATTTATACAGCACTTGGACTTTGCATTTTAAAATTTAAGCTTGCTCTCATATTCAACCAGGAAACAAAAGAGAATCTTAAAGTTGAACGAACTTCTTACTACCAAATTTTGCCTCTGAAAGCAGGGGGGAGGGGGGGGTTTGGCCTGGCTCTGTGTGTTATTTTCCGTTTTCCTCAGCCTCCCACACTCTAATGACTTGTGCATGGAATTCTCTTACCCTATGAATATATTTTCTTTTTAAGCAGAGTCTCCACAGAGGTGGAAAATGTGAATGTGGAATGAAGCTTGCCATCCTCAAAGAAGGTTAAAGATTGAGGAGTGTGTACAACTCTATTCTAAAAGTCACTTTGTCAAGACATAATTTACGGAGGCTCAGTTGCACAGACATAATTCTGCATTTCTTTCATGATGAATACTTTTATACCTTCAGGCATGTGATTTGTCAGGGCAGCTTTGTGGCCTGGTGGGCAATCAGAATTTGCCTTAGTGAACTGAAATGACCCAGAACAAACTTAGTACTTAATCTTCTTTATTGCTGAAATCAATAAGCGGATCCATGGTAAGTGATGACAGTTCTTATGTAGGGAGTGAAAAGTAGAAGTGTCTGCTTCTTGAACCTCTAGTGTTTTACGGGCCAGAAGTTCTGGTTTGTTATTTGACAAAGAATGTGTTGATTTTGTATTATAATGCATAAGTTAATAGGATGTATTTTCTTTGTGCTCATTCATGTGTGAAATGTGAAGAGATTACTATATCTCACACATTATCATCCAGAAGGCCTGATACTAGAGTCAGTGAAAAAAATTTACCTGTGTAAGTACCCTACAGAATTCAGTGGGGACGGTGGGATGCAGCAAACCCCAAAGAGTCCGGGTGAGCTGTGCAGTTATGGCTGACTGTACTGACTTCCTGGTAATCCTTTCGGACACCCCTATCCTAAATAAGGGTTGCATCTCTTCTTTACATTAGTAGATCTGGGCTTTATCCTAAATTTTTTCACCAAGTTTTTATTCAGGTTTTATAATGTATTTGAGGTAAGGAATATACCAAAAGCTTAAATTAGTTTTCCTATAGTTGTATTTTCACACCCCACAACAGCTGATTCCCCCGAAGTTTCATGTAATACTTGTTTCTATAGCTTGTCCTGAACAGAGTGAAACAATAACAATAAAAATGAGAGCCAGTGAATGTCAAAAAGGCTGGGCCAAAGCTAGTCATAAAGTAAGTGGTTTATAACGGAATAACTCTCAAGTTCTGCTCTACCTCTTTGGGAAACAGCCAAAATTCTGTACTCCACGGATATCTCTGTATGAAAAAGAAATGCAAAATAACTTAATGTGCAGAGAAATCATAAGACAATACAATTTATATCCATGGAAATGGTTATCTTATGACAGACACAGTGAAGAGAGACTCATTGTCAAAATTTGGCTCTGGAGCTACTTGCCTGTTCATGTGCCTGTTTATAACATTTTTGTTTACTTGATACTGGAGAGTAATCAGAAAAAAAGTTATACTGAATTATGAGTGCTGTCAAGTTTTGTATGAAAAGTATTAAAACTTTAAACAAAAAAGTCTTCTAAATTCCTGTCCTTCTGGTCCCACACTCTTATCTTGCTTTTACGCTTTTATTTAAACTGCTTCTTCTCTTTCTTTTTTAGTTGGAGTTGATTCAGTAAGCCTGTCTTTTTTTTTTTTCTTGCAGATGTTAAAATGATAAAACCTTCCGTCCCTGCGGAGCAACACAGAACAGCCATGCCATCTCCTCTGGTCCTCTGTGGAACACGTGGTGCGGCCTGCTGCTGAACTAGTATGACATGTCTCTAGCAATCAGGAAGAAAAGCTGGGAAGAGCATGTGACCCAGTGGATGGGATTGGCTTTGGAGTCTGTGGAGTATAATACAGCATGTCGTCACGGACTCGTAGCTGATAACTTGCAAACAAGTATGGAAAAAGATGAGGTTTTGAGCGTGGACCGGAAAGAAAAATGCTCTTCATTTCCAGATTGCTGTCAGAGTGGAGAGCTGATTGGCTTCCCTGCCAAGCAGCTTGGAAACGTTTCAAAAGAGGTGGATGAAAATGATAACCATGAAGATGAGGAGCATTTTCTGGAGGCCAGCACAGAAACTCTAGTCCATGTTTCTGATGATGATGATGACTATTCTGCATTCAACCTGGATTGTGTCGATTACCACATCACTACTGTTGGAAGGGAACCAAAAGGTGAAGAAAAGAGTTTAAAAGGAGCTGGCTCCTTAACAAAGATGGTACCAATAATGGAGGGTAACAAGGAAACTGATGCATCTGGAATAATTGGAGATATTAATAAGGAACCTGGCTATGACCCCATTCCTAAAGAAGAGATGGAAGAAGAAAACATTTGTGGCAGTATCGGCCAAAGCCTGGAGCTTTGTGATTACGAAGGCTTAAATGAAGTAATAGATATACAGGAAGAAAATCTTTCAAACTCTCCAAATGTGAAGGAAATTATTATGCCTGGGAAACAGCTGCTTCATACTGCTGTAATTGCACAACAGCGTAGGAAATCTGATGCTTTTAAAGAAGGGCCTGGAAAGCCTGAGTGTGATGTGGTACAGAGTGAGATTTCTTCTGAATCATGTACCAACAGTGATAGACAACCATGTTCAACAGTGCAATCCAGCGACTGCCTTATGCAGTCTTCTCCTTGCGCTCACATCCTGTCAGTGGAAAATGGTCTGCAGGAAAGTGGTTTCACAGAACTTCAAGTGACCCCTGAGAACAAATGCCTTTCAAATGTCAGTGCAGCAGAAGATATTCAGTGTTTACATTTAGGAAATCATTTGACCACACAAGAATATTCAGACAGTCAAGTGAAACTGCGCAAAAGAAAGGTAGGATGCATATAAATTGCAGAGATTGTTTCTAATGTTTTCTCCCAATTTCTTACAAAGGTGATTTCATAACTGACTAATTTATTGGAGGTAAAATGTATTTTTCAATCTTGTTGCATTAACTTGTCAGATTTTTATTCAAACTGTTCTGGGAAAAATGTGGAGATAAAACTGAGTTTCAAGAGTTTTTTTAAGGTCTGAAAATGGCTAAGCTGTGAATTTGGAAGGTGCCTTGTATTTACTTTTGATACTGTTGTCTTTAGACACCAATATTTCTTCTGCTTGTCATTCAAGGCCATATGAATAAGAATCTTCTATAAGTTTGGTTTATTTTTTGTTTTTCTGCTGCTATCAGATATCATTAGCCATCTTAGGAAAGAGATTCTGTCCAGAGGTTCGGAAACCTTGTTCAAAGAAGAGGACAGCAAAAAAGTGCAACGAAACTTTAAAAGGGAAAAAAGAAATGGAAAAATATTGCCATAGTTCTTTGGTTTTTTGCTCAGCCCTATGACCAGGTGTTCTTACAAAGAGAAGTATTGCTGAGTTTAAAATAAAGCCTTATAATTTCAAAGCACCAAAAGAGTTTTACTGTCTGTACAAAGCAAGGAAGAGAATCGTTCCAAAGCTTTAATGGACAGATCCCACAGCAACAAAAGGCCCACTGCCTTTCACAGAAGGAGTTTGCTGGCTGAGGGGTGACAGGATTCATCCCAAAGCCTGGCTTCCCCAGCTATGCTGCTTGTTCATGCTGATATCCAGTTTCTAATTGTTGCCTCTTCTCTGTGCTTTTTTTTATTTGACATCATCCATCTTCTGTTGTCTGTTTTTATAAATCTGGTTTCTATTAATTGTGGTTTTTGCATCAGATGTAGTGCCTCAGTGGTTGTTTCACTAAATCAAAAGTTCTAAATCACAAGCTCAAATGGCTAAAGCACTGTATGCCAGCACAACGTCCTGAATTCTGGCCCTTGCTCCCTTGTGTAAACCCTTTGGTAATATCAATGCTCAGGAAGATGTTGATATGGTCGGAAGCCATATATAACTTCTGCAGAACGCTCTAGAAGCTCTCGAAGCCAGTCTTCCTTCAGGAGTTCATACAATCACAGTTACTGTGGTAACTGTTCAGCTGATCCTGCAGTAGGTATGACTGAATTACAACTGAGAAACTGGAATGATTTCTTGACTAGAAGTAATTTGTTCCAGAAATACTAAACTTACCCATCTGTATATAACAATTGAAGACTTTAAGTTCTTTTTTAAAAAGAAGCAACATCATTTTCTATAACTAATTGACTATTATAACTGTACTTTCAGTGGCTGTACTTTCAGTATTCAGTTTTCTTCTTTACTTAGCATCGTTGCTAATATTGATGTGTACATTTATTATTATTACCAAGATTTATTTTAATGTACTTTTAAAGCCCTATCATTATTATTTGAAAATATAGATAAAACTTCTTCTTATTATGTTCAGATACAAACACTGTGCTGTGACTCTGCCCACATTAGGTTTCAGTATAACATGATATATTTTGGAATAGCTTTGAGACTGCAAGTTTCTATGTATCACATTGTATCTTGTTTTGAGGTCATTTACTCATTGCCTTTTAAATGCAAACTCATGAGATTTCTATTTGAGAATATATTTGTGCTTTGTGTCTGGGCTCTTAAATATTTTAAAAGAATATAAAAACTCCAGTGAGACTGTAATAGTGTGAAAAACTAAGAAAACGAGAATAGAAAGGGGGAAAACAAGAAGTTGCTTCAGGGAAGGTTAGAGAAATGTGGCTGCAGCAATGGAGAAGCAGTGTGTGCTATAAAGGGGGAAGGAGTCTGTAGATCTGCAGGAGCTAGTAACACTTGGGTTGAAGAACTTTACCAACACTGTGTAGTGTTTGGCTAAAGGGAAAAGATAGGGTCTGCTGTTGCTCCTGGTATTATATCTCCCTAAGTTTGCAGGACACTTCTGAAAACAATGTTCCTGCTTGCAGGATTTTATCACTTATATCTAATCATACACTATTTTACAAAAGTCTGTCTCTCTTGGTAATAATCTGTAATGAAAAATGTGCCTATGTTTATAAACTTTCCCTGAAAGCCACTTTTGTAACTTTAACAAAACATTAGAAAAACAACAGACTTAAAACTGAATCCATCCATAAAAGTCAAGTATTTGCTTTTCAGTGACAGGAAGACTTAAGGGATTGGGAATGGTATATAAAACCTTTTCTCTCAAGGTCAGCAGTTCAAACAGTGCAGTTATGGCCTAAAACATACCACTGTCTGATTAATGCTCAGCATCTATTATAGTTTCACATAAAGAAGTGCTCATAAAGGTCAGAATACTCAAACAGGCACATGGAGATGAATTGTTCAAGGTATTGAGGTACCCAAAGCTTGAGGTGGCACAGTAGTGGGATCACAGAAAGTGCTCAACTTTCAGGTACTTCAGTGACAGCTAAAATACTATGACCTTTGATTAGACATGATTTTGTTCCTGCTGGTACTAAATACTTCTGAAAACCTGTTCCTCATTAACATTTTTTAAACTGGTTTTAATTGTGGCAACAGTGCATGACCTCCCCTCTTATCTTTACAACTGTTCCCTTCAAACCGGATCTGAGGTGAGACAGCGTGGATCTGTTGTGCTTGCTCTGCTGACGAATGCAGGCTTTGGGGCTTAAGGGCTTAAAGTTTAGCATCTCTGACCAGCACTACCTCCATTTTGGTAAACTGCTTTAGTCTTGATGGATGGACTGACACTGAAGATGCTTTTTGAAAACAGGTCCAGCCATTACAGCATTCTTCACTCCCTAAAGTCAGCAGGGTTCAAATGGCCGATACCCTCTTTTCGTTTTCTCAGAAGGGCTTCCTTAGGTTAGGAAGTGCCCAAACTTAATTGTGATAAGTTAATGATGTTAGGTCGAAATGAAAGATCCCACAATAATCAACCTTTCCTGGTTTTGTGTTGACTGAAAATCAATTCTGTTTATCCACAAAATAAAATTGATGGCTATTGATGGCATAGAATAGCAAAACCATAAATGAATAATTATGTGTGGTTACACCATCTAGTCCCTCATGAATGCTTTCCTGGGTTAGATAAACTTTAAAACAATGACTTTACTTGAGAATTGTACATTCTGATTTTTCTAGATCTTGGAATAATCTTTGGAACTAATGAGTAAGCTCTAATGCTTTTAACTCGGGGGATCCCAAAAGAACTAATAGACTTGTGTGTATGTTCACATGTATAACGCAGTGGAGGTTTTAGAGAACATCATATGAAACCAGAGTAGTATTGATCATTCATTCCCAAGGGAATACGAGCAAAACGAGAATATTTAGTTGTTATATACAGATTAGAAAACAGAGAAAAATGGCCATTATCTTGTAAAAGACCTTGTAACTTTTTGCTTGTGTCCCTTTTCATGCTTGCTCCAAGCTGCTACATGCTCATCTCTGCAAGCTTAGGGGTAGCCAGCAAAAGCCCCACGGGGGCTACTGTGCAGGTGCACAAACATACAAGAATTCTAACATGTTTATCAAAGTTGTTTTTAAACTCAGGAAGGCTGCTTGATTCAACTTTATCTTAAGAAGGTGGGTTGAGGCAAACAGTTATACAAGACAGGCTCACCACTCGTCTCCTGAACACAATCACTGGACAGCCGGGGTGTCGCAACTTGTAACGCTCTCCCATGCACTGCCTTTCACATGCATCATTTGTGTTTAGCACAGGTGGAAAATGAGACAGAAAAATTTTACTGAGGTACAAAGTTCTGGTGCAAATGGACTTCAAGGTAAAAGGTGTCCCAGGGTCAGGGTTTGAGTATCCTCTCTTGTAGAGGAGTCTGAAAAGGCACCTTACATCTCTGACTGGACCCATTTCTGCTGCTAGTTCTAGCTGTTTTCCTCAGCTTTTGCTAGATCTGTTGCTTGCTTCTGGATTTTCCTTGTTCTGGAAGCCAATAAAGTGAATGCAGTCTTTTATGTTCCTTACCTACTGAATAAACTCTGCAAGGCGTATTTGCTGTATAGAACAGAAATTCAGTTAGGCTTGTAAGGTATTGAGGACATTTGTAGGCTGAGAGAATAATTAAGTTTTATAATGAAAATTCATTGTTGTGTTAGGAATCTCTGAATGTAGTACTGGTATGAAAATTTGTCTTCTGTGATTAATTTGAATGCTACCTGTAAATAGGCAAAATCTGCAAAAAGTGTTTCGGGGAGCTGTGTAAAGAGAGAATGATTTATGAAAATGAAATAATTATGCTCACAAAGGGCTATTTATCCAAGGAGATAAGTAGGATAGCCAACCTGCACAGCATTTTTACCAGTAGATTAAATTTAAATAACTATTGAATAAAATGATTTAAGCAAAAATTCTACATGTAAAAGCAAGTTCTAGTCTTTGCCAGCTTCCCTTGCATTAGCAGAGATGTTCCAGTTATTCACGGGTTGTGAGAGTCTCATCCACACAGGGACAGGCCTTCTGCACTCATTTCCCTCCCTACCCCTGCAAATACACAGAGAAATTAGACATTCAGTTCGCAGGGATTCTAGATCAACAGGCTGGAGAACCTAGATACTATGAATGTGAAAGGTATTAATAGTTTGAGTTATTTTTTAAAGCGTGGCTAAGAGCCCATTTACATGCTGAATCAGTAAAGGAGTAGAAAGTTATCATTGTGAAGTTGGATTCTGAATAGTTTGAGTGAAAAAAGATGAAATGTAAACCAAAAATGAAGCAGCAATAAACTTTCCTTACAAAAGAAATTGTGACTTGATCCCTATATTTCATTGTTCTCTCCCCCAAATCCTAGATTTCAAACATAGCGATTACCCCATATAGAGGGGGGAACAACACCTAGAGAGCTAACTCTTGAGTGTTCATTTATCTCTCCTGCAGGATAATGCTTTATCACTTACTGTTTTTAATAAAATGTGAATTAACTTAAGACTGTGAAAATGAGAAAAGAAAGCATATTTATAACAGCGAATAACTTTGTGCTCAATTGATAGGGTTAAGGTACTGCAATATCACTGCATTTAAGGAAAGAAGGAAACAGTTTTAAAGATTTTCTGCATGCAAAAATGTAGAATCACAATTAGTGGGTTTATTAATAAGAAATTATCATTAATATTCAAAAAGAAAATTCAAGCCAGAAATTAGTTTAGCAAGGTACTGTCAGAAAATGGAGAAAAAATTCTGGGAAAAGATAGAGATCTCTCACTAAATATACACAAACATATAAGAAGTATTTTCTGATTTGACCCAGAATAAATGAAGGAAACACTCCTCATATGCATTAGGGCTGCTGTGATAAAATGTAATTTAATAGCTAAATGTCAGAAGACAGAGAATTGAATTAGCACACACACATACAAATGAACATTTACATGTCAGAATTATCAGTTGCATGTTCAGTTGTTTTCTCAGTTTGGGTAAAGTGTATGTTTGCATACCTCTACACATACAGTTAAACACAGTTTTCTCAAAATCTGTCATTCATTGCAATAATTTAATACTTTCCAACCAACTATATTTTATATTCCAGATTGTGATGAAATATGAAAACATAAATCTGCTGCTCTGAAAGCAGCCCCTTTCTCTGGCTTCCCAAATCGATGTTCCTTTCAGTGCTTAATGTTATTTTCATAAACCTCTGTAAGAAACATATTCTAGAGCCTCTCAGTTAGCAGAGGAGGGCTGTTGTCAGTGGTTTTGGACAATTCCATAGCAAGAGCTTTGAAGTAAATCCTCCAAAAATAAGCTCTCTTGGACTTCTAAATCAAGTTCAAAATAGCTCAGATAAACTTTGGATCAGCTTTTGAACTTTTGGTTGTTTATCTAAATTAAGTATGAATTCTGAAACTTCGGGGGTTCTCATCTAATGTGAAGCTTCTGTTTTACTACAGAGATAATTAATACATTGTATTAATAATCTTCATAAGATTAGAGGTGATAAAGTACTGGCAAATTTGCTGGTTTCAGGAAATGTAATTGATGTATTGTGTCTGGTGGTTTGAAGTATTTGTTATCTCAGCTGTATTCATTTCCAAGAAAAGATACAGCCTGGAAAACTACTTCAGGAAGACATTTGAATTCCATTTTCAAGTGAAACTTCAAATAGAACTATCAAACTAATTTGGGTATATCTGATGAATCTCTCTGTTTCTTTTCCCAGGTAATCTGAGTTTGGATTTCAGTTTTGTTCAACTGTTTTATTTATGTGGCACTGTTAAAGGAATGTAGTAAGCAAGCATGTGTCAGTGTATGAATTCCTCATTGCTCTTTTATGAGACTTTTGCTTTTAATATTTATTGCTTGCAGTTCTTTATGGTGGCCTGCTTAGAAGCTTTCCCGTTTCAAACAGTTATGTTATCTCTAAGTCATTCCTACAAGAATAAAGAATATAATTATCAGGGCTATTTCCTAATGCTCGCTATTATTGCTACTATTTTAATCCAGATTTCTACATTAAATGTTATATGCTTTGCAAACGATACTTAAGCTAATGCCAGCATAAAAGCAGCAGCTGGTGTTAACAAAATGCAAATTAGTTTTAAAATGATTATCATAAGGATGGCAGTAAACGAAAACAGACAGACAGGTAGGAGATTACCTGGGATGGCTCAGTTCTTCATAGCAGTGCCTTTTCACTAAGGTCCTGAGTTCTGAAAGTGGTGGTTTTGCTTTTTCTGTACTGTTGCAGTAAGGGTGGTTTCATTATTTCATCAATTCTATAAATTAACATCAGAAAAAAATAGAATAGTAGAATTTGAGTCTTTCCATCCATATTTGCTACCTGAGTGTTATACTTGCCCATGAGAGTGGAGGCTGACTCTCTTCCCCGATGCTACTTTACAAGGCTAAAACTGTGCTTTTTATGACCAGTGAGAAAGATGGGTTCTTCTGGGAGCTTCTGCTTGTATCATCCTGCACATTGCCTCCCCAGGAAGCCTATGGCACCTCGCCTTTTGGCTTAGCTCTCTTAGCAAAGTACCTGAGAGGCAGTAGGAATGCTTCCCAAAAAATCATTCTGAAATGGTATACAAGAGTTACCTATTTTGCCGAAATAATTTTCGTACAAACTTTTCCCTGCCATCTCTGCTCTTCATATCACATGGTCCTTTTCAATTGAGCACTCAGCTGTCAGTGTTAGATTCTTATTTGAAAAGTAGTGTGAATCTGTTGCAAACAAAAGCGTCCAACATTTTAGATCTATTTCTTATTTTATTGTAGTTAAAATACCAGAGATTCAGTTTCCAGACTTGTCACAAGCATTCCTTTCTGATGGCTTAATCTCCTTTTTACTCAATTCTTTCTTTAGGGAATGGAGGTAATTTAATGGTACTTCTTTTCTCATACCATTTTTCGATTTAGCTTGTAAGATTCTTCTAGTGTATTTTTGTATAGAAATCGATTCAGCAGGGCTCCAGTCTAAACCATTACTATATAAGTAGTAATGGCAGATGTGGGCTTGTTAATGATTCTTGTAAGTATTTCTAAGTGTTGCACTTGTAACAATAACTCAGGTCAGCACAGGAAAAAAAATTATTTCACTGATACTTCCCCTCTATCAGAGAAAAGATGAAAATATGCCTAGAAATAACAGGAATGTACAGGAATTCAATTTAAAATGGGAACATGAATTTTACTATATCCTGATGTGGCCTTGGGGAACTGAATTTGCATTTTCCTGAGAGTCAGTCTGCAAATATGTGTCAGCTAGAGGAAGCTGATAGCTGTAAAAGAGTCAATTATCTTTAATTGGATAATCTTTGTAAAGTATGATGTATAAATGTGTACATTTCTCACAGTTTACGTTTCCCTATTGAGAATTTGTTTAAAAAAAAAAAAAAACTTCTCACAAATATTCTAGGGGAGCAATCCAACAAGCAGGAAATGCTCTACCACAATCTCAGGTTATAATGGCTATTAGAAATTCTGAAAATATGGACAGCAGTGGATGTTGTTTGGAGGGTCATAGGAGATAAGGGTTTGCTGCTTAAATCTTGACATTACAAAAACCATTAATGGATGTCAGTGGAACTGCTATGTCCTTAGGATATGTTTAAAAGCCATGCTGAACTTGGGTGTTTTTATAATTTGTAACCTCAGAGACTGCAGAAGCTAATAACTGTAGAAACACCTATTACAGAATAGTTAAGAAGAAAATTACTTTCAAATAATATTGTTCTTTAACTAATATTTCCTCTATAGTTGAGACCTGTACTTATGCCAGAATGGCACTGTTTTCATGCACTGAGATGAATACTTTCATCTTGGTATCTAGGGAATGTTTTTTCTTAGTTTTGTGAAGGAGAATGGCAAATGCAAATGTTGGCAATGTGCTCATCTGTTTTTAAGGATGGTTGTTCAAACAGGGAAGACTTTTTTTTCACTTTTATAGAATTTGGATTTGCTTCTGTTCTGCACCACTTCTCATCTTCATACCCAGTTTCTAAGGTCTTAGCAAAGCACATGGATCTGTTTTGCCTTGGCCCAAACTCATGATGTTAACATGAACATTACCAAAAATTGATGAGAGATCCTAAGCCACAACAGCTTTTAGAAAGGCTAGTTGCTATCCACGTCTTAGAGCTACAGTCTGTAGTATTAGTACAGTGCGCAACTATTACTGAGAGCCACAGTTGCTTCACCACAAAGAATTTGCTGCATTTGCACATTACTATTAAATGGTCATAATTTGGAAGGCATCAGGAAGAATCTGGCATGGGCTGCAAGTAAAGCAAAATAAACAGTATGATTTCTTCAAAAATAAACTGAAACTTTTTATTTGGTGTTGGTAGTCATAAACATTTGTTTCTCTTTTCTGCATTCAAAACTTATTGACTAAATTTACCTAAATCTTTTTAATAATGAAGATGTGAAAACAAAAAATATGAATTGACTAAAATATTGGATCTAAGATTTTTAGATTATGCATATGTTCTATGGTAATTGGCAGAAAGTGGTGGTCATAAAGCACTTCCATTAATGTAATTAGATATCCCTAAGTTGTCTTTGCTGCTCTCAAAAAAATATGTATGATAAATATTATCTCCATCTATCTGGAAGCTAAAGAATGCTTTCCCACAGACTTCCTTTGTGTTTGGACTGAAGTATGATGTATTTCAAACAATCTGAAAAGTATTTAAAACAAATTCAGAACAGAATGGGATGATTGCCAGGCCATTACAGTACAACCTTTATGCAAATTTTACTTTGACACATTTTTGTGACAGCATTCAGCAATAAATTTTAGAGGCTGCCAGCATTGTCTAGACTGCAAACCAAGAGACTGTTGCACATCAAGTTATGCATTAGTTGGATTTCAGCTACCTAAAATGGTCATGAAAGTATTTGTACATGGTTCATGGTCATGCACTATCGCTTCACCAAAGTGATGTTAGGCATTTCCAGGAGTCAGTGCAGAGAGTTTTAGTTTCATGCTGTTAATACTCAGCAATTTCTGATTTTGTCCAGGTTTGAATAATTGATAGGAAGAAAACGTAACTTTTTTTTTCTTCTTAAAATGAATGAATAAAGAGTAACCTGGAAAGTCAGTATTAGAGTACCCCTGAGATCCATCTACGCTAGAGAGCCTTTGGAGCCCTAGCTAGGATGGAAAAGCTTGTTCAGCCCGACCCTCTGCTGCAGACATGACCCATGCTAAAAGCAAACGCTTTTCTGCTAGCGCCCTTAGCTGTCTGGGCGACATGTGGGAGAGCCACGCTCCCCTGGCGACCTCGGCGGCGAGGGGCAGGTGAAGGTCCCCAGGCTCTGTGGCAGCGGCACCTTTGCCAGCGCTCTCAAGGAGCATTTGGCCGCAATAGCAATGCAGTGGGTGAGCGCATGGTATCGCTTTTACCCGATGTATTCCCACGCACTAGTTACAAACAAACAAGCAAAGAGCCCCCCTGTGCTGAGCTGCAGCAGGGTGGGAGCCAGCTGCTGGACTCTTTTCCACAGATTTTTTTATGCTTCTTGTTTCCCTCCGTGGTAGTACATGTGATGGAAAGCTAGGTAGAAATATGTTGCTCGTGCTTGTGTTCTTGTGCCGCTCTCTCTTAATGGCAGTGTAGGAGGTTTGCACAGACACGGGGGTCTGTGCCACAGATAGGGCGTATTGAACATTGCCTTACAGAGTGAAACAATACTATTTCTGCTGCCAAAAACTAGTCCAAACTCCAGAAGATATGGCCTAAAATGGTTATGGATTCAAATTTAGATATGCTCTTCCTCTTACAAAAAAAACGAAGTGGAAATTCTGCTTCTGTGTGTGTGTGTGTGTGTGTGTGTGTGTGTGCACACGCATGTGCGGTGGGGTAAATGTATGGCAGATGTAAGCCAGATCCTTGCTGTCCTCCATAACTCTGTCATAGGTGACATCTAATGCTTTTACAACAATGGAATACAAGGAATTTGTCTTACTCGGACTGCGTTAATGAAAAATTGGCTCACTTTAACATGAGGATGTCCTTCAATAGTGTGCCATATTACAGCCCTTATCTTAAGTTTCACATTATTTTTGCAGCCTCACCTTACATAAGAGTTAGAATAACAAATTCAGTATATAAAATATTTATGTAAAATGGAAGCTTGTTTTTCCTTTCCTGTAAGATACCTCCTTTCCAAACATTTTTGCACACAGCAAATTCAATTAAACAAAGGTTTCTATCTAGGATATCCTGAGGATACCATACTCATTTAGCGTAATAAAGTATATGGTCTAATATAACCATGCAAAAAAAAAAAGTTTTTTAAGGAGCTGATTCTGTTCTTCTACTGTATCTGCTTTAATCTTTTGGGTGACATCATCATCCTTGAAAAGATGGTTTGCATGCACTAATAATTACTAGCTGTTTAACATGAAGGCATGACAGATATGAAAATGTTAAGCAGTGCTAAAGCTCATGACTTGTGTGGCACAATTTTAGCATCAAAATATTTTAAAAGCTGACATTTTTTCACTGTACTAACAGATGAAACTGAAAATGAGAAAGTATGGCCACAAACAAAAATTTGGGAATCTAATTCAAACCACTTTCCTACAATTATTATTCAGATATTCTGAAACAGTACATTTTTTTCTGATAAATGCCAATCTGACACAGATTTAGCACTAACTGCTGAGTGTGTACATCACACCTCACCAATTCCATAGAGTTTATTCTAGCACTGCGAACTCACCAGTTTGCAAATTTCTCTACCAATTAATTGCAAGATCGTGTGATAGGACATGAGCAGCATCCTGTTTAGGCTTTACATTTATATAGGAGACAAAATAGCAAGGGAGTGGTTGCAGGATAGGAGAAGAAATAGGACAAAAAGGACAGAGATACAGAGAGACTGTCACAGAGGTAGGAGAAAACTGGAAAATAAGTAGGGAAAGATTAATTGATGTTCCATTTAAAGTGACCATTCAATTCCTAATTTCACAAAGCTTTCTCAGCTCACGTAAATGACATCCGACCTGTTTGCCTGTTATAGTGTCAAAGACAATTTGGGGAGAAATTCCTCCATATCTATACCTTGATTAATATTCTTGTGGATACATATTCTGTAGGACTTGTCATTTAGTGCATTTCACAAACATTGCATTAAGCTTTTAGAAAAATGTATGGTAATTCTTACTGCAGGTTCTTTCGCAGTATGTGTTTTAAGTCAATTGATCGCATTTGTGCAGACTGAAGCCTATGAATAGTTATGACCATGGGGAAATGAACTTGAATCAGAAGTAGTACATACATTCCTGAATTCTGCTCTCTTGGGAGCAGTACCAGAAGCCTCAGATTAGAAAGCCAATTACTTTTTTTCTAGGTCATCCATGCTCTCAGTGAGACAAATACTATTTCTTCTTTGTCTTGTCAGTACACTCCTAGACAGCGTGTTAAGATCACTAATCCTTCCCCCTCACTCCTAGCTTTTCAGAAGGTGTTTGATTTCCCCCCGCCCCCCATTTCATATATTAAGCTCAGTGTGGCAGTATTAAACTTTTTAGCTCTTTGGAGCTTATTTCTCCTTATGTGTGTGTAAAGGAAAGATCACTGTCAGTGACACGAGAATACTGTGTATTTTCCTCCTTGCAAGCATTATAGTTTCACAGGGTTTGATTCCAAGCTCAAAGAAGCAGCCAAGCAGAGCCATATAAATAGAGGAGGAAGGGACTAGAAAGTTGTTGGAAAAACAGGTGAGTGACTTCTGCGACTCTTCGTCTGCTTTGGAAAGAAGGGCAGGGCTGTCCCAAACACCCTCAAGAGCAATGTTTCTAGCGATATTTCTAGTTCCTGGTCCCCTTGTCCAGCCCTCATTCCTACTGTTGTACAAAACTTCTACTCAGATCCATTTATGAGAATATCAGACCGAAACCTGACTATTTTGTGTCTGTTTCCCAGCTTCAGCAGTAGCTATAATCTGCAGCCACTTGGTCCCTCATTCTGGACTTCCTCTCCCAGCCCCTTCCATTCCGCTTAGTAACAAAACTCACATCTGAGAAACAGTTTGTGGAGGACAAGCGCTCCGTGTCAACGGCATTGCCTCGTGAAGCACAACGACAACAGCTTAAATGTCAGCACTATTAGTCACTGGTGATTGTTCTAGAGTTTTTAATAGAATTTTCTGATTTTCTAACCGCTATGTTCAGACAAAATGTTTACTGGGGGTAAAGTATAATTGTGGAGCTTTGATCTTTGCTTTCAAGCCTCTTTTAAAGTGTAAAGAAAGCTCATCTATGCTGAGAATGACATTAGAGGCTATTTTTGGAATAAGACCAGGATTTTGAAGGTGAAAGGACACTTCTCCAGTTCTCTCAACAAGTCCCTGGGAAAGTTAAAAATAAGTCTTGCTGGAAAAAAAATTGGCAGTTGTTATTTGAGAAAATTTCTTTATTCCAGGAACTGCCTCATGTAGCAGAAATTTATTTACCATCTGTGTAGACTTGAAAATTTTTCCATCTTACCAGATACACAACTGAAATAGAAACAGATTTTCCATCCCTATGCTTTCCACTGGTCTCTGCTTTAGAAGTGCGTTGTTTTAAAAACTTAAGAAATTTTTGTGTTCTCCAAAGTGGGATAGCTCAATTATAGCCCATCTGTCAAGCTCTGAAGCTCTGGTCATGACCTGTGGTGATGTCACCTTCCTGTTGCTAAAGCGTGTCACTTGGGGAGGGAAGGGAGGAGGTCACAGGCCCATTAGCTGGAAACCTATGCTTGTTTAATTCTTGTTGCGGTATTTACTTCTAATGAAAAAATAGTTGCTGGAGAAATGAATTTGTTTTTCTTTAAATACAAATACACTTCCTTGCTTTCATAGCTCTGCAACTGTTGGGGGGAAAAAGGGGGTAAAAAAAAATTGCATCTAGAAGTAACTGGTCCTTTAAAATGCAAAGCAACCTGTCTGTACATAGCTCTGCATGTGGCTCCTGACTGCTCCCGTGCATACACAGACCAGAGACCAACACAAGCAGGTCCTGAGAGACAGAAAGAGAAAAGGGTTCAGGAACAGGTGTTAGGGTGCACGAGCTTCACTTTGATTGCACTTCCTGGGGTCTGTTCTTTCATTTATTCTATGGGTATATTTTACTGTTACTGTCATGCACACTCAGGATCCCTAGGGGCTGATGCTTACTTGGGGCTCAGATGTCTTTTGATCCCATCTACCAAAATGATACTCGTGGGGAACAAGCGTGGTGCAAAAGGCAGGTGTCAAAAGCTTCCTGTTTGAAATCCACCGTTCTGATTTGCTTAAAAAATAAACTATTTGCTTAAAGAATAAGCTAATAAAGAATAAACTAAAAGCTGTTCTTACTATTTCTTTTTTTTCTGACCTATTTTTACCTGCTTCAGGGTTCATTATGTTTGGCTGAAGAGGCTTATTTTATATTGGCCCTTCACATAGGCTTTTGCTTTCATCATTCTAAGCCTTTGAACCAGTAAAATCTTATGAGATGTGACATTGCTTTAGCTAGAAGTATTACTAAACCCTTTAATCAGCCAGTTTTGATCTGTATTTTAAACTGCATTCTGCCTGTTTTTAGACTTTTCTATGACTCATTTGACTGCACATAGTAATGCAAGCTATGTTGTACTTGAGAAAACTCCTTAGAGAATTGTGAAAATAGACATGTGTGAACTGTAAACCATTCTATATTATTTCCTGTTGCTGCTAAATCGTATGCAATCCCTAAAGGAGGAAATTAGAATTTATATTCTCAGTTTGCAACTACATGTGTTATTCAATAACCACAATTTTTACATTTGAGTTTCAGTTCCCAAAGAAGCAAAAGGTTTTCTCCATTGTTTTGGTTAGGTTTGTGCTAGTGGGTTAAGGCACATATATGCTGTCGTGGTTTTGTTTGGACCAGGAGAGTGCTTTTGAAGTGAGTTTGCTGATTGATGTGATACAAAGCATGATAAGTGGCCTTGTGGAGCAGTTTCAAAGCATGCAAACTGGATCCCTTTTGATGGTACGCTTTGGTATCTTCCTTTAGCTGCATGGCTATTTTGACAGATGGTAGCATAACACTTTGCAAAGAAAAACTGTATTTTAGGATTATCATTAACCAGGAAAAATTCTTCAGCTATTAGGAAGAAAGAAATGATGCAGAAGGGTAGTAGATTCCTATCTTCACAATGCAAAAGGTATGGACTGAAAGAAGGAAATACAAAAGCTCTGCTCCCTGCTCAGCACTGGTCCCTTTAGTGCACATTCCCATCCTTTGCAGCGTGATGCTGTTGCAGGGCTGTCCAACCCTTCTCCATCCCTAACCAAACGAGCCGCAAGATATGTAACTACTCAGACCGGGCAAAGTTAACTACCACCAAATCTTCTGACAACAGATTTTTAAAGTGATCAGTAAACTACAGATTAGGGGCATTTGGAAAATATTCCCTGGTAGAAAAACACGGGTTCATGACTCTAGGGTAAAATTTAGCCCCTAAGCAAACTTGGCAGCCTCTTGAGATTTTTCAGCTACACTTATTTCAGCTGTGTGAAATGTATCCAATCCAATGCAAAACTTGTGAAAGATATTCTTTCCCCCATACTTGTGCTTTCTAGTTCTCTCACTAATTCCCAGTAGTGCTGGGGTAATTTGCTCGTTCTGTTGGCCAGCTGCTCAGCTCTCCGCGCATGCATACTGCTGCCTCGTGTGCACTTCCCAGCGCTCTGCGAGTCAGGTTTCCATTCCACTTCAACATAAAATTTTTTTGAAAACAAAGCTGTACACCACTGGGCAATCTAGACAGGGAATCCAATGCAAGCATAATCAAACTCAGTCTGAGTAAGTCGTGAATGAGGAAATAAATATTAGCTGTTACAAGCAATAAATTGGTCTTAGCATGTGTCTGAGATAGAAATAGAGAGGGGATATGTCTTGCATACTAAGGGTTTTTTTCTCTGACATACTTAGCTTTCTTTTGCTTAATTATTACCTGTAGGAGACAGGCATCTATTTGGTCATCTATTGCAATTGTGTAGGCCCTTGATGATAGGGCCCTGTAATAAGGTGACTACTATCCCCCACTGTTGTCATTACTGTTAGCTCCAGTCTTTGGTAAGGACAGTGTCTGCTGCAAAGGTGAAGTTTGTCTGTAAAAGGAAAATAGAAAGGGTGTAAGAAGACTAAAACAGAAATAACTGATTTGTTCACTGGTTCTCTTGGAACACAGCATTCACGAAAGGCAGGGGGGGAAAACTGGGGTTGTGGAATTAATAATCATCAAGTGTTAAGAGGGCTGAAAATAGTTTATCCATGGTATTACCCAGGATCTTCAAAGCAAAAGATGAATTCAACAGCTAGAAATTACTGCTCTCTCCTGGTCATCCCAAGGCAGGATTTTTTTTTTTAATATCAAAAATGAAAAGTTTATTTTAAGAATCTCCCTTTGTTTATTGTGAAGCCTAACATTTGATTCAGCGGTATAATATTCTTGTATTCAATTTGAGATTGAATTCTGTACAGATAGGGGAAAATCTCTCAGCTGTGCGTGGAATTGTGTAATAGTGGGTATAGTTTATAAGTAGGTACTTTAAATTTAGGCCATTTATCTCATTTGGATGTTCTTTCATTTAACACCGATGGAGATTTACACCCAGGCCACAATACCAGCAACCAGAGCAAATATGAACTGGGACTTAACCCAGGAATGAGCGAGGAAGCTCCGTGGCTGGAGGAATCTGTGGCATCTGCTTCGTGACACTGGCAGTCATTCTGTGTCGGACTGGTTCCCATTAGTCCATAACAAATAGTGAGATTTGTCTTCTCTACCATGACCAAAGCAGAAAATCTTCTACCTTTCTCTAAAGCTCCCGTGTTGTATGCATGTGTGCACTATGGCAGTGGTTTTGATCATTTCTGGCAGAGTGTGGAACAGTTGCTTTGTGATTATATCACTTCACGTGCTCTGTAGGGAAATAAGATAAGCATTCATTTGTTCTGGTTCAGGCCGCAGTGTGGAAACGATCTCCATCTGTGTATCACTTTTGTTTGAAAAGGCAACATGAGAATTTCTAGAAGCATTCATTGCAGAAGCTTTTTGTTATAAACAGCATGCACTATATTTATCACATAAGCTCCAGTAAACCTTTTCAGACTGTTGCTCAGAGAATAATGGAAACTTAGCACATTGGGAGAAAAGTTACTGGTCATATTATCAGTGCAAGCATGAATAAATCAAAATGGAGAAGACATGTGATTTTCTCTAAATCAAAGGCAAAGCTGATACTAAGACTTGGGAGTTCCTGAATTCCAATACTTCATTAAATCTTGAGGGTATACCATGCAGGCTCTCTGCTGAACATTTTATTAGGCATATTTTTGCTAGCACATAGAATCCTAGTAAATACATAACTTCTAAAAGGAATATCCTAGTTGAAATAATATAATTTACAGGGCCTATGAGAAAGAAAGGCAGCAGAAAAAGAAAAGCGTGTGGCTGTATTTTAGGGATTTTTGCAAGCTTATGCCTACTGAGTGAGATTTGATAGCTAGAAATTTTGAACTATGAGTGAAATCTGTTAATAAATAATCATTTAATTATGCTTTTGAATTAAAGGTTTCCTCTGGAATAAAATATGAGTAGATCATTCAGATCAGGATATATGATCTTTTAGGCGTATTTTAATTAAAGCACTTTTGCCAGATATGCAAAGAGAATTCTCCTGGTAGTTGCTGCAGCCGTCCACATTTCCTTGGTTTCACTGAACGTGAAGGAGAGCACCACTCAGAAAAGATGCTGTCAAGCTAGTGATGGAGATATTTCCATTGAGTTGTGTCTAACATCAACTGAGCTGCCTCTCCATGGGACAGGATGCGGCCAGCCCACCTTTACTGAAGAGGAAGCAATAGCAGCACAAGGGCTGGGTGTATTGGCAAAGAGGATACAGATAGAAAAATGACCAATTTGGAACATTGCCCATTTGTCTGTAGCTTACTGCTCTACTCTCACTATTGCTATCCAAGTAAGTTATACAGGGAAATCCTATTCTTTGTCACCTGATGGATTCATTGTACGTGACAATTACACCATAATCTTTTCATAAATGGTAAAGGGTTTAGTGACTGTGATAAAATATACTGATACTAAGGCAGAGAAAAAAATCATAAAGAAACAGATCTCCAATGTTAACATTTCACTTAAATAAACTGCTTCGTGTGAGCCAGGGCTCCTGCAATTAGCCAATCTTTGCTAAATTACACTGCAGTGGAATTTCCTAACCAGAAAGATAATCCTTGTTCCTTGAAAGAAAAACTCAGAAGATTTGATAATTAGCTCTCAGAGGAGTCCATTGGTTATTTTACGGCTGTGGAAAAAAACATTAGAGACCTTATTTATTGACCTAGCTATCTGATAAATCAGGAAGAGATCGGTGTCGTGGAATCTTTTTGAACAGACCACCTCCTGACACTGGGAAAGATCCAGATGAGGTCAAAACCCTTGGCTTCCTGTCTCAGAGAGGAAAAGGAGGAAAAAATCTGATAAACATAAAGTTACACAGAGCTGCTTTGGAAATCCTCAGGAGATAAAGGGAGGTTGGGGAAGAACTTAAAAAATATCCTCTTGTTAGATGTAACAAGACAGTGCATGCATTCAACAAATATCAAGAAACCTCTGATTTACATTTTTCCAGTTAGATTACACTGTCAGAACTGAGCCTGAAACATGAGAACCAGTAATGAAACATCCCCCAACAGACACAGTCATAGCAAACACAGTCATTACCCCACTAACCAGAGCATTAAATATACTTCCAAATGTTACCACTCCAGGGATGGATCAGAGAAGCAGGGCTTAAAAACAGAGGGGAACTTAGGCCAGGGGTCAGCGCTGCTGCTTAAGTTCAAGTCCTGCTCTAACCTGGGAAAAATGCTTAACCTGCCTATCATTTTCACATCTTTAAAATGGAGATTATGTCATTTTACCTTCTCACAGCGTATTGTGAGGTTAAATGTTTTAAAGATGCAGAGGCACTGAAACGTGGTAGTGATGGAGCCATACAATTACCTAAGATACATAGGTGGGACTTCCTCAGGTGTTTTGAAAGCCAGGCTGCAGTATTGCTCCTGCTTGTTACATCCCCTTCCCTTCCATGTTAAAACTCACAACTTGTTCCCTGTGACTGCAAGTCTCCTGTAGATCCAAATCAGGTTTAGATGGAATTTTGATGTTTTCACAGTCCCCCTCAAAATACCTCGTAGGTGTGCTCTTACTCAACTGGGTGTCCTTTCTGGCTCTTTTGGGTCTCCAAGCAATGTTTTGAGGAGGCTATATGACACTTTTTCCAAGACCCTTTTCTGTTAGTCTTCCCTGTAAGAAAGTACTCCTTTCAGTTCTCTATTGATCTTGCTTCAGGAATTACATAAAAGACCATCCTTTTTTGAGGATAAATAAGTATCAGTATGACTACTGAGCTTAACTGCATGTTTGTAGATACTTATGTTCATAAGCATAAACATCTGTAGCAACAGAAAATTCTAGCTTAAATCAAATCAGTACCATTTATTTTAAAATAGGCAACTGAGCCCTGGAGAAGAGAAAAAGAAACTCTCAGAATGAAAAAGCCTCTCCTGGCATGGTTTCTCTGGATGATACACATACAAACGGATGCAAATCAGTTTTGGTGAAATCCTAATTCTGTTGTTAGCAAACTCCCAATTGTTTCAACAGGCCTCAGATTTCACCTACAGACATGTAGTTATCTGGGCCTGATAATAAGCTCTATTGCTGCATGTTTTAAATGCAGAAGAGCCAAATGTTATTTTGCTCGTGCTGATAAACACGCTGACTTAGTGAAGCATACATGTTGGCCTTTATGTGTCACATTGATATGAGTCAGAGGAAATCAGGATTTAACTCAAGTAACAAGATAACTAGAGTTTATAAATATTTTATTGGACGTTCTGGAACAATTAGGCATTTATTTTTCTTCCACACTCAGAAAGGCATGCTTGATAACAGTTACGGTGATTTTAATATTAAATTTAAATACAGTAAGAAATACTTTGCTATTTCAAATGTCTTGTTCTTCAACCTGAGCAATCACTGGTCCCGCAGGGCATGCTATCATGTTCCTGAGCACGGCAGGTGAAGGTTGCCAGGGTTCCTGATGCTGTTCTTCCTTGCGGAGGTCAGCTGGCGGTGGCTGTAAATTCACTACAGGGTACAGTGCCAGGTACAGGCACTGGCTCTAGTCTGAGTCAGGTTCTTTCCCCAGACATGTATTTCTGTGTCCTTCTGCTATGTATTTCTGAGGCTGTAGTCTCATGCTTTTGGCCTCGCTCATGAATCAGAAGCTGGGGTGTTCATATGATGTTACTTTCTTGCCCTGAGCTGATTCTGTCATGGCATGTCTTATGTTAAGCCAATAAAAGTTTGCATACACCAGAGAGAAAAATCAAGTCATATAACTTGATATTAGAAAACATATATATACACAATAATGTATGGGTGACAATTCTTAAATTCTACTGGGATAATGCAGTCATATTGCATGAGATAATGCTTGATTAAATTGAAAAAATAATAGAGTTCACTTAAATGCTCTCCAGCTAGTTATCTCAAGTTCTCTAATAGACACATTTTGATTGTATGAGGACATAGGCTAATCTGTGCCAGCTGCTCTGTACTTAACTATTCCAAAAGTCTCATTCCCTCTCCTCAAGCAATGTTTTTTCTCTGCAGACAAATTTCATGCAAAAGCTATGTTGACCTTTAAAGATGTTTTAGGCTTTTGTCACAAGATGTATTGTCAGTGTTTATTTCCTCTAGTATTAGGAAAACCTACATTTAAAAGTTTAAAAAAAAATTGTAGCAAAACATCTTGTTATTTCATTCTTTATGAAGGGTAGGCTGTATGGTTATTATGGGGCATTTAAGGAATGGTTTAAGACATAGTAATGTTGCTGCTTCATCATATAGAAGCTGAACTATTATTTTTAAAGAAGATTGTAAAGATTAATTCAAGAATATATCCATTCATTTATTTCCTCATCACATTTGCCCACCAACTGGAGATTGTGGCTATTTGTTTATCATATGGAGGAACCTAGAAATGATAGGTATAGAAGTGTTGTCCCATTGCCTTAAACAACTTTCAAATATACAACCAAAAGACATCCTTTTCCCAAAGATTATATAATCTAAAATGTACTTTGTTCAGTGTGCTAATTTTGCTTATTGTATTTAACGTGCATTTGCAAGTGTAAATAAGATGGGCTTTGGCAATTTTGCAGTTGCATTTCAGCTAAGAGCTCATACTGCTAAAACTGTATTTGCGTGAAAGCAAGGCAACACTGTCAAAAAAGGGATGTGTATGCATATGCACACACATACACACATAGATATATATTTGAAAAAAAGCTGTTCAAGAAATGTCACGTTACCAAAGGTCACTGTTCATGCTGCATTGGGAGAGTCTTCTGAGGTGTCCCAATCCTGAAGTGTGAATCACAGTGAAATCAGCCAGATTTTAACCCTGACAAGCAAAGGATAAAGTCTAAAATGAAGAGTGTCATTTCAGCCTATCAGCAAACCCTTATCTTATGAAGGAGGGAAAGAAGATAAAAAAATATAGATACTTCCATTTAAGGCAGACTTTGAAACAAATGTTTCCACTCGGTTCTGTGGCAGTTTTATACCTTTTGCTTGAGGACATGCTGTTGTTACTGCATCCTGGTTTCATGACTCATTAAACTTCTTTTCTGTATATGTAAACAGACACCTCTTACTGACATACCATAGGCTGCATATTGCATAGTCGCAAAGGGGAATGAGTCACCTGGAAAAGAAGCCTACCCCGCTGGAAACTGTGGAGCCAGCCCAGCTGAAATAAAGTGTGCAAACTTCATTTTATTTTGCTTTAAAGAAAATCTTAATAATTAAAGCAGCATGTGCTTGTGCATCTTAAGAGACTGAGAAACTTAAAGTAATCAGATATTTCAATACAAATGTAAATGCAAAAGAGTAGCCAGGACTTTGGATTTATTGATTTATATAAGCATAACATTTTGCTTAAAAGATTTAATGTTGAAAGTGTGCTTTCCTTGCAGGCCAGCAAAGCTCTAAACAACATTATACTTGCACTATTCTCGGTTAAAAAAATAGCAGTCGGCAACATTAGAATACATAGATGGAGAAGCATTAATGCATACGTTTGCTTCTAATTCTTCATTATTCATTGGTTATCCAGTTTACCAGCACCCACTGATTCTTAACATTTTCTCTTTATTTTTCAGTTCTACAAATATGTGTTGTACATATCCGTGCAGAACAGCACCCTGATCCTGTCCTGCTTGTTAACAGCTGGATTCCATCACCCTGAATTTAATTCAGTAAATCATATTTAGAGATTAATCTCCTTGATTTCAGTAACACCAATTGCAAATAAAGGGCAAGCAAATTCTTTTATACTGTTAAGGTGAAGACTTGAACTCTTGAAAATGCAGCCCCAATAGAAGCTAAGGATTTGTGAAAATCATGTCAGGTTGATTGCTGGGCATTGAAATCTAACTACACAGTTACAGAAAAAAATCGATCATTCTTGTGTTCTGTATTTTCTTACCCTTTAATCTCATAAGGTCAGTTAGGGTATCAGACTCTGGACTTAAATAATTAAGGGTCTAGGAGGCATAATACTTAATCTGTTTAGTAAATCCAAGAATTACAAGAATAGTTTCACCACTTTCACTTACTACTGGTCTCAAAATGCATTGAATTTTTCTAGCACCATCACTGAATGATAAAACAACATAGACCCACTAGCTGATACAGAAATATAATGTCATGAATTCTTAGGTCATTTATATTTGGATTTCAAAGGCATTGCAGAGCATTTCCCGTGATGTTCATGAACAGTAGAGAAAATATGTTTATATCTTGTAATTGTATCAGTTCTAGCATATCCTATATATCTGTCCTATCCCTTTGTAGATCTAGGTTATGGTATCTTCTGCATTACTTGAAACTGAAGTAATACTGCCACAGTCACTAAATATCCTGGTCGCTGGGCTAAGTACACCATACTGCTTCCTGTAACTTTACTCTCTGATTTTCCACTCAGTCTTTACTCAGATGAGGCGGAATTCAGCACTTAAATCTAGTGTTTAGACCCATGAGACCTATGACTAATTCATTAGGTTCATCTTGTCGATTGAACCTGCCAGGAATTTTCCTCCTGTGCCTCTGATGCCCATGTTCATATCTCTGAAAAGTCCACTCAGCCCAGCTGTGGGAAGTGCCAGGACCAGTTTATCCTGCTCACAGTCTGTGCGAGTCCTGGGGTAGCTGTGAGTGCCTTCACAGACTGGCAGCTCCTCTCATCCCAAATACCTCTTTCTCCTTGGATCTTGAGACCTCTAGGCCTCCTTTGATCTTAGGCTCTGAATCTGACTTACTTGTGTCATTGTTTTAGTTTGCCTCTAAGTTTTCATTACAATTTCTTTATAACCTCTCTTGACTTGCCTTTAAACCCTGGCTTTAATATGCAATTGAACAGGAAGAGACTGTTCATTAGCATGAGGCATTAATCAAATACTTTTTCCAGCCTCTCCTGCTAATCTTCATCCGATAAGAAGTACTGAGCATGGATTACACGTTAGCCCAGTTGCAGAACTTGATAAGCTAGCCTCTGAGTACTGTTCAACTAAGTGCAGTTCAAGTGCTTTCTATCATTCGGAGACTGAATTACCCCTTGTCTTCTCTGACCTGGAAATCTGAGGATGTTTGGGTTACTTTTTTTTTTTTCCTTCTTCACAGCAGTTCTACCTCAAAGTAGGGTGACATGATTGAAAAGATGGATTTACCTAGTTTAGACAATTTCTGGTTATTTCACAAACTATGTTCAGTCTGCAGCCACAGAAGACTCATAGGAGACTGATTTTATTCTCTGTCATTACTGTAGCTTTGTGATTATAACCAGGTATTTATGCAACTTGGTTATTAAAGTTTTGGGAAATTTAAGAGTCTCTCTTATTTATTTCCTTATGTCTATATTTATGCTCTTTTTTTGATCTATGATGTAAAGCCAGATGTAACATGCCTCTCAGCTGCTCTCCTATTCCTTCGCTTCATCAGTACTTGTTCTTTGTTCATTTCAACTTTACATCTGTGCTTTTGTTTTTGCAATACAGCTATGATTTTGTTACTTCAGTTCATTAATGGGCAATTCTTTCCATTTCTTAATTCACTAGTAATAAACCCCAAATCTCAGAACCATATTTTCAGTGATACCATACAGACTAATACACCATATAACTTAGTGGAAAAGTTAGGTACTTGTGAATCGGCGAGAAACACTTGAAAAAGAGGCAGAAAAAAGATTTTCCTCCAACGCTCCTCAAAATCATGTCCTCAAATTCTGTGTGACAATGAGGCATTTCAAGAGAAACATTTATTCTTGAGAAACTAATTGTATTTCAGGCTGAGCAACTTAAAGGAAACCTCACTGTGCCATTCTTAGTCCTTATGTTTGTGATCTCTTCCTTGAAAATGAACATGCAGTCTTGGATTTCACTTGAGGGAAGGAGGGTTGAATCAAATTTAGAGAGCCATGATGATGTGATCATTGTGATCATTGCCTGTTAATCCTAGAGCTTCTTGACCACTACATTATTCCCAGCCCAGCCCTTCAGCAAGAGCACGTGGACAATTAATGATCTAGTTAGTTATCTAAGGTCAACAGAATTAACAAAGTGGTGTCTGTCAGGTGGGCCTATTTCAAAGCCATTAGAGGTTGGTTAAGATTCTTCCGGTGGCCTGAAGCATGATGAATTAAGCAGTGGGAAAGCTAGCATTTCTGAAAATGCTCAAATAAATTCTGTAATTTGCTTTTTGTATTTCTCTTGAGCCTGGACTGTTGATATGGCTTTCATGCCATTAAGAAGTGGCAATCATGCCAAGCTGAGTTTCCCAAACAGATCCGATTAAATCCAGATGGATGTTTTTCCTGCAACATATCCAAACGAAGAGCCTTCTCGGAATACCTTAAAATGGTCATGTTCAATACCTTTAAAATACTCCTCACAATTTGCTGTTCATATTTGAAATTTTTTACACTTCAGTGATCACACTTCAGGCTACTTTTGAAGAATAACAGAAAACCCCAAATACTGATTTTTATAATCATTTTGCTTTTTCCTGTTCTGAAGGCTACTTTCTCCAAGGCCCCTTGCATCCTATCTTCTTGGCATGCATGAGTTGTTTTATTCCATCTGCTTTTTTACAATGCAGCTTGGTCATTGTTAGTAACATCCTGCTTGAATGTTTATAGTTGCATGTTTGTCCAGTTAAAATCCACCAGAAGTGTTATGCCAAGATCAGAGCAAGGTGCTGATTGACAGTAATGTTGTTTTGTTCATGCTGGAGCAGCTTCGAGTTTTTTATTCTTTCCTTTCATATCTTTCTCTTTTCATACTCATAATGAGTTTTCCTTCTGTGTGTGGTTTTTTTCACCTCTTTCATTCTAGCTAACTCATTGGCCAGAGTTTATTTTTACATTGTCATTCAAGAACAGTCTTTTCAAAATAAAACCTTACTACAAATCTACAGTATTTCCAAATGTTACATTTACATTCAAAGTCATGTGCAGAGTGATTGACATTTTGTAATAGTGCTAGCCACAATTACTGGAATTCTTCAGTTATTGAAAATTTGACTTCGAGCAAGTAGTACAGGTTCGGGTGGAAAAAACTGATAGGAATTAAAAACATTCAATTAAATCATTAAAAATATTTGCAAATTGTTTTGCAAGACTGAAATTTTATTCACCCCAATAACTCTGCTGAACATCAAGAAAACCCCAACATTGTCATGTTTGTCTTTTTTCTGCCATCTACTCTTTGAGATAACTCTTGAACTCAAACATCCCACTTGGTATAGCCACCCATGGAACTAACATGAGAGTTTCTATCCATATATAAATTTATATGTATTTTTGCATCACTGTAGTAGTATTTACAAGGCATAAATGTTGAGTCTTAGTTAAAATGAGGATTTGTAACCAATCTCACCTGCCATTTCAATTGCAAAGATGCTAACTGCAGGCTCCTGGGCCCTTTGTGGACGCCTGTGGTTGGAGATGCACTGATCCAGACAGACCCACTGAACTCCAGTGCACGGTGTGAACAGCCTGCCATTTCTGAGCAATACGCACCTCTCCCCTGCTGTTCCTGGGAGGCAGCCACTGCCAGAGGAAGCCATCAGTCATCAGTGCCCAGAAGCGGAGGGGGAGCACTGCACATAGGTCATGGTGCTGCAGGCTCCGCTGGGGGCAGGAGCCCTCTGCTCAGCTGCGACCAGCACTGAGCACAATCCTTTTCCTTCCTTCTGTTCTGGACTATCAGGCTCTGATATCAACTGAGCACTGATGCCGTTACCTGCTACAGCTTAGCTGAAACTCTCAGAAGCAGAAAGAGTAAGGGAAATGCTGCAGCCACAGTCCGGGCTCAGCTCAACTCCAGTCCAGCTAAGGACTTGCTAGTAAGCTCCTCCCTGGTTGTGGGGGCTCAGGTCTCAGTCTTACTACTGTTTTAATTTGCAGTGTAAATACAGACTGTGTTTTTTCGATAAATGTGCTGTGAATTCAGGTATGATACTTACACAGGAATCTGCTACATTTGAAATGAGTTCTGTGTATTTTAATATCCTGTCCTCACCTTGCTTTATCTATACGAGATATTTTCAGAGTGTACAGTAAGAAAGACTTACTTTTTTGAACCGCTTATTCCTTAAGTGTCTTATTGTAAAAGAAGATAGGCAAGTAGGTAAACAAGCAGTGGGAGTGAATGAAATCTAAACCTGGTTTTCCATCTAATACCTGTGCACCCAATTTGGGAAGAAAGTATTTTTGCTTTTGCTGATGGAGGAAGTTAAAACTTTAGACAGTCCTCTTGTAAGTCATGTAATACTCTTCCTGTGTGAATTATGAAATTATGTGAAAGAAAATTATATAGCAATATCCCTGTGGAATGCTACTGGAGCTGAATTTTCACTTTACTTGCAATAAATTATGGGAGTTTTTTAAAAGAGTGTACACTAGTTTTCAGTTTCCAAGCTATTTGTCTTGCTTCCTAAAGAGGACTGGTTATCATATAATATATTGTAATTAGTTTGCTGGTGGGCATGACTCCAGGGTATGACTGGCAAGCATTTAGTTTAAGGTTGTATACAAAAGCAGCAATATATGTCCTACAGAAGTACAAACACAAAATGAAATGCAGTAAAGAGGTAAATCATTGAGAAAAATTCTTATCTGAATTCAGTAATAGTACTAATACTTTCTACCTAATCCTACTTTACCAGTAATTTTTGTACATAGTAGTTTAACTAATTAGTTTCCATCGAGTAATGGAAAAATTAAGGCAGCATTAGTAATTCAGGTTGAAAGAAACCTTTGGAGGTCTCTCGTCCAACCCCCTGCTCAAGCAGGGCCAGCTGGGAGATCAGACCAGGTTGCCCAGGGCCTTATCCAGTCGGGTCTTGAAAACCTCCAAGGATGGAGACTGCACAACCTCTGGGGGCAACCTGCTCTGCTGCTGGACTGTCCTCACAGGGAAAAGGTTTTTCCTTATACTGTATCCAGTCTCATCCTGTCTTGTTTCAGTTGATGCCTGTTGTCTCTTGTCCTACCCCCATGCACCTCTGGGAAGGTCCTGGTTCCATCCTCGTAGGCACTGGGGAGCTGCTATTGGGACCCCCTGAAGCCGTCTCTTCTCCAGGCTGAACAAGTCCTGGTCCCACTGCCTCTGCTCACTGGGTGAGTGCTCCAGCCTCGACCATCCTGGTGGTCCTCCCCTGGACTGTCTCCCTCTTACTGATGTCTGTCTTGTATTGGCAGGGGTGTGTGTGCCAAAACTGGACTCAGTATTGGAAATGTGGTCTAATGAGCCCTGCATAGAGAGGAATAACCCCTTCCCTTGACCTGCTGCCCGTGCCCCTGCTCATACAGCCGAGGAGGTTGTTGCCCTCCTGCGGCCAGGGCACACTGCTCAGCTTGTGGCCCACCAGCACCCCAGAGCTTTTCTGCAGAGCTGCTCCCCAGCCCGGCAGTCCCCAGCCCCTATGGCTGCAGGGGCTTGTTTCTGTCCAGGAGCAGGACTTTGCCTTTTTCCTTGTTGAATTTCATAATGGTCCTGTTGGCTCATTCCTCCAGCCTGTCTAGGTCCCCCGGATGGCAGCCCTGCTCATGAGCATATTGACTTTCTCCCCACCCCAGTTTAGCGTCATCTGCAAACTTTTCTCTAGTTTCTCCAAGCCATCCCTTCTTTTCTCTTCTCGCTTCCTCTTGCTGTGTCCCTTTCCTCCAGCCCCAATGCTCCAGTGGGAAAGAGGAGTCATCGTGTGGCTCCTGACTTGGCCTTCTCTTTCAACATCTGCTCTAAGCTCCCAGGGCCATCATGGCAGGCGGTCAGGTCTGCCGCCTGCCCCCTGTACCCAACAAGAAAGAGGTGAATTGCTTTGGGCTGTGTGCAAGCAGTTTCCTGAAGGCTACGGTGTAGCTGTCTTCTCTGCATGTGGCATCCCTTACAGGGATGTAAAAAAACATCACCTACAGTGAAAGAATTGGGGAAAGAATGAGCCTGAACAAGAGACTACAGGACTACATAGTATGATCTTCAAGGACAAAAAAGTCTGTCACAAAGAGGAAAGGAACAGATTATCTTCCATGTTTGTGTTTGGCACAAATAAAAATTAATGAGCTCAAGTAAAAGGAAAATTTCATTTCCACAATAGAACTAGTTTTTTAATGCTAAGGAAGGTAGCATGGAAATAAAACCGTCTTTGCCTTGGGCAGTTGTGGAGGTCTGTAAGAAGAGCTAGAGAAACATCAGTCACATATGACAATCCTTTCATAGAGAGGGAGACAGATAAGATGACCTTTGAAGTTCTCTTCCAGCTGTATTTTTTATGATTCTATGACTTTGTAATGTTAGCCCTTTAATAGTGTATATAAATGCATAATATTAAATATTGTATAAATATTTAAAGCAGTTAGAATCCATCCTGTTGATGGTTTCACATAAAAACAATCACTGGATTGGAGAAGCTGAACTTAGTACTGAAAAAGCAGTGAATGCCTCAAAATAAATAACCAAAACATATTCATTTAAATATTTATGGAAAATTGCTTTTGTGCCAGTTATGGGGTCCAACTTTGGGTCCATGTTGCATGCCCGTTCTAGGATTTTGGATAGAAATGCTGAAGGGAAATGAGAAATTAAAGTGAGTATCAGAGAAAAAAAAGAAACAAACTTTCTTGGAGGGGGATAAATTTAAGGATTCAAAAATATATTTGCAAAAGAATGATGCTTTCAGAGTAACTTTCTCTTTTGGCTGTGTGTCACACGGGCTGTGTCCTTTGATGTCAATGGACAGTCCATTCTAAAGGCTAGCTTAGAGGCTGGGATGTGTGTCTGAGCAAGCCTTCAATGCCAAGCACTGTGCACAGATCAATCCCATTAACTAGTGTTCAAGAGCTAGAATAATTCCAGTGCGCATAAATGTATTTCAAAGGCATACATGAAATAGCTGAATATATTATAAAGAAAAGCTGAATAACTTGTCTGAACCACAGACTTTTACAAAATTCCAGTCAACCACTCAGTATCTGTGATTAGACACTGAGCTTTGATGAATTTTAGGCAATGATGTCGTATGGCGTCTGAGGTAAAACAGTTTCCTTGGTTGTTTTTACACAGTTTGGGACATTATCAGCACTGCAGAAGGAATCTCATAATAGCTGTAGAATTTCAGAAACACTGACATGACTGCAGCATCTTGGCTATTTAATGCAGGGAATATTTAGTTGTAAAATATGGTGTGTGTCCATACGGAATGATATAAAGGATGATCCAAGTTCCTTTGATTCTGTAATTTCTCAAATCCTATGATTGCCATTTATTACTATTTTCTAAGAATTTAGAGTGAAAGAGACAGCATGCTCTAAGAAGACTTTTAGAGCTACCTAGACTCAGTCTTCATGTAGCTGAACAGTAATGACAGAGTAGCACTTCCCTTAATGAATAGCCTCCACCTATCTACATAGCTTAATCCCAGTTGGGGGGGGGGTTGATTTACATATGACTAGACTTTCATATAGTTAAGGTAAGAAGACTGAAGTGAACACCTGATTTACCCTAAGTAACACTTTTGTTGAAACAGTGTTGTTGAGACAAGTTCTGAAAATTCAAGGGTGTTAGATCTTAACCCAAACCTGAACTCTAATTTTGGCTCAGTCTTATTCACAGATACAAATCTTAACTTTATTCAAGATCAGGATTTTTACCACCACCTCCTCCGTCACCAATAATAGTTCTTACAAATAAAAATGTGCTGTGGTTTGTGACACAAAGCTACCCTTAGTTTAAATCTTACTGTGCAGAAGTAATTTCATAAGAAAGTAATTGTCACTGGGACGATCCAATTTTCACATGGGAAAGAATGAGCTCTCTTCCAGGAAAACAAGGCATTTAAACTCCTTTCACTGAATATAAGAAACCAGCAATGGATTTTCTCATGCTATCAGGTTCTCCTACAAACTTGTAACATAAAAAAAAAAAAATCTCTGGCATTTCATCAGCTGCATAGACTGGCAAAACCAAACAAGGATGTGTGTGAATTGAGCGGCAAGGAATGGCTGTTGACTGCTCTTTTTTGCTCTTTCAGATCCTCACCATCTAAATTACAAAGGTTCATATTCCCTTAACTTCTCTGTAGGGGTGTCCTGAAGAAAAAAATTTCAGAAGCCCTCAAACCTTGCATCTGTAAAATCAGCGTATCCTAGTCTGTAATAATAAGGTTACAGTTATATGGTCACTTTACACCAACATAAATCCAGGCTGTTGCAAAAAAAAGAAAAAGCAGTGCAGTCTTTTGTCATCCCTCTGTCTGGCGCTCCTTGGCCATCACTGCCATTTGCACAGCTGCACAGTGAAGCAGCCTGGGGAATGGATCCTGCTCAGCACTCCCCCTTTCCCAGGGACTTTGTTCTGCTAGGTTGCCACCGGCTCACCGCATGAAGACTATAGTGCTGGCACAAGGGAGATGAGGGGGGCCCTGGGAGAGCAGATGAGGGAATTGCAACTTTTAGTAGCACCATGAATTTTGGACAAATTAAAGTGGCCACGAGGCTGTGACCTAATCAGATCACGATTTAGACAGGTATTTTTTAAAACTAAGTTCAGAGGGGAGTGGTAAACAAAATAAAGTAGAGAATTTACTGAACAATATAGTTTTGATCACACTAATATACAGGAATCTTGACATACTAAACTGTCTGTTATTAATATGATAGCTGAAATATATTTAAAATCATTGACTATTGTAAGGTTTAGTAGTGGATTTACTATATAGTAGAGAAAATCAGAATTTTTCTTGGTATTGAAACATTATATTGCATGTAGCAAGCTGTCAGCTTGCCAGCTATGCCTTCGTAGAAGGTATCTTTGCAAGAAAGGAAGGAGTAGTCTACGCAGTCCATTAAAAGGTATAGCCAAAAGACACATCTCTTTGCTAGAGGCAAGGTCAAGTGCACTTACATAGCTAAGGATCAGTCACCAGAGAGTAGATATATAAGTGCTAGGTGGCACACTTAGATATATGCCAAAGCAACAGTCTTGCAGCAGTATGGGAAGGCAAATCTGAGAGGCAAGCCAGTGAATCTTTGAGCTTTTCGAAGCAGAGACATGCACCTTCAAACAGGGTTTCACCAGGACTCTTCCACTTTCTGAACATGGTCCTAAATTATAGGAAGAGATATTGGTATCCCCATTCAAGGTCTAGAGGTAAGACTTGTTCTTGGAGATGCACGTGTTATAAATACCATCACTGTTATAATGGTTTTATGGGTTTTTATGTTGATTAAGCCCTGCAGTAAAAAGGTCATGCAGTATTACAAATGTTTTTCTCTATATACTGACAGCTAAATCAATTATGTCATGCAAGTCACATATAACCAGAAGTACTGTTCTGAGAATCTGCTCCAGTATTTTTGTTGCACAGAACATCTTGCCTCTAAAAGAAACAGCGCTATTTTGAAGTTCACTGTTTCTAAACAAATTCAGTCTTATTAGAGGAGAGTTTAAATTCTCAGCTTCCTCCACCATTTGTCATGAAATGTCTGCACAAGAAAAACATGACTCTGCTATAACATTGGGAACTTTGCAGCAGCCTTCAGCATCCACTGCTACATCTGCCACAACACTAAAGCTAAGAAAATCTTTAAACAATTTTTTTCAGGTCATTTGCATGACTTTCAAAAACTCCAGTTAGTGCATATTTTTCTGATGAAATGAACCAGAAGCAACACCAAAATATTTCAAAGAGGCTTCCAAATGGCTTTAAAAAGACAGAATATTAACAGTGCATAAAAGTTCCACATATTGCAAAAGTTCTGTGATGTGTTTAGTCTTCTGCATTTTCAGAAAATAAACTCGCTCTAATTTTGCAAATTTGTTGACTTTTGTACCACAAAAGTGTCCTGCTTGGATTAGCATTAATATTTCCAACTCTACTAGCCACTGCTTTACATTTTTAATACTATTTTCACTCTAGTGGTACTTACCTGTTCCCTCATTTTTCTACAAGCCTTATTAGCTGATCTGCAGTGCTGCACTCAGTGCTGTCTACTTACAGCCATTAAACAAAAAATGCTTTCCAAGTATGTGATTTTATACTGGGCACATAATGACATAAGTGAAATAAAGAATTTGCTGACAAAATACATTTTTACATACATTTCCTTAGAGTTCAGATTTTCATTTTCTTATGAATAAAACAACTGTTGCTGGCCAGCACAAACTTTTTTTTTTTCTGTAGACAAATTTTGGAGAGAAAATAGATCTTCATCACTTTGACCCAAGAATGTCAAGTTTACCATCACAATTCTTACAATGAGTTGAGTATGAATCAAAATAGTAATGTGTTTTGTTTCGAAAAAAACAATTTGGATTTTTTTTTTGGTGTTTCAATTTTATCAATCTTTTTGTGTGAAAAAAATCAAGAAAACCTTTTCTTACATCTTTCTTGACATTACTGTGTATCTCACAAATGACATGAACTACTCAGTGTTTCATAGGCTGACACAGCTAAATGGCACAAAAAAGAAGAGAAAGGAAATCAAATTATGTCTTCCATTTCACCCATCTTGGCAATAGGACTGTAAGGTACGTGCTTTCTTCACTACACAAATGAAGTAGATCCACTCTGCAGAAGAGCGGATCAAGTGGTGGCTCATTTAAAGTAGGTCTCAAGCATTTGGTTTCACAATTCCTGTGCCTTTGTCCTGGGTATCCCTTCAGACTTGGTCTTGCCTGGACTACCTGAGATTTACTGTAGTCAGTATATACCTGTCTGTATCATATAGCTTTCTCTACAAAAACTCAGCTCTTCTCTCCACAGGGATTCCCCCACCTCATTCTTTCCATCATCAACTCTAAGGTTTTAGTTTCTCTGCTGCCTCTTTACAGAAGTCTCTATAGTCTAGTCATGCTTCAAGGTTCAGGGGAAGAAAAAATTATACTTGAATGCACCCTATCTCAGCTTTCCTCCTGTTTCCCTGTCTCTTCTGATGGCCTTCTCCAGACACGAGAGGGGCTGCAAACTTTGTGTTTGGCTGAGCAAACCTAGTGCATCTCTCGTGTAAAGCTGATGGCTGTAGAGAATGTGGCCCTGGCTAACTTAAGCAAGATTACAGAAAACAGTATGATAAATGCCGGTTCTTCTGTCTCTATCTAGACATCTAAATAAATGACCAGATTCTCAGAAGCTGTAAGCATTGAACTCATTTCAATGAGTTGCAGAATGTTACAAAATGTTCCTAAGTTTTGTCATACAAGATGTGAAAATTCTCAGGCAAATCTTGGTTATGAGCCCAAAATTTATTTATTTTTATAAGTCTCTCCAGGTAAACTTGTTATAATATTTACTTGTATCTTTAGAAAAGAATGCCAAGTTTAAACCTACCACCAAATATTCCAAATGTCTTTGCTGTGCAAATCAGTGTATTGCATGCATGTGTGCATATTTATGTGACTGTGTATACATAGAAATATAAATAGACCCACAGGACTTAAAAGAATAATATGAAACTAAAGTAAAAGGCAGAAGCAGTTAAATATTTATATTTTTACAGAAAACAGATGACTGATAACTTGGATTTCTTCAAGCTAAGCCTTCATGTGGCAAAACTTACAAGATTAAGTAACTAGCTAAACCTGCTCCCCTCACATGACGATTTGTTATAATTTTTGTGTAACAGCACATTTCTGCCATAGTGCTTTCTAGCTTTGCACACACATTTTGCTTGTAAAGAAAAAGAAATATGGGAAATACTCTGCATCCTAAGTGACCAGGGCTTGAAACCCTGGGTGAAAACCCCCCCAAAAATAATAGGCAGATTGATTAAGGTATTATTAGCAAGGGGACAGTGTTTTTTTTTTAATAGGCTTCTTTTTTATTTTTCATTTATTGACATTACAATCATATTGATGAACAGAAAAGTTATCTAAAAAGATTGAATTGACAGTGCACAGAACCTTTCACCCGTTCTTAAAACAATTTAATAGGTTAGCATTATAACCATCTAAGATTCTATTTCTCACCTGGGAGAAGTTAGAGCATACAATGGTTTGTGGTTTTTAATTCTCATGTCTTTCTTAGGCCTGATTCAAATCCCGTTGCAATCAGTGAAAAGAGTCCCATTAATTTCAGTACTATAGTACTGTACTATAGTACAATAGTACTAGTATTGCAGTATCTTCAGGTATTGTGGTAAATTACAGTGTCACTAACAGACCTCATCTAGGTAATAGCCATTACCTGTTTTCCAATGTTTTCCTTGCTAAACTAGAGGGCAAATTATGTTTTATATTCACTCCCCTTCCCCTGTTCTTTTTGAACCATGTTCAGTGCAGTGTAAAACTAAATGGACTGAGTTCATTTTCAGTTTGTAAGTAATTACTTATTACCAGGTTCAGATACAACCTACACCTAAAAGATGTGCTAGCTAAGCTAAAATGGTACTATCCTAATAATGTCAACATATTCATTATGAGTAGAAAGAAATGCTTTAGATGATTACAGTCATTTCTTCAGTGGAAAGTTTTTCTCTGTGAGAACAGTCCAGCAGCAGGGCAGGTTGCCCAGAGGCTGTGCGGTCTCCTTGGAGGTTTTCAAGACCCGACCAACTCAAGCCCTGAGCAACCTGGTCTGATCTCCCAGCTGGTCCTGCTTGAGCAGGGGGTTGGACGAGAAACCTCTTGAGGTTCCTTCCAAACTGCATTATCCTATGATCCTAGGACGGGAAAGCCTTCCTTTTCCTTCATTTTGCTCTATTCACGTGCCTGCTCTTTATCTCAGTCAGACCCTAAAACTGACAAAAGGTGAAGGAACTGAGGCAGAGGGATTACAGGTGGAGAAAATGATTTGAGCAAAGTGTCCCCCAAATCCTGCATTGGTTATCACTATAATATTTTTGGATACTTTAAAAAGCATATTGTAAGTGTTGTAAACTATGATATCAGGACAAGTAGTCTGTATTACTTTTTTGCAATATAAGGTATTTAAAAGCCATGGAAAACAGTTTTCATGATGTATGTCATTTTCCAGGAAGGAAGGAGGCAGGTAGAACTGTAATTTAATGGCTTTCCTGAACAGAAAGATAAAATAAAGGTGGGGGGAGGGGAAGTTTAGCTTTCAAAGTGGGTATTAAAAGCAATTTGACAATTTTGCAAAAATGCACATTTAAAATATCAGAAGTTAGTCAGGTCTGCAACGTAAGACTGGAGAATGAGCATTTTTCCTCACAGGCTTGGCTCTTGCATGTTGCAGTACATGAAAGCGTACAGTGAACAAGGTACCTATCCTCACCCTTCTGTTTGCAGAACTGACTGATAACACTTTAATTTCACTTCATATAGTTATAAGGAACAAATTAAAATTTATATATGATATGAAAAGACCTGTTAGAATTCACTTTTTTTCTTTCAAGATCAATTTATTTTTCTCTTATGACAGTGGGCCCTTTATGTGTTAACCTGTACTCCAGGGCCTATCATTTTCACTTGGCAAAGTTACAAAAGAGCTTCTTTAATAATCCGCCAACCTAAAAGCAAATTGTGCCCACTCCTATGATATTAACCAGCCTTTCCTATAGGCCCCCCCCACTCAGTTTTGACACTTTTCTCTTTCCATATTTAGAATTGCTACTTAATCTTAATTCACAGTTTGTGATAAAAGAACCAGATATGAGGATCCATGTGAATGATCATTGGCATCAATTCTTCTTTCTTGATTGACTTTTGAATGTTTAGTTTGACAAATCCAAAAATCTTAAAATTAAGTTTAAACAAAATCACAAAGACCAGAACTGATTTCCTGAAGGACAAATCCTTCCTCTAATTTAATTGGAAAAGCATAACAAAATGAAACAGCTCCCTATAAACCTGTAAAATAGGCATATAAAATATAAATACACAAATGGGTTCACTTATTTGTGTATTTGTAAAACATACCCATGACAGACACATATCAAAGGTAAATTTCATAATATCACTGATGCTGGTTTCATTTCAGACATTTAAAATATAACCACTATTTTGCTTAGCAGTATGACTCTGCTTGATTTATAGCATAATAGGAAAGCAATAATAAGTTCATTAAAGTATTTTCCTGTTAATTTTGCATGAAATGATCAGATCTGAGGTGTTTTTGCAATAATATCAGAAATGCAGCATCTGTCATGTTTCACTTCTGGAGTCCTATTTAATCACAGTATTTTTCTAGTCGTATAATTAGTGCTCAGATTACTGTCATAATATACTCCACAAAGCAGAAGTCTTTCTCCTCATAACAAATAGAAGTGGGGTCAAGTGAAGGTAAAAATTTCTTTTCACTTAGTTTGGAAGTCATAGCCAGGGTAACTTTTAGAGTAAGCATGATGCCAATTTACAAAATATTAGAAGGAAATCAGAAAGTAATTGAGTATTGCCTATGCGTGAAAGAGCATCACTAGTTCCTCCAAACCAAGATACTGATCTTTGATTTCATGTTTTCAGTATATTCTTTCTGCCGAATGAACACACAGGTTACGTTCATGCTGTGCTCTGTGGCTCTGTAGGGTTTGATTCTGGGAAATTTTTGTCATCAAAATCCTGACATGATCCTAAATAACAAATGATAACTGGGAGGTGGGTATCATCAGATCAGCTACTGCTAACAAATATAACTCCAAAGAAAGAGGGCCATCATCTGTAATTTATGAAATTCAAATTTTAACTACATCAGGACTGATTATAAATTATGTGTTGCAAATGTAAGATAATTATCTTATACATTGCACAAGATGTACCATTTATAGTTAACATTAGGTTTGGTTTTGCTTCTCTTAGTCACCTGAATTAGCTCCATTGATTAGTACTTTCATTAGTGTTGCAGGAGTGTAGATATTAATGTTAATGCAGTAATGACATTCTGAAAAGTTTATGTTTTCCATTAATATCTAGCCATGGTAATATGACATTAGCTAGACAGCAACCCTGCTTGACTTAGCTTTTTAACACAGAGCTGTTAGGTTTCAAGAGTAACCACTTCATGAGGAGCTGTTGCCTTCAGTATACCCTGCTGAGTTAACATAGTTATGTAATAATGACTCCTGGGGCTGTTTTGTCCTAAGGTTTTTGAGTGATTTTCCATTTTATGACTAATGAATAATGAATTGCTAAATTTCATTATTAAAATAACTTCTATGCTGGATAGTTTACTTGGCTGACATGAAACATAGAATATTACAATCAAAACCGCCTGAACAAAAATAGAATACAGCATACAGGTTGAGTATGTGTTTAGGCAAAACCAGCTGTAGAAAGGAAGTTACTAAAAAGGAATGCTTTTGTTTAGATAAAATTATTATAAAACATGAAAGATGGCAAATATATGCAGCTGAAATCAGATGAAATTCAGGAGACCCTATTTGTGAAGAGTACAGGGGTTTGAAAGATCTTGTGAAGGGCTAGAGAAATGGAGGAGTTCCATCTCACTCCTAGTCTCCAAATCTTTAGGAACCTGGGACTTAACATCTTGGATACATTTGGATTTTATGCTCTGTGTCATTTTCCAAAACAGTTTCCTGTTTTCTCCAGAGAGTGTGGCACTACCCCTGCAAGAGGGAGTCATATTTTATGTCCAAAAATATAAAAAGCATGCATTTGGCTGAGAGAATGTGCCCTTCAGAGTCTGACTTTTTGATGCTGTTTTGTTGATTATATTTCTCTTATAAAAGGAGAAAGTGTCATAATTGTGAATTTCAGTACTGTATAGCAATCAAGTGCCTCTGAAGTCTTTTCCTTTGCAAATATAACTCATTTGTGGGTTTAACAGGAATTAAAAAGTGCTTATTTTGGAGCGAGCTGTAAACCAGTCCTATGGAATACATTACATTTGGAAAAATTCAGTCACCTATTCAAAGGTCTTATAAGAAGAATTAGAAAAAAGCTACTTTCCAAAAAGCATGGATGTGTGTGATGTCTGCATGCATGTGAATATGTACACGAGTTTACGCTTGCGTTATTTGTTTCAGTGTCAGACCATTTTAAAGATTAGTTCAAAATATGATTTACAGTCATAACAATACTGTTAGCATCACTGATGTCCATACCTTGTCTTATATGGAAGAGGAATAGTGCTTTAGGTTTTTCATTATATGCTAACAGTCTCCACCTGCAACCCTCCACCCAATACAATGAAGAATAGGACTCTAATGTGGTAGTGCAGGGTATAAAATTTAGAGAAAAGTGAAATTCTTCATTTTTTCCTAAGGTTTGTGAGCTGTTCACTGCAGTGTAAAAGGGTAAAAATTATGCATTTGATTTATACACCTGCTAGTAAAAGTCAACAGATATAATCCCCAAATAGGATATGTTGCATTATCCTTAGGGCATGTCTTCAGTTCAGATGAACACCCTCACAGTCTAAAAACAGGGATTTAATAACTTTCCATTTTTCAAAAAAGTATATTTTTTAGCCAGGGAATACAAGAATGAGGAATTTAATGGCATAAGAAATACATAACATTAATGAAAATTTTAAGTCAGTCCAGCTGGCTGCAGATCAAAGATAGCAGAGGAAACTCCGCCAGCTCTTTCCATAAAAGCTCCCTTTCTGTTGTGGGTGAGCAAGCTCGGCCTGCCAGCCCTGCAGTAGGCTCGCCTCTAAAAACCTCCTCCTCAGTGAAACTGGGAGCATCCTGCCACAAGGGGATTTGTGACTTTTCCTGTTTCGAGCTGCTTGTAAATCCAACCTCATGATTTTGTCTAATTAAGAATATCTGTATGTAGTGTGTAATTTGCTTATGTGCTTCACACAGCATCACAAAGGAGCTAATATGAACTTAGATTTTGGAGTATGTAAGCAAGCTTTGTGTTTACAGTACAAATCTGACCCCAAAAGATCATTTCCCTCCCTTAATTCCAGGATCTCCCTAACTACTTTTTAAAAAAAATATATTACCCTTGTGGTGAAAATGTTTTTAAAGAAGTTATAATTTCTTCAGTATCTGTCAATGAAGCTGTTTAACCCAGGCCTTTACGATGAGGCTCACTTTATAACTCATTTTGGATTATCAACATAATTTTCTTTGTCCCATTTCTGGAAAAAAAAGATAATGGGACTCCCCATTTCTGTCCTACTGCAGCACAATTTTTTATAAAATTAGTCATGATAGACTAACTGCATCATATAAAATATGAACATTAAAATAATTAATTATGAACAGAATTTAGTATAAGGAATGTAGTGTATTGTATGATGCAAAACCATTAGAGAAAATGACTAGATGTATTGTGTTATTTCTTTGCAGTGTTCTGCCTTTTCAGGGCATCATACAAATTTGTGGTTTTCTGTACCGAGCTTTAGTACTTCAGAGGCTGATTTTGAAAGGCAGCGTTCGGAGGAAGCTGGAGTGCAGCGAGTGCAAGGTTATGGCGACGGCCGCGACTCTTCGCGTCGGCAGCACTTGCCGCTGCGCGCCTACAGGACGAATGAGTCCATCAGCTTTTGTACTTAAGAGCCAGCGAGCACCCGCTTATCGGTTAATGTGAAATAATTTGAGTAGTTTTATGTCTAGAAAGGCTGGGGTTCTTCTGGACGGGCGTTGAGGGGCCCAGAGAACTGACCCTTTAAAATGGCGCCGTCCGCTGCTGGGCTGAGGGGGGCGCTGTGCGGCGGCGCCCGTGGGGCCAGGGCCACCCCGGCGGGCACAAACGGGCCCCGAGCCAGGGTCGGGGCGGCGGCAGGGCCCCCGCAAGGCGGCTGGGGCTGCGGCTGGAAGAGCCGGGGCTGGGCTGGAAGAGCCGGGACAGGGCGGGGGTGGTTACTGCGGGGAGGAGCGCGCCTGCCCGGCTCGGCTCGGCTCGGCCCCGCCCCGCCGGGGCACTACCGCACGGCGGGTTTTTGTGTAGCAGCTACTTCGGGGCAGCATTCGTGCTGTAAAAATTAAAATGGTATTTACTCTTCAGGCTGTATGTTTGTTTTCAAAAGGTAGCTTTTGCTTCAGGCCTACACAGCTGAGAGAGGTATGTGGGAAAAGAGGCTATGATAGGCAGAAAACTCGTGTGTGTATCTGTAAAAATGTAAAACTGGCTGTAGAAGAAAGGAAGAAATGTGTGTAGAGGAAAAAAAGGTTTAAGAGGCAGAGGAAGTGAAGGGCATCTGCTTCAATTGCTTTGCTCTGCCCTGATAACACAAAACAGATGTATTAAATCCAAACGCAGCTGATTTTCTGCTGCTTGGCTGCTCCCTTTTTGTTCCAGAATAGGCTAAATTCATTGCAAAGTGCTGATAAGATAGGTATAAAAGCTGCAACTTCAAAGCAGAACAAAGTAGGTGCTTAGTATTTTTAGAACTACTCTGACTAATACTGCCTTTGCACTGTGTTTGCTGTGAAACATTCAAAATCAAAAATACAATATACTGTGCAGAGAACATTATGTTCAGAAATTGCTAAGTGCTCTCAACGCAGAGTGGTGGTGCCACAGGGACTTGGTGTTAACAACCCTTGTTTGTAAATCAACGCACAAAGGAGCTTGGTACTGAAAAGAGAAACAAGCAGCTGAAGACACAGCAATGCACAGGAAAAAAAAAAGTGTTATTCTTTAAAACAACAATATAAGCTCCTAAATGACAAAAGTGTCTAAAAGGTGGCTGAATCTCATCTGTTTTCGTTGCATTAGCATTGTGTGCTGTCAGTGGTAACAGTTAGGACTTGTGAACTATTTTCCTTGTAAAAATATTTGGATTTCTTTCACTATCATCTTAACTTTGGGCTTTTAATGCTTGATATAGAAGTAATTAAAGCATCCTATATTCTGGGAATATCTACAGTGTGTTTTGTTCTAAAGATATGAGTGTATTCAATTTTAACTAACTCCTTTATCACATCAGTAAGGATCAAACTTGAAAGAAATAGGGCTTTAACAGTTCATGACCTAAAGTGTTTCCTCTTTTTGTTTGGAGACATGCTGAAAATAAAAACTCCAGGCAAAAAAACATACCGAGATTGACTTGATGTGTATCTTTATGATACATTCTTGAATTGCCCAATGTAAATGCCTGAGGGCAAAAACTAAGGTTGCTAAGACAGCCTTCAACCAGGCACCTTCTAATGCTTGAGTTTTGACTTCATAATGCTAGAGGTAGGATTTTTGTGTAATTCTACAAATGTAACTTACATGGTTGTATGGTAATCTTAAAGATAACCAGCCAATATTGGGGGGAAATGTGAGAGGCTGGATGCAAAGGAAATACTATTTCTTCAAAATAAAACAAATAAATTGTTAATATCTTGGTGGCTTTAGATCATATCACAAATTGGTAACAAGATCTCAGAATATACACACAAGGGAGATACAAAAAAGACAAATAGGCTATAAAAGTCTTGGAAATTTATTAGATAATATCAAGGCTAAAACTCTCTAAACAAATTAATCCTATGATAATATTTATTTAGTGTATCTTATTGAATTTCTAACACAAGATTAGTTTTTTTTATTTGTATATATTAACTTTTCCTGGTATAGTTTTAGCCTTTTATGTATACAATTTAATAGTGCCCTGACCAGACAGAACGCAATTATTGTGATTTCCAGTAAATGGTGCAAATAAGAACTGTAGTCAAAATGCTAGAATTTCTCATGCCAAGGCTAATGGCAATGGTGTGTGGTTCCCGCTGCTCTTGACAGGAGTACTGAATAATGTAGCTAAATACCATAGTGATAATATTACTGTTTTTCTGAAAGAGGTGTTTGCCTGCAAACTTGAGCCGTTGTGTCAAGCCTGAATATCACTTTGAACAATATTTTGCCACCTCTTCACTTCAGCAGATTCTTCTCCGACATTCTCAATCTGCTACCTGCTAAGCAAGCTTGTAGTTATTTGGCAGAGTAAGTCAAACAATTTATTCGGGGAAAATCCCAGATTTATCCAGTTAACCTTTTTTTTTCCTTCTTCTTCTTCTTCATGTAAAACATCTATTATCTCTCCAGCCTGCACTTCAACAACAACAACAAAGAGAGAGATTTTAGCATCTACCCAATCACCACTACTCCTTTGATGCAATTCACTGAAGTGTAAATTTTATGTTGATTAGCCTTTTCAGTGCTGTATTTCCAAGTGCAGCTAATAGAAACATACTTAAAATAAATCAAATTAGGGGCCTTGTGGGAACCTAGTTCTGGTAGCTGTACAGCCACCCTCCCTAGATTGCAGTATTGCTGTGCATACTCTACAGCATGGCTAAATCGGCCAGGTCATGCAACAGTCTCACCCAGCACAGTGTGAAGAAGGTCATGTCGTCTTTGTTACCAGACACTCGTTTGTACCTTTGGACACCTGTGTCCTTGCAAGTTAGATGAAATAATTGCTCTGAACTTTACAAAACTGAGACAACAATTTAACATAAGTTAAAATGAAGATGAATAGAGTTTCAATGGATTGTTTGGGGCATTGCGTTTTCAGTTTGAAAGAAAGTGCAGCTTAGCCCATGTGACTGATTGCTCTGTTGTTTTGAGGTAGTGCTCTCCCAGGTTCATTCCAAACTCAGTTCACGTTCATCAGGAGGGCCTGCAAATTCATAAGCTTTCAGCAAGCCAATCCAAAATATCATGTACTAACAAAAAATGAAATGCATAAATAGTGTTCTTGTTTTTGGCCTTTGCTATAACATTTTACATAACTGCTATCGACTATAATAGGTTTGTATTCCTGCTTTTCTAAGGTTTAGCTAACTAACCTTCAGTCGGCTCTGTCTTCAGCAGTTGAGAACATGTAGACCATGTTTTATATGACCGTTTATTTATACAGCTCCTTTAATTCTAGTGGAAATCATTTCATTCATGTTTTGCAAAGTCTTTGAAGCAGTTTTTAAAAAGCTGCTGAGAGAATCCTAACTACACAGAGAAATTTATGTACAACTTGCAGAAAAGTTTGTTGCCTTTCAAAATTGTCTGGTTTGGGCTTTTATACTCCCTACTTCGGCACAATGTTGCAATTACAACATTTTTGTTTCTAGTTCTCAAAAGGATTTATAAAAATATTCTTTGAAGTGAATTGATGGAATTTCCTTATTTTGCGATTTCCTATTGTGGAAATCCATAAAGGAACTGATGGGCAATTTCATACTCCTGAATTTTGAGGCAGACTAGCTGGCTAGCTTATGTGCTGGCTATACCCTATATAAAGGGAAAAGAGAGGGAGTGGCTCTGTGAGAACGTTATTTAGTCCATGTAACTTAAGGTCTTGCTTTAAGTTGCCATTTTCAGGAGCTTACCTGTTTCCATTTGCTACAAATGGAGTGTAAGGAAATAGGCTGGGTAAACTAGGTTTTTAAGACTGTGATGACCCCTCACTTTTCTCTCTTCCCAGTCAGAGGATCTATGATGCTGTTTACTATAGTGCTAATATATTTCATATATATCAAGAATTTCTAACCAAGACAAAAAACTCTGCAAAGAATTGAAAATCCATGGTTATGCTGATGAGTTACACAGGAAAAGTAGTTGCAGCTATCCCCAGCTGGAAAATGGCTTCTTCAAACTTCCTCCTCTCCCATTTCTATCATATAATAACCTTAGTCATTTGTATTTGTATAACAAATTAATTAACTTGGGGTGGATTTTTGGAGGAGTTTTTAGAATCAGTAGCTCTCTAAATTGCCTACTGGGTCAAGCGAATGGCTGTGGTGCATTTGTATCAAACAACTATGCAAGTTTTTTCTTAAAAGTAGTTGTTGTAATGGAGGTATATTAAATATTTACACAAAACGGGTTCCTGGCAGCAAATCAATTTCAGTGAATTGATGATACAAGAGGTTTTTTCACCCCCAAAAAAGAATTTTCTGGCTGTTATTCAATGTACTTTTGTGCCAAATTAAGAAAGAGTTTTTTATTATTTCCAAGAAATGCCCTTTCAGATTTAGCAATTGTATGTTCTGTTCCTCAGGAAATGAGAGAAGATCGGGATCGATCACGACTGGATTCTATGGTGTTGTTAATTATGAAACTGGACCAGCTTGATCAGGATATTGAAAATGCTCTCAGTGCGGGCTCTTCCCCCTCCAGCACCCCAACATACAAACGGAGGCATGTACCTGTGAGTGAGTTTGTTTAATCTTTCTTATTGTTCTAAGCAAAATCTGCTTTATCTTTTTTTCTTTCATTCATCATGTTTATCAATGTTCAGTTTCAGAACAAAAGTTCTTTCTGTAAAGAATCTGTTGTGTATTTCTCCTTGTTTATATGTGTGTGTTGAAGGCAGTAAGTGGTGGCACCCATTAGTTCCTTTTGGCATCCTTTCATAGATGAGAGCATCAAAGGTTCTCCAGTGAAAGAAAGGGAGATCAACAAGATTCAGAAAATGTCTGGCTTTCTTATTATCACTTACTGTAAACACAGAATCAGCATGGAGTCAGGATCGCACCAGTCTCAGAGCATATGTGTATGTGTCATTAAATAGTTAGGACTGGAAGTAAGTATGAGCCAGGTCTTGTTTTTCTGCTAGAGGTAGGGTTCAGGATTTTTTTGCAGAGACACACTTAAGAAATCCTCTGTCATGTGAAATAAAACTCTGGGCAGTATCCTACGCATTTATTTAGATCAGAGAATACTTTGCTGAGAGTAGTGAGAAGGAAGACTGTACAGTTCACAAACATGACTGATACTTTTTTTTTTTTTTTAGGTTTACACATAAAACTGTGAAGAGTATGAAATGGCTGAGCCAAGGTGCTCTCATACAGGCTTCCTATTAATTTTACCTAAATGTGCTGCAGCTGTACTTCAGTTTAAGAAACCTGAGAAATACCACCCCAAAATGTCTAGGTTAACATCCAGGTTGCTTGGTTCTGTTGGTGGTGTTTTCTTTAAAGTAAAAATTTTAAGTATTTTTCCTGTTGAAGACAGACTTCATTATTGCTGCATAGTCAAGCGAGTAATTCTGTAAGTGAGAAAAGCAGTATTAAAGTTACAGTTTTGGTCACCTGAAGAATATACGATACCTTATTTTTAAAGGACATAATTATATTTTAAGTCCTTAAAGTCCCTTTAAAGGACTTAATTATACTTTTCCCTCTGGATATCAAGGTACTCGCAGTATTACCTTGGATGCTGATGGGAGAGGAAAGCTGAAATGCATTGTTAATATCTGTTCTCCATACTTCACCAATGAATGCCAGCATTTTAGCTAATTTCTTGCCGCCGGATAGGGAGTTTGGGCAATCTGCCTAAGTAAGCCTGTAACATAATCAGAGATGGTACCTGTTTCCATGCTGCAAGGCAATATCAGAGCCCTACAGAAAGACAACATGCATTGAACATGAAATATATGCTGTTTATATATAGTGATTTTCTAGGAATTTGGGGGCCTTTAAGTATTATGAATCAGAGAATTAAACAGCTTGGTTTTCAGAGCACTTACACATTCTGTATTCAGTTTCGTGGTGATGTTATAGTAACAGAGCATTTGAATGTGATGCAGAAACTTGAGTAATGGGACAGGGAGCATGGTTGTGCTCTGTGGCGGTATGGCTCTGCTAAACACGAGCTTGTAAGACCAGCTAGACCCAAGCTGACTCCTGCAGAGGCTACAGAGACATGTCTTTGCTGCATTTCCCAGTGCTTCGCATTGCAGAGGACTCTCAGACTCTCTGGCAGGAACTATCTGACTCACAGGCATGGTCCTACATAGGGTGCAACTTTAATTACTGACCCTTTTCAGAAAATAGCACACTTGGGTACTTGGTGCAGAGGCACCTGTCTAAGCAGTCAGGCTACATTTGGCAGACCAAATACTTAATTGGAATTAATGAATCAAAGGATTGCCATTTCCTTCCAGTTCGAGCAGAACCCCTCTGATGTGTCTGCCCCATATTCTAGCCATTCTGGGAACATGATATTAGGAAACTCAGGCTTTATCTGCACAGAGTTGGCTCATACCAGCTGGCGTTAACAGTTTGGGCTTTTCTGTGTGTACTGTGTCTCTGTATTCACACAGGCTGCACCTCGGCTAATAAACCCGGCAGAATCTAACTGGTTCTACACATAGTCAGCTCTTTGCCAGATCTTTGTCATGATTTATATGCAAGCGGTATAATCTCCCACCCTCATCCTACACAGTAAATCAAGCATGCACTATATTTTTAAAAGCCTATATTTACTTTCTCAAAAATAAAGCATCCTATTTTTCTTTCTATTCTCAAAAAAAGGAATGTAACCTTGCCATAAAAAGCAAAGGCATTTTAACCAGAAACATTTGTCTGATAAGTCTTTGCTGATTCTAAAACCTAAGGAGTTGTACCTTTGAATTGTATAAACTGCTGAATCATGATGTCATTTCAGCGTGTAATAGTTTACAGATGTTCACTGAGCTTACAATGCTGCCGGAGACAGAAGGTGGGAGCACACAGGAAATACTGAACATCAGAGAAAAATGTCAGACTTCTTCAGCCCTTAACTGATTTTTCTTACCTTGCATTCTACCATTTAGGGGAATTACAGTTTTGATGTTAGTGATGATTTATAATTTCAGAACAGCAACTAATGCAAACCACCACATTGGAAAGAAGGACAGCAAGAGAATGTGTAGGGAACAGGAAAGAATAATGAGAAATACTGTTATAAAGAGAATTATGCATATATGTTTGAGCCTATATAAATACTTCTGTTGTTTGGAAGAACTAGATTTTTATTTTGTATTCATATGTATTCATATTCTCATAAAGAGACTTAAAACATTTTTTTACAGGATGTTGAATCTGGTTCTGAAAGTGGAGTGGATGTTGCTTCGGTAAATCACTCGCAAACAAACTTGTCTCCTAATATCTATGCTCCTGACCTAGCATCTCCCTGTTCAGTTGCCAGCTGTGGAGCTAAACCAAAGGCTGGGGTGAGTACAAAGATTATTTTATCTTAACAGCAATCGTGATATTGGTCTGGAATTGAAAGAAAGATATTTTATACTATTCACTACAATGGATTGTAAATCAGTATGTGTGTGATGCTGAAAAAACAGACTAATAAAGCTGGTTATCTTAAATGCCTTTCAAGTGGCAAAGAATCCGTAAGCAAAATACAAGTTTGACATTTAGAAACACAGTATGATCAGCTGATGATTGTAATAGGTTAAGTTTATATGTGAAAAGATAAACTTTAATGGACACATTCCATTTTACTTTGGAAGGTAAGATTACCTGCAGTGGTAAGTATCATGCCTCTGTCAGTGAAATGACAGGAAGCTGAGTATTGAAATCTGTTTAGATGAATGATCCTGCCATATGATCTGTACACTCACACCGTATGGTATGTCAAAAAGTTCCCAAATCCTGGTTAGCCCCATTGAAGGGAGAATGTTATTCCAAGGCCAAATCTGGCAAACAGTTTCACATGCTCGAGATCAGAGAGAAGCCTCTGAGCAGGCAGGCTCTTTCTAGGAGGCGAGATCAGGTCAGAGAGTTCAAAAATGACAAGGAACTCAGCATTTTTGATTGCTTTTGTCAAGCTGTTAAAAAAGTGCTAATGCATCCTTTTATAAACACTGGCGCCAGCCATGGACAATGTACCCAAAAGGTGGCATCTTTATTATGCAGTATACAAGCAAGTCTTCCAGGTACTATTTCCACTATTTCAGTGAAATACTTGTAAGCTGCCAGTGGGGTCCTTATTTCACTTTCACTACATATTTGATACATGTTTCTGTATTTTGCATCACTAACTTTTGGAGATTCATTTCACAAGCGATCTGCTATGTGTTATTTACTCCTCAGCTGGGAGGCAATGGAGCTCTCATCCTTCTGTATTTATTCATAGATAGATAGATAGATATAGCTATCAGGAACATGGGCCTTTCTTTTGCCATTGTCTATCTACTGAAAAATCCTTAACTCTTCAGCTGTCAGCATGTGCAGAAATGCTTGGATGTCCCAGAAACTCTTGACGCACTTTGTGTTCCCACTTGCACTTGCTTTTTTCACTCCATCACGAACTAGAGAAATCTAGGCTTTTCTAAGCTTTGTCTAGGTTGACATGTCTTAGCGTTATTACCATTCCAGTCAGTTCATCCATTCAACTGCTGCTGGTAACTGGACCAGCAGAAAATTTGGGATAAAATATTAAAATATAAATTGTGGCTAGCATAAAGATACATGTTTATAAGAAGTTTATGAAAAGTAAAATAAAGAGGCAAACTGTCATTTGCTGCACTGCAAGAGCAAGTTAACTAATGTCTTCGATTGAGGCGGTAACAAAAGTTCTAATAAACATTTACATTTAGGATTGTTCACTTGCACAAAAATAAATTCACTTGTAATCTATCATCAGTGCATAACTATAGCAGATAGGGAGCTCTGCACTCTGTCATTGCATGCAGTGCAGTGCAGCGCAGCACAAATTCTCAAATAAGTACATATGTTATGCTAGAAGGTGATATCCCATTTTGCCAGCTCCTGAGAAGAACAAAGACACTCTTTAAGGTATTAAACATCCTTTTAAAATTTAGATTTCTCTACTAATATTTGGAGAACTCTGATCACTGGCTTTGCAGTAATGTGGGTCACTTCATTTGGAGCTAGATACAACATGTTAATTCACCTTTTATAAGTATTTTTTCTTTGACTTTGGCTGTGCTATATATATCATGCTGAACGTATCTGAGAATATATTTTGTGATATACTTTTTAATGTATATGACTTTCTAAAGTTGTTGGCTTTTTTTACTTTGTAGAATAACTATAAATATTCAGAAATCTCTGTTTACTGGTGTGCGGATCATAGAGCTACAATCCAGAGTCCCCTTTTCTTAACATTTTTGAAAACTGAAATTAAATTTCCTCCAAACTCAACTCTTTCTTAAAGTTTTGCATGCTGCAGCTTGTCACGCTCTCTAGCAGGATTTGGGATGGGATCTTTTTAGCAGGTATATTCAGATGAAGACCATATTTTCACTCTTCTCACAGTAGGTTTGTTAAGTACATAGTGTCCATCATTTTTGCTCAACAGAGTGTAGATCTCCAAATTGGGGGAAAAAACAGACCCTCTCAGATACATTCTGTTCCTTTTGGCTTTGTCCTTTCAGATTGTTTTGCCTGTGTACCCTTCTGATCTACAAACTGAGTGCCGATGTGTATCGTGGCTTCAGCTGTTCAGCTTCAGCTGCCTCCCTGCCTGCAGTCGAACTTTATTTGAAATCATATGTTTTCTTTGAACATACTAGAAGAAAATAATCCTCAGTTCTAACCCCTGTGTATAGTTAGCCCTGATATTCATCTGGTCTGCACAGCTGAATACTGTACTGCTAGGTGCTTGACTGGGATCCTATACCAGTAGAAAAGAAGTGCCTGTATCCTTCTGGTCATGTTTAGTGTTGGGCTCTCTTCAGCATGAAAGTTTAGAAAGGGCACGTTGAACAGCATCTCCTTGAAACACTGGCTAGAATAGATATCAGGGATGCTTCTGTACAGATGATTTCCTTACAGAGATCACCTGTGAACACCCTCAAAATATGGTGTTCTATTTTAAGGGAGACAGTTGTAGTTACTTTTTGTCGTGGTTGGTGTCGGAATAGGCTTATAATACACTGCATTACCAAACTGCTTTTTAAAGGTGATTGTTTCAAAGATTTTACTTCTTTTTTGGTGTAGTGCAACTGGAGATCTTCAAGGATTCCAGATGCTTATTCTTTAAGGACAACTTGTTTTGTTTTGTTTATTAATAGTATCTAAACAAGAGTATGACTGCAATTAGTTATGTTATGGAATGATATGTGGTATTTTTAAACAAACTATAGCAAACTGTTGACTGCATCAGAAGTGGGCTATACAAGCTAAACAAGACATCATGTGGAGACTTGGGGGGGAAAATGAATGCTAAGGCAGGGACTTCAAAGATATGGGTTCAAGTCTAGTCCTTGCTGCAGAACTTGTACAAACTGCATAACTCCACAACACCTTATCTTACAGATAGGAAACTGTATAGACTATATAGACAAACTATCCTTTCAAGATTATTAAGCCTTACATGGAGTTAAAACAAAATAAAGTTTCTAATAGGCCATAGTATGCTGGAATATCTCTAAGTAGAATTTGGCCTGTTAATCCTAAGGGAAATGATTTATCCATCAGTTTATGGAAAAGGACAATATTTTACATTTTCGTGAGTAGATTTTATAAAAAATTAAAGAAGTTTTCCAGTAGCAGTGGTATTCAGAATTATATTCAAAATTCAGTATCAATTATCATATCTCTTGAACAGTAATAGTAGACTTTCTTTTATGGAAAGATGACTGAATTTCCTGTATATAATGTGTGTGTCTGCATATGTACATACGCAAGTTATTTAACATCTCGTAAAAGCTTCATTTATAGACAGACAATTCTTGTTAGTGTCAATGTATGTGACTACATTACATACATATAAATTAATTTATAAATATAAATATATACACACATGTAGTACTCCTTGCTAAATATAGAAATAATAAGGAAGAACAGAATTCTCCTCAGAGCAGTATATACCTTTCTGTCATTCCGCTGTGCATCGTGTAAGCCTTTAATATGCAGATTCAGATGATACTTTGGGCCTATGAGAAATATACAGTTGAATAATCTTCATCCTAAATTTAAAAATCTGTTACTATAATATTTCATGCTCAGGGCAAAATCGTATAATGTGATCATTAGAGAGTACATCTCCCACATTATGTAGGGCCATATAGTAAGATATATGTTTTTAGGATCTTCATATTACTAATGTTTATGAAATAAAGCATGTTCATGCTTCTATAATTAGCCTATCTCTATGTTCTGCTTTTTATTCACCAGTCTCCAAAATAGACAATGATTTTTGAATATTAACTACACACTTGGCAAGCATAAGTCACATGGGAGTTGAAATCAGCTTAAAAAAATATGAAATCAACAGGCATTTGCCCCAGTGGTCATGAGAAACACTGAGAAATAGGAGTGTCTGGTCTGGATTTGGATAGCAAGGAATGTAAATATCCTATATGTCATTGCTTTCTACAAACTAATGCCACACATCTGGATATTTAGAACATTGTTCAACAATAAAGACCAGAAACAACTGAGTTTTAAATCAGGCTTGATTATTATAAAAACAACATGTGGTACAGAACTCTATTAGGTATAACTAGGTATTTTAATAACAAAGGGTAAGTTACAATAGCCTTGTCCAGTGTTCAGTTAAAAGTTAACTAGTTAAGGAAAGGAAAGCTTGAAACAATTATCATTGTCAGTTTTTTTGTAAATATAAAAATCTGGCTAAAGGACAATAGCAAGTAAAGTTGTGGCCAAATTTTTGTCCTTGAAAATCTGCTTTGCAATGTCTATCTATTTTCTGTTCAGGTGAAAAAAACAGCTGTGATTACTTTCTACTGCTTTTCTTGGCAGTCCTGTCCTTTTTGCTTCTACAGTGCCCAACTTAGTCTTAATCACATGTACAAAGGTAGTCAGAAATCTATTATCACTAGAATAGCTGGTATCAAGGAGAAGACTGTTTTTCAAATTAGCTGTAATGACTCATTTCAAATGCATTCATTTCTCAAAGTGATTTTAGGCACCAATTATGCCTGCAAGTACAAAATGACCTAGCCTGGCTAAGCATTAGAATAGGTTCAGGTGCTACTGATTTCAGGGGAGCCCTGGATAAGCTCATGCATCCACTTTCACAAATCTTGATACTGGGTCAGGACAGAAGGTTGCATTATTTAGATGACAGTTTTGCAAACCATTCATTTAAGTGTGCTAAAATAATTTAGCCTTTCACATGTGTTTTTAATGAATACCATATTTTAAAATTTTAACTGTTTAGAAAGGCCAAGTCATTCTGTGAAGAAATTCAGAGATTTGTAGATAACAAAAGTAATGTTCAATTTTCTTTCTGCTTTATGGCACTGTTCTATAAGTTGTGAAATGAAGCCAAAGTAAGTACATAAAATAAGTACAAGAAAACCTTGATTTCAGAATCAAGTATTCATAAAGGAGGTCAGCTGCTGTTTGAAATGCTTACATGTCCCACTGCATTGTGTTATATATTAAATTCAGTGAACTATGAGGTGTGTAAACACATGCAGAGTATTTCAGTGAAATCATACAGGTAAGTTTTTCATGGTTATGCTATGGAAAAGCTGATCCTATTTTAGTCTCACTGAATCATACCTTTATTTAAAATGAAATAAAATAATTTACTGATGCTCAGGTACTCTGATATGGAGCACAGGATGATTGAGTTAGATGGATTGCAATTTCATCCATTTATTAAAATACCTGGATCATTTTTTTAGATTTTGCTGATATTATGACATTCCTGAGTTCTTACGTTACTCATTCAGGCAAACTTGGAAGTCATTCTTGTAGGCATTAGGGAGAGAGATTCTTACTATGCAACAATAATTAAAATATTATTTCTCTAAAACTTAAGAGTTTTTATTACTAAAAGATGAGAAAAGACTTCAGGATCTGATCGTGTTGATTACATTAGTGTTGCCTGCCATTTTTCCTTTCTATATGGAAAAAAGTGTTTTAGAAGACAAGATAATTAATTATGGAAGTGAATTTAACATGAACACTTTTTCATTTGGATTGTAACAGACTTATTTAGTTACACAAAAAGTCTTTTTTCAGCACCTAATCTACCATGAAGTTATATTTGCCAATCACGTAGTAGATAACAGCAGGATTACCCTGTGTTTCTTATATGAACCTCCCACAAAATTTTTCTTTGATTCTGATGTGGTCCCCAAAAGATTCTGTATTCTGGTTTGAGTATAACTTCCTATGTTAACTCCTTAGAATTCCTAAACGCATTTTATTTTTTTGTTTAATGAAACAAGAAGCAAGCTGCAAATGGCAGAGGTGTTTGTTGTTCTATGTAGTCTATTAAGCTCCACAAATTTTAGAGGTGACTACTTTTTTACAGTGAGAGTAAGCCACTAGAATTTGAATCAAAAATACTCAATCCAGTTATGACATCCTTGACGGGTCTGCACTGGTCAGGGACAGTGTCTCTCTCACTCAGTGTTGATTACTAAGTGACCAAAGTGTATAGAAACTCATACAGCAATAAAATGTTTGCCATTTGGTATAGCTGCAGTTATGACGCAGGAAATGCATGTATTAAGCTATCCACTTTTGTTTCCAAGTTTGGGAACCTAAATAAATATGCTTGCTTGCAAAGTGCTAAGCATAAAGAGTTCTCAGTGCTTTCCAAGATGTGAAGGGTTATGTAAGGTGCATGTGCTTTTTTATATCTACAAGAATGCTGATGCATTTTTGTCTCTTCTTGCAAACCATTTGTAGCAGCTGTGCTTATATACAATTTTTTTCATGTCTTCCTCCTTTCTGGAGAGTTGCTGACATTGTAACACTGTCTTCTAACAGTCTGGTTATGTACAAAAACTGTTTTTATACATGAAAGGAAAAGTTAGGACTTTTTTAGCAGTGACATTGCTAATTGTACTATTTATTAAAGTGTTAAGAACGTTTATTCACTGTATGCTGCCATCTGCTGCTTAACTCTTGTAAATGAAGGGTACTGAAAAGGGGGCATCAAGCGTTTACACTATTTCAGACAATCAAGCTGATTGGAACATTTCATAATCGATTATATAGACTGTGTCATGTTTCAAAAGCTTTTCATCTTGTACAGATGTGTTCTAAGTATTTCTAAGATATGATATACTAAAGACTGACATTTTCCTATTGGAATTAAATTTTAATGAAAATCATAGCAGGTGGGGAAACTTAAAAATGTTAATGAAAAATTTTCCAACTGGTCCTAAGTAGAATTGCTTTTACAATAGTGGAGGAAACATTCAACTGTTAATAGACATAAGATTTTTCGAAGATTTTTGGATGAATCCCTTGAACAAGAACACAAAGAGCTTGTACAACAGATAGTACATTTTAAGTGGGCTTCTGTTGGCCCTATGTTCAATATTCTGTTTTATCAGCCATAGGCTGAGTTTGCAGACTAACAGCATTGAGGGCAGGGATTCAGCCTTCTTTATTAGATATAAACCTATGAAGGGCAGCAAGCAAAATTATGTTTAGTGGCAACATTCTCCTTTTTGTTGTGTGATAAGTTTAGTGTAAGTCTCTCTTCTCTGCTGTTCCATGTGGGCTGAATGGAGTCCTTACCAAGTTTCCCCTTTCTTTTCTTGAAGTTACTTAAATATGTTTAGCTGTATGTCAGTATGAAATTTTAACTCTTTTTCAGTACCGGAGAAGTTAAGCTTACATGACAGTTATGTCATTGTATTTAAAGAAAAATATTTTGTAAAATTTTTCTGTCAGCATGCAATCCATATTTTGCGTGTCTACATTGCAGAACTTGAATCCCATAATCCAGCTCAGAATTGTTACTGCATGCATGAGCAAAACAGGCAGATTTTTATATCAGTGTCAGTCAGAAGCCTGTGAGTGGAAAATTGCTGAAAAAGATGTGAACTCATTCTTAATGTTTACACCGCAAAGAATTTATTTTCCCTGGAGAAAAATAAAAGTTCACTAAGCATGGAAATGCAGTTTTATTCAAGGCATTAAGGTGCTTGTCTCTATGCAAAAGTTTTGATAAATAATTTTTTATTTAAATTGCTTTAATGCAGAGGTGTATGCATCTGAATAGGGTTGCATTGGTTTTGGTATGCGCCAGCATTGGCAAAAAGATCACTACCAGAGATGATGAATGTTAGATGTGAGGTACACAAGGAGTAATTATTTATCGCTTCTTAAAACAAAGGAAGAATTTTCTTTTGAAGGTTAAATCTATGTAGCTTACTGCCTTATGACATTTTTGAAGCCAAAAGTAAATTAGTTTCAAAAAGTGGTTGGGCATTTTTATGGGAAAAAAGCGTACAACCCATCAGAGAGTGTTGAAACAGTGAGTTTAAGCTTCTGGCCATTACCGTTGCAGGTTTACCGTCAGTCATGTGATGAAACCCTGACATGAGAGTTGCACTTAACTCAAGAGCCACAGGTTGCCAACCTCTCCTGTTGAGCCTAGCATTTGCAGTACGTACAGTACATGCCCTATAGCTCCCACTGGGATTGCCGTGTTTTTATACACATCCTCTGATCTACTGCAGGTCTCGGTCAGGGAGAGTACACGGGTTTAGACTGATTCAATACAACCTATCTTATGCTCTTAATCATAGACAACTGGGCATGTCTCTTACATGGAAGCTATTTCCCTTGCATAGAGCTGTATTCTAATATAACTTGTCCTAGTGATACATATCTTCTCTGTGTTTCATGTCTGATAAAGAGAGCATTTCAGACCAAGTAATAAATGCCAAACATTCCTGGGAAACTCTCTTCAAAAGGAAGGAAACCTAAAGTCTTCTGTTAAAATCGTACCAAAAGATGTATTGCATCAGTTATTATATCAATACATCCCACCATTTTTAGAATTCTGTCACTGAAAGGAAGTAATTATGGATGTTGCAGGATAAATTTCACCATGTGCAGAGGACTAGCATAAGGTTTTTTAACCATGTAGGTCTGTAAAATAGGGCTGAAATGCGGCTTAATGTGTTGACTTGAGCAGAGTATATTCTGCTTGAAAACCTTTAATAAACAGCATGAAAATAGAAATATTCATATGTTTGTGTTTCCGTCATGCTCAATAATATTCTAACAGGAGATCTCAAAATCTTCAGAACATAGGAAAGAGGTTTCCAGAAATGAAGTGGAAAGATGAGAGACAGCTACTTGAAAACTTGCTGGAGAAAGCTAGGTTGCGAATTTTCTGGGAACTGGGGCTAAGGGGCTTCAAAGCTGTGAAGGGGCTTGAACTGTTTGCCAGTAGGAGACCAGAAGGTGACAAAATGCTGCAACTTTATTCAGTGCAACTGTATTGCACAAGAGTTTCAACTAGGATAAACTGTTGTTAGATGGTGAATTGTTGCTTGACTTGTAACTTGCCGAAGGCAATTCCAGTTATGATTTTGGATAGCTCTGTGAAGGAATCTATTGTTTCTGTCAGACTCTGTGAGTGCTTTTTACATTTCACTAAGAATTAATATCATGGGATAGCAGTAGCTGAACCAAAGAGCACAAATTGAAAACTATCCTGTGGGCTGCGGAGGGCCTTATCCCTCAGCAGTTCAAGAAAAGAGAGGGCTCAAAGGTGTTTGAAAATGGAGAAGTGTGTGATGTCTTAGTAGTTCATTTGTAACATAATGCTAGTTTAGGGATGAGGCTGTGTCCCAAACAATCCTCCTTCTTCCTCCTTTGTGCAACCTTTCTACAAGGAGAAGGTTCAGATTACCCAGCTTTCCCATGCTAGCCCTGTGATGCAGAGTGGATAAGATGCTTGAGGTGCTCAGGAACTACCAGGAAACCTGTTGCTTGCAGCATCTGCAGTGCTGACCTCCAAAGATGGCCCTTAGTGGCCATTTAAACTGATATTGAAAATGTTGCCTTGACAAGAATGGAATTGTTCTATTTGTTATCAAGTAGTGTTACCAACTGTAAAGCTCTTTTTGAACTAATCCATTGATATTCATAACCAAGAGTTCAGTGCTTGATGGGACTTTGGCCCATGTTGGGATGCTATGAAATTTAAATGCCATTTGGCAGAATGGTGAGTGTAAGAACAGGAAGAAACAGCATGGCTTTAATATGATGCATTACTTTAGCATACTTATGCTCTTGAATCTTCAAAATAGTTGTCTTTTTTATTTATATATTTTTGACTTTTCTACCTTCCTAACTTTTATTCTGGATTTGATTTGCGTCTTGCATTAAAGTCAGTAGAGTTATTAACACCAAGGCATGTCTACTCTGCTGCAAAGCACACCTTGTCTTCCCCATATTCCATGGCTGTCAGACATGCTCGCTTCCACTAGATCAGTCCCAGCAAGATCACTGGTGCAGTTGTGCAGCTAAAGCTTGCCTATCCCTCTAAACTTTCAAATTACTTCTCTTCTTTTTCTTTTACGCAGCTGGATAGAAGTCTGCCTGTGATTTGGACAAGATAGAAGAGACATAAGCATTTATAGCAAAGATAGGTATTAGATATTTTGCAGGGCATAGTCTGAAGATCAGTGCCTTTGAGGGAAAACGATATCACTAATAATTGTTGTTTATACTGTAAGTCTTATTAATACTGAATTCAGTCTCCATGAATTCATGTCTCCACTTGTAGCTGTAGTTATTTTAAGTGTGCTATCAGCTAAGTGAAATTTTCTGAATTTGTGATGCCTAAAATAATGTGCATTGAGCTGAGGAGAGAACATGCAAAACCCCAAGAAAGAAAAGCAATGTTAAAGGGGCAAGAAACAATGTAATACATAAGTATGCCTTTTGATGAGAATTTCCTGTGAGTTTTATCTAAGAAAGAGTTTCAGGCTTGAGTCCAAGGCAAGTGAAGGAGCACAAAACAAGGGAACGAAGACACAGCATTTGAGTTGGAAAAGAAGGAAATAAACAGCAGTGACAACAGCATAATCTCTCTATCAATAGACAGCACAAAAAAGTAGAAGCATGCACACAAAGAAGGAGGAAAAAAACTTTGCTTAAGCTTCTTGAAGGGGGCAAGAGGTGTGAGGAGAAAAAAAAGTAAAAGAGAGCATGGAAAAAAACATTTAAAAATGGGAGGAAATTGGAAAAACTGTCTTTTAAGAGGTAAAGAGCAAGTGATAGGACCTAAATTATCAGCTCAGTCAAATCAGTTTGTTCGTAGTGAATATCTAGATTGCTCTAGATTATCATCTCCTTTCATGCATAACAAAGGGTGATCTTTACTCCTGGAAACAGTTTGAAAACGTGGCAGGAATAGTTTACATTACTGGAATGGAAGAAATCCACGTCTGCCTTTTCAAGCACTTTTCCAGACACAGGCGTGCTGTGAGTGACATCATGGAAAACCATTTCTTCCTGCCCTTTATATACGCCTCTCTCCGAAGGCATTCTCTTGCTCTCTGTCTCTCTTGTTCTCTGCCTCTTGCTCTGTTGCTGTCTCTTGCTGTCTCTACTTTTTTCTTTTTTTTCTTTCTTTTTTTTGTCTTCAAAGCGAGCGTGGAAGCAAGGGAATTGGCTAGCATCTCTGTTGAAAGAGTTTGGTTTGGGGTTTTTTAATGCACAAAATTCCTCTCAGTGAGACGTGCTACACATTCTGATCTCTCTCCTTCAGGCAGTTACACACTATTAAATGTGGGGTTGGAAATGACACACGTCTGGAAGTAAAGAAGTAAAACATCCTTCAACTTTCTGTACGGCACTATACAATGAAGGTGTTGTAAATTGTTAATTGAATGGCATGGGCTTCTAGTTGGTTGGGCTTTCTATAAATAGAAACTCTACATTCCAGTGTGTGGCCACGTTTTATTTTCTTCAGATTAACTACTATACTTTGAATCTTTCCATGTTCTAATACAGAAATTAGCAAAGTTTTTAGTGTGTTTTTTTTCCCTGAAATATAGCTTGCGTGCTGAAATTTTATTCTATTTACCTTCTCTTACCAAACTGTCTTTATGGTATTTTTGTACTATTCCTGTTTTAAAAGAGAAGTAAAATCAAAATGACCTGTATTGGTACTTGAAGCATTCTCTGTATTCTACCCCCCCCCACCAATAAATAGTAAAATATTATTGTATATTAAATAATATTGAATGCATTACATAGAGATGAGTAGTTAATGTTCTGCAAAACAGAATGGCAAAGAGTAGAGCTTAAGAGGGATAGCAGGGGGATCCTTCAGTCTTCCAAAGTCATTCTGAAGTTTCAGGTTCACACTCTGAGACCACAACACTGTCTGTATGTGAACAACATTGGACTAGATGGTTTATTGTTCCATAGTAGTTTGTTAGGTGAACAAAAACCTGGCATGAAATGCAGCTGTTAGGGAATTTCAACTGATCGATACTGAAGATTGAGATGTTAAAACACAGTAGGATTCAATCTCAGAGGAGTGAAAACAGTAGAATACAGAATTAATCCCTCAGTAACCCAAGATCATGCTGAATAGTAGTGCTGTCTTTAGCAAGCTGCAACTCTGAGGCCAGCATAATCTATATTGCAAGAGTATGGTTCCAGGCACATTATGAGTATTGATAAGTAGATGGGAGATTAGGTAGATAAAAGATTAGATAGATGCGAGATTAAATATACTGTTGTTTCCCTAAAATGTGATAAATTTCAAAGCACCTCAAATGATTGGCCAAGATACGTTTCCTTAAGAGCCTGAAGAAACTTTAACATAAGAGAATAATGATCTTTAAAATTCAGTATTTACTGCAAATGAGAGAGAGGTTTATCTAGACCATGTAAAATTAAGCATAGACATTTCAGCTGAACAGGAACGATAAGTTTATTTGCATAAACTTACATGATTGAGATACTGAATGAACAAAAAGTTCAGCAATTCCATATCACATTTGAGAATTAGTGGGATGACAGGCATTAAACAGGTGAGCAAAAATGTGACAAGGAGGAATACAACCAATTTTATATCCAGTTTCCAAACTCTTAAAACTCAGCTATGTTGGCTCATTGCGGAGCTTTGCTACACAGTCACATGCAGTTTTTCTTTCTGATTCTTCTATTGTTGCTTTGCTAGTACAAAAGCAGTTCAAATAAGATCCAGTTTTGCAGTTGCCAACACTGAGTGATGTTTCAACACGCTTAGGGATTTCAGAGTGTTTTGAGACTTCTGTATTCTTAGGAGAGGAAAAAATATCTTTAATGGGTTTCTCACATTGTTTAGAATATCCTGTGGCTAATTTCATGGAATTACAGAAGAAGGAAAAATCAGAGCAGAAATGAAAGAAAATATGTGTGGAAAAAATAAACATTTAAGAAGCAATTTAAAAAATTCAGAAATTCTGGGTACCCAGCAGCCATCCTGCACTGCAGGAGGACCTGTAATTATTCAGAATTTTTTCTTAATTGAGCCATTCATTTACAATTTCTGCAAATACCTAAAAGGACAGATTTTTAAGTGTTTAGATGTTTAAAGGCACCAGTAGGCAGCTGCTGAGCTGAACAAATACAAAGGACCTACCTGTCAGTGAATGTTGTGGACTGCATCTTATGTGACCTCAAGGACTAAGCTGATTTCTAGGAAGGGAAACTCTCTGTTAGTATATCTACTTGTGTTACCTCTGTAGCTGAACAGACTTCTCACTGAGTTCTATGCTCCTGAACCACTTTTGAAAAATATCTTGAATGCTTGCCTATGTATTTACTAATCTGACTTTAGATGCTGAAAACCTTAACCTGAGTGCTGTTGCTAAGATCCTTCCTATATCAAAATGTTCTTCATTAACTGCCTCAGCTGTGGAAGCAGGAAGAAAGAAAAATGAAATTCTTCCTGTGATATTTTACTCTGTCCTGAGAGCTCAGAAAAGAGGGTAGGGAGACAGGGAAGGGAGAGTGGATGCCAAAATACATTACAAGTAGGAATCTTCTTACAGGTAAAGGTCAGGGGAGAAGCACAAGGACTATTTAGCTGAGTCTGGTTTGGTTTACATCTCAAAGTATGCTGAAAACTGTCATGGGTCTCATCAACTATTTGAATATAGGAGGCTTTTCTCATTTTGAAGTGAGTTGCCTCTTTCCAGGAAACTCAAACAAGCTTAATATTTTACTTTATGAAGACTTCTGCACCTTTTTTATTCATGTATCTTCCTTCATATGCCCACCTATATTCCCAAAGGTCTTTGTTAAAGTATTGCATTACGCACTGAGGCCACATGTTCCTGTGTACTGAAGAAAAAAATGCCAACAAAAAAGGAGTCCAAAGAGTTATATGTTCTCTTCCACATACTTTCAGGAGACCTGTGACTTCTGCCAAATGCCCAAGTTCTGTCTTGAAAGCAAAATTTTCAGAAGTCTAAGTGACTTTGTATCTGAAGTCTCATTTTGTAGGCAACTTGGACATTTGGGAGTCTGTGAGGTTAGATTTCTAAGGACTTTTGATAGTGGGTGGCTCCTCTTTTCCTCTTTTTTCTATGTTCCAAAGATGTTTTGTACTTTTTGGAATTATTTCTTCCTTTCATCCACCTGCAACATGGAGTAATAGATTCAAAGCAGAGTTTTCTCAGTTATGGGCCCATTTGGCTGGAGTTTGTGTATGCATTGCCTGTTAGAATGCAGGTCGTTTTTCAAAGCAAACTGCTGCCATAGAGAATCTCTGAAAATGAATCCCTGCCCCACATAGTATTTATAGAAATATTTTCTGTTTTTTTCTTTGTGGGCCCTCTGACACACCTATTGGAAATGCTTAGCTGACAGATGAGATTATTTGCCGAAGGAATTTTGAAGACCGAGAATATTTGAAGAGCGAGACCTTGAGTCACTGAAACAGAGCTGATCTGTCTTGTAACTTTATTCAGAATTTCACAATCCTTGCTAAACTGCAAGATAAGGGCCAAAGGCAACGCAACAGCAGGAGCTTACCCAGAATGTGCCAAAGTTCATACAACAGTTGCCTCAGGCTGCAGTTCGCTTAATCTCGTGGGGTCATCGGTGGTTTTGCTGTGGAGCGCTGCAGAACGTGAGTCTCATCAGATCTCACATTGCTATTTTGCAGGCTACTGGTAGTAGTGTAAGTTGGAATATGTGAATTCCAAACCAGCATTTCATGAGTGTCTGTCCGTAAGCATGCTCTTTTGGACTCTCATACTTGTGTAACACATGTGTTTCCTAATTCGAAACTTCCTCAATCTCTTGCAAATGGTATAGGCGGAGTTAATCACAGCACATAAAGAAGATTCCTTCGAGTTAGGACACCATTTACACATTCAGTATTCTATTTTGTCATTGGTTGATAGAGTGTAAGTAACTACTTACACAATTTAAGTTTTAAAGAATTTTTTTGTTAAGTCACAATGATAAAATTGTCAAGAAATGCCCTTTCATGTTAAGTCTCCTTTGACCATTAGTGTATCTTTAATGACATAGTTGCAATGAGTATGCTGGACTGCTGTGAAGTAGTAGTGCGAAAGATTGCTGTAAGAGAATAAATGGTATTTTAGACCCTAATCTTGCAGCAAATACAGCATGTAAACGTGCACAAAAATATGTTTCAGGCCTGTGGTCCTTGACTTAGAGAGAGTAGTAGTTATTAGAAAATATTAACTAATTTAAGGATGAACACCATTCATAGTATAATAAAATCTATCTAATACACATTTTTATGGGCCCTGTCATAGATCTGGGCAGCTCATGAATCTTGACTTAAGTCATCTTTATGACGACCATAGAACTTTAGAAAGTATCTCATTTCCTATGAGCTATAGAAGCATTTGAGTGTAGTTCTTCCAGCACATAAAATGCATAAATGTGTTTTGAAAATTCTGCCACAGTTTTCAAAAGCTCCAGAATATTCAGTGTTTCTCATAACCATCTTAGAAACAAAAGAGTCAGAGGATAGAGGAATGCTCATAGGGACGTACTGGAGGAGCTGTGTGCTGCAGGGGCAGAACTTTTGGGAACCTTCAGAACTGTATGATTCTCTTTGAGAGGAAGCTAGAAGTGGGGGAAAAGGAAAGGATAATGACAGTTCTTATTTTTTCCGTTCCTATTTTCATGCTTTGCTCCATATGAAAAGAGGTAGCAGTTCATAAAGAAAATAATCTGGTCATTGCTATGACTCTTAGTGAAAAACTGTAATATCAAAAAAAGGAAGGGAAACTACCTTTGAAAAGAATATGTACTCATTACTTTTTTTTTCTTTTTTTGAGTGCCTCTTCATCTGGATTCTGTATATGTTTAGGATCATGAGATCCAAAGTACTTCAGAGAAGCGTTCATAGGATAACATTCACAATATACAGGAGATTGGATACTTTCATGCTTTTTTTTATCATGACCCTCCTCATATACATCTGCTGAGCTATCTCATTGACTCTTCCCAATGCCTTCTTTAATGTATTCTTTTGCTGGGATGTCTGCAAAATGTCTGATATCAGTTAAGATCCCAGTTTTCTCAGACTGCTGCCAATCTGAAAGCACATTATCATTTTCCTTATACTCCCACATCAGTCTGTATTAGGATTTTTGCTTTGTACTGGATGCATTCTTTTTGGTGTATAGGCGATTATTTTTTTGTACTGTTTGCACAGGATCTTGCACAATGAGGTCGCGGTCCAAGTCTGTGGCTCTTGAGTGTTCCAGTAATACAAATAATGTTGTCACCACTTAAAAATAGGTTTGTGAAATAGAAATATGTCTGATCAAAATGAAACAAAAATACTAGCAGGCTACCAATATCACTATTATTACTGTATTTTTTAGATTAGTGCAAGTATGCTGTTCAATTTCAGTAACAGACTTATTTCAAGAAAGATTTCAGTCTAAAGACCAAGGTGAGACAGGGCACACTAGGAGACAGACAAAAAATTACAGAATAGTTAGTGAGTAAAGCATTTTCTCATTGTATTACTCCTCGTTGTAATGGGTTAGGGACAGCATTTGAGAGGGAGAGGGAAGCTTATATTTATAAGTTTTCGGGGGAAAAAAGAGCAGTTCAGAGAAATTTGAATGACTGAATCCGCTTGGCAAACTGGGATTGAACATCCACTCCTTACCACGAGGGAAAGGTATGAAAAAACCCATGGGGGAGATATATATGAGCATCTTTGTCAGCCATTGAAAGAAGGCCTACTGGGAGAAAGAAACAAACAGACCAGTGGGGTCAAAAATCAATGTCAGAGTAAAGATCAGAAGCAGGGAATGAAAGAACAGGAATGAAGATACTGCTTTGGACAGTGTTAGGTGAAATCTGCAGATGCTGACTAATAATTTTCATCTGAAATTGGTGGGTCTTGATTGTCTCTACAAATGGAGATGAAACTGGTTTTAGATGACAAATACAATGAGTAATTTGTATTTTGAAGTGTGGATACTGCAAAGCAAAAGTATAATTCTAGGCCATGAACACATGCAATGCATCACTATAGTTAGGAAAGTATAAATGAAGAATTGAGGAGAAAATTTAAGTGAAAGACTACTTTTGATACAAAATGAACTGAGGAATTTAAAAAATTGTTTGTGTGTATTTTTTCTAGTTTGATTTTTTTTAAATATTCCATCTCTCCTAACTATTAAATATCACTGGGTTTTTATCATTAATCTGTGTGAATAAATTATACTTTTATCTTCTTCTTCAAAAACCACACAACATTGTTGTCTTCTACTGGCAGACAATTTACTGGAAAAAAACTGGCATGTTTCTACATTCCCTGCTGTCTTGTGGTCTGGCAGTGTTATTAGCCAATTCTACCCCCAAAATGCCATCAGTTTCACCTTCCAAAATGTGAAATGAACTCAGTTCTTCCAACCAGTTGATAAATCATCACACCGTGTGAATCCACATGGAATATGTAACTTGTTCCATAAAATGCATGGGAAATTCTTTCCTAATTCCTGTTCAGTTCTGTGTGGTTATCTGAAGTTCCCACAAAGCAGTAAGGGCTATTAAATCTTTTCTTATTGTTTTCACTGAAGTTGTATCAGCTCAGCTCTACAAACTAGTAATTACACAGTTTCTATGTTTTTGTCTCATGGGCTGTGTATTATAAACTGTTCCCACTGTGGCAAGCATCAGGGCAGCTCTGAGCTCAGTGGTGAGAGTTCTGGTGTTTGCAGAGCATTTGTACTTTCCACCATTGTGTCCCACAGATCTGCTCTGGCAGATTCTGCATACTTTGGGATTGATTTTCACACAGCTGAACAAGTACTTTTGCAAATAGTGCAGTAGTCTTGCCGTTAAAGGGCAGCATGGGAGAACTGTACCAGTTCTTTCTGTGACTCTTTTAAGTCTTGATGTAGTCAGCTGTTTATTAAAACTGTACTGATCCCACTGCATTAAAGAGCTGTTCTTCACCTGCAGGATGAACTCATCTGAATTAGGGATAACAACAGAGCATTTCACTGTAGTATTCCTGCTTTACTGCCTATTTTGGACTAAAGTAATTTTAAAATATTTTGGTAATTTCATTTACAGGTAGTAAGTTCATTACAAAGTCTGTATAACATAAATGAAAGCAAATCCATGTAATAAGATTTCAAGTAACTCTGAGAAAATTATTATTTTCAAGCATTACACTCTTGAGTTGATTAACAGATAATTTGATGATTAGGACCCAAGTCAGTGCTTACCAAAACCGCAGAAGGCTTCCCATTGATTTCTCTTAAGTTTAATTCATGTTTGTTCTTACCAAGATTCTTGTGGTAGAGCTGTGACTGTGTTGGTTCTACATGGCATCATGCTCAGTGGTTACTCCTGGAAAACATCATTTATCCACCATTAATTCAAATTAATTACGTACCTACAGTTGGAATCGGGGTTAATTTGGTCAATTCTAGCCAAGTCTGACGCTTCATGAGAAGTGAATACTTTGATAGCATATCATATCTCTGGTTCCTGGTAAGCACTTAGAAATCAGCTAAAGAATAGAGTGGTTTGATACTTCTATGTAGGAATGTAGAAAAGATATCTAACAGTTGGAGGGCTTTTAAGTCTTGCCAACAAAGGCATAAGAAAATTAATTTGCTATAGTATACAATTAAAGTTCAACCTTGTAATAGCATTCAGTTTCCTAGCAGAAGGATACTTAGTTGTTGATGCCCCTTACAAGAAGAGGTCACAGATTTGAATCATTGTAAGTCTCAAAACAAAATTAGGATAATGTATAGATAACAAAGTTGGATCCATCCTTCATGCTTTTCTTTGGGAAAGTATCAGGTGGTTGCAGAGGTCTGTCTTGTTCCAGTAGTTCCCTGCACAATCATTTGTTTCCGAGGGTATGGGGAGATGAAGATTGTCTGTCTTGAATCAGTGTGCTTCCAACTTTATTGTTTTAGTTCTTCAGCAAAATAACTAAAATCAAACCTCATATTTAAGCTGATCACCTCTAGGCATCAGAAAAGAATTATTTTCCCTGACTGGTCAGGCATATTCAGAGGACAAAGGACCAGCCATGCTTTACTCTGAAGCATTTATCACTAATGTAGGTAGGATAGAGACAGAGAGGACCAGTGATGGTATGGAGACTCTCTTCTCCTCTCCTGTTTAACATACACTTTCAGTACCAAACTAATCTTCAAAAGGACTCTCCAGACGTGACTGGCAGAAATGTTGAATTTTTTCCCTTCATCTTAATGTGCCCCAAAAAACAGGCATCTTTCTGGCTGGGTTATCTCAGTTAACTGACCAACTTAATTTGCTACCAGAACACTTAGGATCTACAGCCTGAACCTCTCCTGTTCTGTCACATTAAGCAACATTTTAGTCTCCTGAAGATTACTTATTTGAACTGGATGCAAGGTAATTGCCTATAAGACACAGAGGTCAGACTAAATGCTGTGTTCCACTCTCCTTCATGAAATTTTTGTAATATTGGGTCCAGGCACACAAAAGCCTCAGGTGGAAGCTCTGAGCTGTCTGATAAAAAATGAAAGACCAAAAAAGAAAATCTAGGAGAAAAGATAACTACATTATTGAATTTCTTTAACTCCTGGAATACTTAAGTATGTTAACAAAGTTGCAAAAGAAATAGAAATAACCATGAGTGATAATTTTCAGTAGTTTGTAATTAATAACAGTCTTAACAGAATTTAATTGTTATCAAAACATTTAGAATTTCAAAAGTAGCCAAAAACTTTTACCTGTGGCAGCTTTTATAAAGCTTCCTATGAGAGGAGAGCGTTCTTGAGGATAGAAGCTATCCAAAAGGGCACTAGAAGTAAATGAAGTACAAAAGCAGTCTCTTGTGACATATTTCCCATAATCTCACCTTCCTAATAACTAGTTTTTAGAATTTTCAGCATAAAGAAAAAGAAATATGGAAACACACTGCAGTGAATTTGTTTGTATGCCAGGTTTGTTCCTTTGCATAAACAAACGAGTTTTGGTTTTCTCTGGAAGTAGCTTCTAGTGCCAGTATCTCTGCGTTCAGGATTGCATTGGGTTACTCTGAGTCAGTTAGGAGCATTCATGTTTCATAAGACGTACCAGTGATGACAGTGAGTGCTGGAATGTTTGGCACTTTGTGTGATGCTCAGTAAACTGAAAGCTTGGATTATACAGTCCTGTTCAAATGTAGCTTTGAAGTTACATGCTGTCACATTCTCACAGACACTGAGTTTGCTCAGACCACTTGGAAACACATGAAAAATTATTATTACTACCTTTGGCAATACCTTCTCCTTTTGCTGCCATTATTTGTCTTCTTGATGTCCATGGAAAGAGGTACTCCAAGACAATTTTCCACGTATCTGCTGCTTCTGTAAGGGTATGCTTTAAACCAACAATCTTTTTCTGCTTGGATTTCCAATTGGAAATGATTCTATGATGCCTGCACAAGAAGTTTACATACTTTGTTATTACATAAACTGGACACAAGATTTTAGGTGGAGTCTAACGAGCACCAAATAGAAGGGGGCTAATAGCTTCCCACCATCTGCTAGTGACCATCATAATACAGCACAGGCTGTGATTTCCTTTATTTGCAGTAAAGCACACTCTTGGTTCATATTCAACCTGGCATTTATTGTAATCCCCAGGGCTTTTTCAGTAGGGCTGCTACAATGTCAGTAGCTTTCCTGCCTGCCCCAATACCTGAGAGTGTTCTGATCTGCAGGCAGAAGTTTGCCCATCCCAAGGCCTTTCTGTTGGTCCAGCCCTCAAGTTTCTTGAAGTCCCTGTAGCTGAAGCTCTATGATTTGGTGTGACAATCTCCCCCCCTCCCCCCAATTTAGTACTGTCAGCAAATTCCTAGCATGCATTCTGTCTCATCATCCAGCTCATTATTAAAGGTATTGAACAATATGAGAACCAGCACTGCTAGGACACACTGCTTGTTTACAGGACACCAACTGCGTATTGAACCACTGATTACTGTTCTTTGAGTCTGTCAGTCCAGCCAGTTTTCAACCCAGCTCACTGCCTGCTCATCCAGCCCATACTTTCTCAGCTTCCAAATGAGCCTGCCTTGGGAGACAGTGTCAAAAGTCTTACTAAAGTCAAGGTATATTACATCCACTGCTCTCTTCTTGTCCACACAGCCACTGATTTTGTCATGGAAGGCAATCAGGTTGGTCAGGCATTATTTGTTCTTAGTAAATCAGAACTGACTTGATTAACTTCCTATCACTCATGTGTCTGGAAGTAGATTCCAAGATGTGCTCAGTGATCTTTCCCTGGACAGAGGTGAGCTGACAAACTTACAGATTGGTGCCTCTTTGCTTCTTTTAAACATGGATGTAAGTCTTTCTTCAGCCATCAGGGACAACCCCCAGTTGTCATGATTTTTCATAAATGATAGTGACCCAGCAATCATATCATACAGCTCTTTCAGCATGCTTGCATGGGTCTCATCTAGCCTCATAAGCTGGACTACGTCCAGTTTCTCTAAGTAGTCCCTAACCTGTTCGTTCCTCTCTTTCTAAACCGTGCTAAGCCAAGATGTCAGGGAGTGGGGTTTGCCTGTGAAAAGTGAATTAAAATGGTCTATATTTTGATTAGACTAGAAATACAAAATAATGAAGAAAAGAGCATAAAAGGGCAGATTGAAAAAATCTTGATCTAATCTATCTGTAAGTTGTCTTATTTTTTTCCTCTCACTCTCCTAGTCATTAATTAGTACAGATTTTTTCTTTCAGTGTTTGCAAGGTGATGGGTACCTTCCACTCCTACCACCCCTTTTATTCTGAAATCAAAACACAACTATAACATAGAACTTTCATTCTAAACTTCTGTCTTGAGAGAAGTTTTTGCAGCTTGCTGCACACATAGTATATTCTTTCTTCATTAGGTTCAGCATGCAAACCTTGAGTGTGGAAGATCTTAAGTACATGGGTGGTCAAGAGTGTTGCATTCTTCTATTGCTTCCAATAAAAAACAGGCAACAGTTTCCTGGTAAGAAGGATTGGTATAGTGCTGTTTTTTGTTTGTTTTCGGGGGCTGTTTGTTTTTTAACTAAACCATATTTCTGTTTACTTAGCTGCCAAGACACAAGAAAGAAATTCTTTTAAAAAAGCCACCTTTCCTTTCTGTGGCAGTTTGTAATTTAAATTTATATACAGAACTAGTGGGTAATGCAGATAAATTTAAAATTTTATTTTTATCCTACTCGTATAACTGTTGTCACAATTCTTTTTATATGAAATACAGCTAATTTGTCTGAAATCTACTTTGCAAACAATTTGCTTTCAAAAAACACCTATTCTTTTCATGTGGTAAAACAGGATTTGTGGCTTGCTAGAGTTCTTTGCACCATAGTTAATGGCCAGGCATGTTTTTAAATGCTTGTGAAATACTGATTCTAAGAGAGTTGAGTGTGAACATGAGGTTCAGTCAGAAGTGTTTTTGTAGAAAATGTTTCATACTTATAATAGTCCCTCTTAACTAAAATCTGGAATAATTCAAACTCTCCTCAGGGGACTGATGTTGGTATGAAAGCCAAGAGCGTACTTGAACTCTTGTGTGCTGTTTCCCGCTGGAAAGTTTTGAAAGCTTAGAAACTGTGAACTACATTTTTGTAATATACCACACAAAGTTTGGGAAAGTTGGAACAATTCAGAAACAAACTATTTAATTACAGCATGATCCTGGGGAAATACAGAAAATGCCCAGCGCTTCACAGAATTGGACCTACTTATTACTCTCAGGATCTGCAGTGCATCTGTCTGAAAGCCTGAGTGAGATTTTCATGGGAATAGTGTGGGAACACAGAGACGTTGATGAGGCACTTTGCTTAGTGCCTGCAGAAACCAAACATAAAATTCAAAACAAAATAAAGCAAAATGATCTTGAAGGAAGACCAGTTTTAGAACTCCTGTAAGTATAAGGATCTTAAAAGACTGTATTCATAGTAAATACAGCACTTAGTAAAAGCATTGATACAGATTCTGGCTTTTAATGATAGATTTAATAATCTTTTATACATATAGATATATGCACACACAGAACTATGTCTTTAAAAACAAAATGAACACAGCGCATACAGGATGGTTCTGAGACAGGTAGCATGAACCTGACTGCACTTAATGCAGTCATTGGCAACATTCCCCTTGACTTTAGCAGAGATGTGCTCTGTATCAGTAACAATTTTTTTTTTTGTCAGTAATTAAAAATATATCATCAAAAATGGAAATGCTTGTATAGAAAATAATAATGTTGGGAACTATTTTATTAGATAGAAGGATGTCAATATTGAGTATCTCCAACTTTAAAGCATCCCGTAAAAGGAGTTTTAAAAAATAGAAGTTTTGCAGACAGAGCATATCCTTCACCAGCTGTGGCTAGCCATTGTTTGAATAAAAGAAGATGATACCTGTTAATTAAGATAAAAAATACAGTATATATTTTAAGATATAAGTAGCTGTGACAGCTTTAACAACCCCTGATTCTAACAGTCACTCAAATCTCAGAAAATATATATGTAATGGACTACAATGTGAAACTTCTTATTGGAGAAATTTTTGGTATCAGAAGGCAAGCTACAGAAATATGTAGCATGCTAGATGATTTACTGTAAGGAATTTAGATATTACTAGAAAAAAAAGTGTGTATATATTCAAAAAACTAATCTTGATTTATAATGTTTTAATCTCTTGTAATATACTACACTTTTAGACATAATGTGTAGAAAAGTCTATCAGAACAATCAAAAACCTTTGCAGAATTTTTTATCTAGGTACCTTTTATCTAGGTATCTCACTGAATGGTAAAGCTCTGTTACTTACATTTTAAAGATGAGAAAACTGGGATGTTTGTAATATTTTTAACTGACACAAAGATTGTCCAACTAGTATTCTTGTTCTGGTACCAGACCATGACTATCCCAAATGGTGTTGCTCCAAGAAAAGTAATAGCTAGTTTGTCACCTTAATCAGCCAGGAAGCTCATCCTAACTTTAATGTGCAACGTTTATGGCTGAGCCTGATGATAGTGAATGGAGTTCTGTGTTCACTGCAGTCAATTGCAAAATACCCCTCCTTCTTCCCAGTTTTTTAAAATATATCAGCAACATGGAAAAACTTCACAGATACATGAGTACATCTGTTGGTTTCTGGGTTTTTATGATGTCAAAGATCTTAGCCTGACAAATTGTGCCTGGGAATAAAACTACATTTCTGTGCAGAGACAGATGTGTAGCAGGTATGCTGTCTGTGCATGTGGCTGTTTGTGCAGGTGTGGACTGTGAATAATTAGTTCAGGCATTATTAGACTGCAAAACTCTAAAGGTAGGTAACAGTAATTGGTCATACCACAAACCTGGAGCAGTGCAGGTACGATAATGCTTCCAGCTGAGGGAACTATATGGCAGATGAAACATGTATTTGTCTAGTTTATTAACTGTACCAGAGGAACCAAAACTATGGCTGCGTGAGCAAAAGAAATGTGATACTCAGTTTGTCCAGTGTTTAGATACTAAAGTAGAAATGGTTAGACTTTTTTCTCAGACAAAGGGTTTTTGTTACAAGAAGTTTAGCATAAAATGGCTATGTGGATGAATGTTTTGTTTTCCATAGAGGTTTTCAAACATCTGAGATATTTTTTAGAATTTTCATTGTTATATTTGGAATAAAAAACCTACTTTGCTTCATTTCCTTAGGCCACTTTAGGAGATAGAGATCCTGTTGCTTTTCCCAGTGATAAAGAAAGTTCTCTCATTTTTACATTTATGTATTCCTACTTCTCTTTTGTCTCCTTCCCTTACTGGAAAAAAAGGTGGTTATTTTCATATAAACAATGAGATCTTTCTTACTAAAAAAAAAAAAATCAAGTATCTTGAAAGAAACAGAAATTCTTGAGTGAAATGAAAAATAATCTATTTTTCTTACTTTTTCACCCAGAAGACTTTTTATTTTACCATCTCTATCTTTATATCTGTTACCCAAAATCTTGGTGAATGCTTGAAGTTTAACACAATACCCAGGAAGAGAGTGCTCAGAAGAACTGTTTCATTTCAGATCTCTTCCTCTTGAACCTAGAGACCCAGAGAAAAGCAAGTTACCTAGATATTACTGAGAGTGTAAGGTCACAGTAGTGGTGTTTGGTGATTTTTAAGCTCACAATTGCTATGCTTATGTGTTGAAGCATGAACAAATTAAAATTCCAAGAATATGATCAAATGAGCAAACAGGGTCCAAATAGCATATTTCAGAGTTTATTACCCTCCTCCTGCCTTCCCTTCTCCCCCAAAACAAAGCAACTGTGTTGCCTTGTGCTTCTACTCCTTGTCATTTGATGTGAAACCAAATGGGGATATTAATCACTTTTTGGTTTATGCTTCAGTAAACCACAAACACACGTGGTAATTACTACATCTAGCTGACTTGGTTGTAACTCACAAAAATACGTTAACTTGGCACTTACTCTCTTATGATCACCTCTGCTACCTTTCAAGCTTAGATGCTCTTGTTTCCACGCAATATCACCACAGTGACTCGCCCAAAGTTATTGCTCATTCTGTCTGACAAAATACCTCCCTCCTCTCTCCATCATCTCATGGTTAGCATCATTATTGTGTGACTCTTCAGCTTCCTGAGCAAAGAACTACGATCTTCTGCAGAAAGCAAAGGTTTCAGCATCCTAGAAGAGATGTAGATTTTGCAGTAATTTGTTGCTGTATGCCTGGATAAAACATAGGATCAAGAGCCTCCCTGGAGATCTGCTTTTGATCCTTTGTCACGTGGTCCAGCACATGTAACATCAAAGTCACTGAATGCACATGAGATTGCAAGCATAAGGATTTATGCCAAAGCATAGACACTGTGTTTTAAAAATTAGTTCATTGGGTTTTTATTTTGTTTTAAGAGAAAGAATTCAAAGTTGCAGCAGCCTGCTGATGCTGACAATGGGAAGAGCAGCCAGGTAAGGTTACCTGCTTCAAGAAAGCAAGCTAACACAGGATCAGAGTATCAATCTCCTTGAAGGTGTCAATAAGTTGCTGCAGTTGCTGCTTAACATATGACTTTCTTTTTCAGAATATTAAGCTGAAAACAGTAAGGTCTTCCTTGACCAGTGTAAATACCAATCCTTTTTAATATTACAAAAACTAGAATCTGATTTTATTCCTTCTAGCTGCACTGAGATTTGAATATGAATCCAGGAGACTAACATCAAGGAAATTCAGAAATATAGATAGTAATCAATGATTGGATTTGGACTGATCTCATGGAAATAGCACTAGAATCAGACCATGCTCATTTATATATATGATGATTTATATTGCTCATCTATGGCTTCTTCATTACAGTAGACACTAGCACTTGCAGCAATGAGAAAACCTTCCTAATTTTCCTGTCCTCATCCTTCAAAATTAGTAAGGGCAACTTGCCTTTCTTGGGATGAGGGGCAAGAGTTGCTGCTTTATTTTGTTTGAGGAGACAAGAATGTTAAGATTTTGTTGGTTTTAATTTCCCCTTATACCCTGGAAGTAAGTGCTCAAAGGTATCAGGTAACTTCCAGTCAGCATGTAACAAATATGACTTTTGCACATCACATGATTGAAAGAATTTTTGATTTACATGAAACATGCAATGATTCTAAGGCTGTAAGTCTTACATATAAAGAAATCCCTGAAGACCCAAATCACCTGAAATCTCCTGTCAGCTCTGTGGAAATATTCCCAAGATTTAAAGGCTTTAAGGCAAGATCACATTTGTAGACATTACATGATGCTGAAACAAATGGGAAACATGAGATTTTAATTATCTTTTACTGGTATCTTGGAGAGCTCAGTGCCCTTTGGTTCCCAAGTAGTTCGGCTTTGCCAGTGTTTCAGGGTTTATTGATGTGTTTGTTATTGTAAAAGGTTTTATAAGATAAACATTAGCTAAACAAATGACTTCTGAGCTTGTTTAAAAGCTCTGTATGTGTAAATGAACCCTAATAGAACCTCTGCTGATTGATGAAAAGCATGAGCACTCTTGGGGCTGCTCCAGTTTTAGAGGTAGAGTGTCACATCTCAGCTGTCGTGTTAACATTCAAACTCTATGTTTTTTAGGGAAGAGATACATATGTTTGGCTGAACTAGAGGAAGCACACATTCTGTTACTCCTAAAAGCTATATAAGTGTTCCTTAACATTAAACTAAAAATTAACTGACCTCTTTTTCAAGTACTATATGTCCACCCCAGTAGTTAAAGTGCAGCTCAAGTGGAGACAGAGTTCTTTATCTGGGGAACCCCTGGAAAGTACCAAAAACAAGTTTATTTTCCACCTTTGTTTTTAAACCAAGTTAAGTCCTGATACGCAAATAAGCCGAGGTCCAGCAATTGCTACTTAAAAAGAAAAGGTTTAATTATCACTAATTATGTTTCCCAAATTGTGTGATGGCAACTCTCAGGGTATTTAGGAACTTGCAGCTCCTGCTCTGAAGATTTAGGCATCCCTGAAGAGAAAGGAATTAATTCTGTATTATGGTCAAACTCTACTTAATGGAGTGGACAAGCTGCAAGCAGCCTGTTGTCATTATCTAAACCAGCTGCAAGTGGTCCTGGCAGATAACAGAGAATTGGGAGCTTACCCTGATCTATGGAAAATCTGTAATAACCCTAACCATAGTGCAAGATAGTTATCATGAATCTTTGTTTTGCACTCCCAATCCAGTAAGTGTCACAATATGCTAGCTGAATGATGGAGATACCGAAAATTACCAGACCATCCAGAGTGCACACTTTTGGCAAGTGACTCCGTAGAAGGGAAGATGCCAGTACTAACTGAAAGGGGTCTCTGTGTATGACCTCAGTGACATAAAGAGGCTCAAGCAAACAGAAACATCTAGTCAAAAAACAAAGTAGTTGGGGAGAGACATACAGCTGACTGAAGGAGAACATATGCACGCAAGGATACAACTTTGTACTTCTGCTAGGGTAGAATTCATAGTGTTGTCATAAATAAGCCAGAGACCTCTGAAGGTGACATTAATTCCTTTACAAAATCTAATTCATTGATGCAGTTTTATTGTTGGGTGGGTTTTAATTGCCTTCTACTCTAGTTTTCATAATTATGATCTTTAGTAAATTGAAAGAAGAAAGTCCATAAAGACAAAAAACCTTGCTGAACATCGAGGAACACAGAATTCCCTTCTAAAGTTGGTCTGTCCCAAAAGTTAAGGTTTTATCTTTTATCATTTCTTATCCAGATGGAAAAAAACAAAACAAAAAGAAAAACAAAAAAAATTGTGGAGAACAAAAACTTGCTTTAAAAAGTCTTGATGTTAATAAAATAATCTTTTGTTAATAATTCTAGGTGATAGCAAATCAGATCTCTTGGGTTTTCTTCTACATTATTGCTATGATTTCAGTTCAATTTTAATAACAAAAAATCACTTCAAATTGATTACTTTTTCCAAGTGTTTTTTCTACATGGGTACTTTCCTAATCTGATTCATTCTCACGAAAGGATTTGGTTTAAAAAAAACCAGAATTTCCCAGTAAAGATATTTGTTCAATACTTTGTTCTAATAGGGATATAACTGAGGAAAATTCAGGTCAAGGACTGCAGTATTTTCTAATTTCAAATCCTCTGAGTGGTCTTGGATTTTTTCTTCCATAAAATAATCCAGTTAAACTACTACTTAGCCAAATTAAGTAAACTAGAGCATGTGTTTTAAAAGAAATAAAATGTCTATCTGAGGACTCCAGATGATACAGAATGTACACTTCTTTCAAAATAACATAATGCTTAAAATTTGTTTTCTCTCTGAGCTTTGATGCCATTGGTTTTAAGGTACAAGATTTTTTTTATGCCCTTGTCTACCGGAATACAGAGTTCTCTGTCATTCAGTCCATTAACCCTTCCTTAGTTTTTGTATATGGTGTTGATACTGCCTCCTTCCTTTCTTGTCAGTAGCTAAATAGAGCTATCTTCTTTAAAGGGTTTTGGATTTTGGGGGTCTTTTGATCCTCTGAGTAGAAAGAAGACAGAGATATATTTCAGTCTGCTTGGTTACAGTAGTTTCTGGTCTCAAAATCACAGAATCACAGAATCGCTGAGGTTGGAAGGGACCTCTGGAGATCATCTAGTCCAACCCCCCTGCTCAAGCAGGGTCACCTAGAACACGTTGCACAGGATTGCGTCTAGGTGTGTTTTGAATATCTCCAGAGAAGGAGACTCCACAACCTCTCTGGGCAACCTGTTCCAGGGCTCTGTCACCCTCACAGTGAAGAAGTTTCTCCTCATGTTCAGATGGAACTGTCTGTGTTTCAGTTTGTGCCCGTTGCCTCGCGTCCTGTCACTCGGCACCACTGAAAAGAGTCTGGCTCCATCCTCTCGACACCCTCCCTTCAGATACTTGTACACGTTGATAAGACCTCCTCTCAGCCTTCTCTTCTCCAGGCTAAACAGGCCAAGCTCTCTCAGCCTTTCCTCATAAGAGAGATGCTCCAGTCCCCTAATCATCTTTGTGGCCCTTCGCTGGACTTGCTGCAGTAGTGCCACATCTCTCTTGTACTGGGGAGCCCAGAACTGGACACAGTACTCCAGATGTGGTCTCAGTAGGGCTGAGTAGAGGGGGAGGATCACCTCCCTCGACCTGCTGGCAACACTCTTCCTGATGCACCCCAGGATACCATTGGCCTTCTTGGCCACAAGGGCACATTGCTGCCTCATGGTCAACTTGGTGTCCACCAGCACTCCCAGGTCCTTCTCTGCAGAGCTGCTTTCCAGCAGGTCAACCCCCAACCTGTCCTGGTGCCTGGGGTTATTCCTCCCCAGGTGCAGGACCCTGCACTTGCCTTTGTTGAACTTCAGGAGGTTCCTCTCCGCCCACCTCTCCAGCCTGTCCAGGTCTCTCTGAATGGTAGCACAGCCCTCTGGTTTATTGGCCACTCCTCCCAGTTTTGTATCATCGGCAAACTTGCAGAGGGTGCACTCTGTCCCTTCATCCAGGTCATTGATGAAGAAGTTGAACAAGACTGGACCCAGTACTGACCCCTGGGGGACACCGCTAGCTACAGGCCTCCAACTAGACTCTGCGCCGCTGATCACAACCCTCTGAGCTCCGCCATTCAGCAAGTTCTCAATCCACCTCACTGTCCCCTCATCTAAACCACACTTCCTGAGCTTGTCTATGAGGATGCTATGGGAGACAGTGTCAAAAGCCTTGCTGAAGTCAAGGGAGACAACATCCACTGCTCTCCCCTCATCTACCCAGCCAGTCATTCCATCACAGAAGGCTATCAGATTGGTTAGGCATGATTTCCCCTTGGTGAAGCCATGCTGACTACTCCTGATCACCTTCTTGTCCTCCACATGCTTGGAGATGGCCTCCAGGATGAGCTGCTCCATCACCTTTCCAGGGATGGAGGTGAGGCTGACTGGCCTGTAGTTCCCTGGGTCCTCCTTCTTGCCCTTTTTGAAGACTGGGGTGACATTGGCTTTCTTCCAGTCCTCGGGCACCTCTCCTGTTCTCCATGACCTTTCAAAGATGATGGAGAGTGGCTTAGCAATGACATCCGCCAGCTCCCTCAGCACTCGTGGGTGCATCCCATCAGGGCCCAAGGATTTGTGGGTGTCAAGTTTGCTTAAATGATCTCTAACCCAATCCTCCTCCACCAAGGGAAAGTCTTCCTCTCTCCAGAGTTCCTCTCTTGCCTCCAGGCTCTGGGGTTCCTGAGGGCTGGCCTGAGCAGTAAAGACTGAAGCAAAGAAGGCATTCAGTAACTCTGCCTTCTCTGCATCCTTCGTCACCAGGACACCCACCCCATTCAGCAAAGGGCCCACATTTTCCCTAGTCTTCCTCTTGCTGCTGATGTATTTGAAGAAGCCCTTCTTGCTGTCCTTGACATCTCTAGCCAGATTTAATTCCAAACGGGCCTTAGCCTTCCTTGTCGCATCCCTGCATAGTCTGACAACGTTCCTCTATTCCTCCCAAGTGGCCTGTCCCCCTTTCCACTTTCTGTAGACTTCCTTCTTCTGCTTGAGTTTTGCCAGGAGCTCCTTGCTCATCCATGCAGGTCTCCTGCCTCCTTTGCTTGACTTCCTACTCATAGGAATGCACCGCTCTTGAGCCTGGAGGAAGTGATGTTTGAATATTAACCAGCTCTCTTGAACACTCCTTCCTTCTAGGGCCCTAACCCATGGGATTCCTCCAAGTAGGTCCCTGAAGAGGCCAAAGTTTGCTCTCCTGAAGTCCAGGGTTGCGATCCTACTTGGTGCCCTGCTGCCTCCTCGCTGGATCCTGAACTCCACCATCTCATGGTCACTGCAGCCAAGGCAGCCCCCAACCTTCACATCTTCCACCAGTCCTTCTTTGTTTGTTAGTACGAGGTCCAGCAGCACACCTCTCCTTGTTGGCTCCAATGTTCCTATTTAAAAACTAAGATACAGCATTTATTTTTATGTTTGCAGGCTTTGGAGGCTAGTCTCTTTTCTGCTCCTAATGCAATATACAGCTTTCTAGGAAAGGAACATGTTGTTTTATATTTTAAGCAAATCAATTCTGTAAAAAATACAATTCTTACTAAAACTGTTTTGCATAAAAGAGGCATCTACTAAAGTGAGAATTTAGACCATGATTTTTAATTGCAACAATAATAGGCGATTACCAAAAAAGTGCTTCCAAAAATAAGGTGGAGGATTTACAGCAGCTTGAGCCCAACAAGAGTCCCCTGACCAGGGTTATTATGAAGACTGGATTTTCCCTTTCAGGTCAAATCCCAGTATGCTAATGTTTATTCTGGAGTTTTACTTTCACCCTGGACAGTATAAGACAGTATTTCCAGAGGCAGAACTGTTGCATGGATATATCAGTCATCTCCTATCTGCTTTTCATTTAAGGGAAGGTAGAAAGCTTTGTGATCCTTTGTGAGCCTAAATCTTTGATAAACCATTGGCAGGTGATCAGGAAACAGTCTACTAACTTTTGCCAAATTATAGCTCTTCTTAATTTAAATATATTGCAAAAAGAGCATCTGGAAATAATGAAAGTGTGAGTGCATAGGGCCAGTTTTGTATTCATTGCCAAATTCAGTAAAAAATAAGTTTGAAGGATAATAAATTATGTATTAAAAAAAATAGAGAAATGCATGCAAATCAAGACATATCAGATCACTAGTAGGAAAATTTCCCAACTTATCTATTCAAATACATACCTGAGAAAGAACTGGATAGCTGACAACCTAGTAGGGTGGAAAGATTTTGTAAAATATCCATCATGGTTGGATGGCAGCATTAAAAATGTGATTTCTGTGATGACAAATGCTTTTTATCTTCTGTAATCCAAAAAAACCCAAGCAGTAGTATTCTGAAAAAAAGTGTTGATTTAAACAGCTTTAAATAAAGATGTTGACACTCAGCCTCTGTCATACAAAAATCAGACAAGAAGCTGTATCTTGTTTGGAAAATAGAAATACAGACTCACTGCAGTTGATTTATCAGAGACTACAAGAATAAAAGGTGTCACTAGATCCTCACTTCAGAAATTTTGTTACATGGACCTTAACAGAAGCTTTCCCAATTTATACAAAGCTTTGCTGTCTGCTATAGCTCTTTGCACAAGAGTCAATCATGATGCAGTTGTTCATGTTTTGCAAGTCCAAGGAAGCAAAAAGATAACTACTTTAATTCATAATGACTTTGTCTGCAGGTTTAGGTTAAGTATAAACATACAGCTTTACACTGCATCTTAGGGAAAGTCAAGCCATGTTCAGGCCAGCCAAGATGTTCCCCTGCTCTTTGCAATGGAAGTTTTGCAGTATATCCTCACTGTTGCCCTCAAAGACACTCAACCATCTTTGCAGATAATGTCTCCTCCTTTCGCTGCCAAGACACTGCACATATCTGCCGACCATACTGTTGTTACTTTGGAAAGCTACTGTACTGATCATTTTGCCAAACTCAGAGGCAAAACCACCTGAATTCTCACTGCTGTAGAGGTAGGCTAATTTGGGGAGGAGGGGACTTTTTCTTTCCTCTTTCCTTAGTGAGGAACTATAAGCAAAGTTTGGTCCACTTCATGTTATTGTCCAGAATTATTTGTTCAAACATCTGCTATTCCTGGTCTTCCTCTCTCGCTTAATAAACAGACAGAAAAGGTCTTTTGTGTCAACACACCCAGAATGAATCTTTCATTGTTGCAGCTTGAAATTATGGGGTTTCTACAAATTTGCTGCTTTTTCATTTTAAAATACTCTTAAAGCTCAGAAAAAGCTAGATACCTAGTTTTGGTCAAACAAAACTTTTCATTTGATCAAGAATTTTCTTTAAGTTTTGATTCACCAGAATTTTCTATCTTTTTGTTTCTAGACGGAAAACAAGTTTTCACCTAACTTACAATAAAATTCAAAAGAAATGGTCCTTTAACCCAATATTTCATGTAATCATTTGTATCTGTGCAAAGCAGCTGTAACTTTAAAGAAAAATGTTGTCCTTTCAAAATAGTATTTTGCATGCACTTTACAGATATATTTGCAGATATCGTATATTTAGAGGAAAACAGGTACAATACAGGAAGGATGCATACACAAATTTTACAGTTATCATTTCACATCAGCTTTTCATAGATTAAAATCACATTTTCTAGTGTAAAACAAAATCTTGGGTCAGGAAGTCATACCTGCTTACCTGTCTAGAGTGATTTCCTCCCTGCTTTTTTCCTAGGTGGTGCTAAGAGCACATAGTATTAATATAATACAGAGTAGTATGATTTTGGCAGGTGTTTGCTAAGATCTGTGAGAGATGTAAAAAGGGTGTGTGTCTGATTTTTTAAAAGGTGTGACCCAATCATGTGGAAATTGTTAGTTGAGTTCCTTAGTTCTGTGAGGAGTTAGAAATGATATGAAGTTACAGTGAACCCATCTGGCCGAGCAGGAAAATCCAATTTAATTGCCAGAAATGTTAAATCACTTCCTGGGAAGGCAATTCATTTGGAATATATGGAACTCATTGAAGAAGGTCACCAGTGAATTCAAAACTGTACTGAAGATGAGAGCATTTCTCATAAGTAACAGTAAGTCATGTTTTCCCACTAGAGAGCATGTAAGCGTTGTATGTAGCTGTATTACCAAAAAGATAAACCAATAGTAGAATTGTCTGAGATATTGTTGAACCAGGTTTGCTCACTGTTTGCGTTATTTTAAATTTTCAGGAAATACTATGTTCTTTTAGGATTCTATTCTCAGCTCTAAAGTGGCAGTAGAATGTGCTGACAGAATTTTTGGCTTATATTACTTCTTTACCAAGAATTAAAAAAATAAGGCATCATGATTCAGTAGAATTACACTGTGGCTAGAAAACATACATATTTGGAAATATTTTTCAAGATGTATCTTTGTACTTTGTGTATAAACATTTATTTAACTTTTGTTTGTTTAAATCAGTGCTTTTGCATCTACTATATACCTTAAACAAATAAGCAGATTTATAATTTTTGTATAAACTAAGCACTCTTAACCTTTGATTAAAAAATATATGGACACATCCTCCTTAAATTGTAAAGAATTAAAGAGTAAGATTATTTATATACAGTATTTTAGGGAAAACTTCTTTCATCTTTCATATCTGTTTTAACAGATTCAGAATTTCTGAATATACCATGTCATGTTCTGAGTCAAACATTCATATTATTTGCAGTCTTTACAATAGAAAGTGTAGATATTCTTTGAAAAAACATGCTTTCTATTCTGTTCTGTAGAAGAAGTTTTACTTCCATTCCTTTTGATATTGCTATAAACGTTTTTTAGAGATTTTTTTTCCCTTGTATTCACTTGAATTTGAGAAAGATTTGGTTCCTAGAAAATACTATGCTTTCTTCTTTTCCAGTCAGTGAATAAGAACAAATCAGAGAAAATGTGATCTTCTAATTTTAGAAGCACATTAAGGAAATGGAAGCACGTTTTACTGAAAAAAGAGGGCTAATTCTGATACGAAGAAGAAAAATGAAGCAATAAAAAAAATCTTTGTGTGTCTGTAATGCTTTACGGGGAGACCTGCAGCAGGTGAAAGAGGGTGGTTACAACTAGGCACTGTTGTAGGGGGGTCTTTGCCTTACTCTTCTGGGAAAAGTCTCACATGCTTTGTGATGTTATTATTTTGAATGTATTTCTTTATCTGCATGTTGTAGTATTTTCTTTATCCTTGCAAATGACTTGATTTTAGAGTTCATACTTTTGATACCTTATGTAATCCACATTAGTCTCACTAGCATCAGTCTTAATGAATTGCTGCAAGATTACTGTAGTGAACATTAAGTACTTTCATCTGCAAACTTCGCTCTACCTTTAGTAGAATTTACAGGAATTTACAGTGCTGCTTCATCCTAGTTAACACGTGCTAATTTTGTGATTTACCCATCTGTCTTGAGGCTTTATGGTTCTATGTATTTTCAGCTACCGTAGGCTTTTTACCTAGGCTAAAACCACTTTTTAAATGATCTTTAGGCCTATTAGCAGTCATGCTACCAGAGAACTGTAGCTCAGCCATATGTCCCAAAGTATCCTCCAAGCTCCCTTCATATCTTAGGTACAGTTGCTGTCTGTTGTTTTAAGAGTGTTTATAAAAGTCTAACACATTTACTAAAATTTGTGTTAGGTTGTAAATCAACAAGTTTTAGTGGTCATCAGATAGTAAGATTGAGTATTTCACGAAATAACTAGGAGCAACGAATGACAAGATTAAAAACGTTTTAAAATCCACATTCCCTGTGTGCTAATACGAAACATGATGGGAGCTGATTATTCTTTCTACTCTCTCTTCTGTGGCGATTAGCAATTAAGAAGTGTTCATTCAGGCCAAAGGTGCTACCAGTGGCTTTGCATTGCAGAGACAGACAACATTATTAAAGTCAATAATAAATCAGCTCGGCTGGTCCATTTACGTTCGTAATAAAGCCAGCAGAAACATTATCTTCCTTACTTGTCATTCCGTCATATCCTTGTTGAGCCCTGCAACTGCTTCCCCTCAGTCCAGCTGAATCCCATTTAATCCTCTTGGCCTTGCGTTTTAGACCTTACAAAGGCCTTGGTTGTCCAAGTGTTTTCTCTTTTTGATGACACAGATTGTGATTTCAATACTGACACCATGTTTATTGTCATTTCTCCAGTCATCTCAATGTCGTCTGCTAAGCTGATCTTCAAGGACACCTTCATAGCCTCTTTGTCTTTTTTATGACTAACAAATCTCAAAATAAAAACCTGTGAACATAACCTGTCCCCTTCTTTCCTTCTTTTATCCTGACTCTTCCCTCATTCCATTTACATTTCTGTTCACTCATTTTCTTCATTCTTTCTGTTTGGGTTTTCTTTTCCTGTTTGCTTGTTCTTCATCTTCGCCTCTTTACAACTTTCTCTCAATCTCCTGCTAGGAGAAATGACAATAGTGAATCTGTAGAATCAAATAGGAGGGAAACGGACCAAAAGATGAACAAATGACATGGAAGTGAAACCATTTAGTCACGACTGTATGTCATTCATGACACGAAACTGGGGGAATATGCTAGATGGAATTTAGAATGATTTAGAATTTAGACTGGAATTTTTAAACCTCCAAGTCGAGCAAAATTTAGAAGATTCACTTTCGGTCTGGCAGGCTCAGCTGCATGTCTAGAACAATTGGATATAATAATGCAGGTATGTATATTCATGTAATGTGTATGCTCACATTGGATTTTTATGGGTAAACCACTTCAGAAGTTTTTTACAAAATGTTTTGAATAGTATTTTTTTTTCTCATTTTCTTATTTTTCTCTTAAGAAGATCAGCCAATGTAGCCACTGAGGTTTGGAAAGGAGAAGAAAATTACATACTGTTTTTCAAAATTCCATCAATTATTTCTAAAAAAATCTATACGTGATACACCTTTTTTTGCAACTAATAGCTTGACTTATTCTATGATTTTATTATTTCTTTGGCATATCAAGTTTCTTCAGTCTACAAAAGATAATGCCTTCATTGTGTCACTGGAGCAGAGTGCTTCTTCCAAACAAATATATGTTTGCACAAAAAAGGAACTGTTTTTCAAACAGATGGCTGCTGTTGTTTTAAATAATAGTAGTCTGATGCTATGCTATTTCTTAATGTCCAGTTCAAGCAACAGATATATCAGTTATCAGAACTAGGCAGAGTTCAGGTGAAACAGAATGAATCACAAAAGTAATTACACGGCCATTGCCAGTCTGTGAGGTATTTATTAATATGTATTATCTAAAGACTTTTTCTGTTTGAAATTTTGTACAACATTTCACCCAGGAAATGTTATAAAATAATAAAGAGCAGCACAAATCAAATTCTGAAATGAGATTTTCAGTCTCTTTCAAGAACTCTATAGAAAGTCTGAAACTGGCTGTTTTGTCGTTTCTGTCCATCACTCCCCTCTTTCTTTTTCTTTGGAGTCTGCAGCAGGAAATTTTGCTGAATAAAGACTATACTGACATGAGCAAAAGGGATGTAGAAATGATACCTTAACTCACATGGTGGTTCTGCATACATTGCACACCCAGTCTGATTTCTCATCCGGTCTTTCCTCCCTTTATTGGATCTGCGCATTCTTTAATTCTGTACATATGTGTGCCATATAAATCATAACTTACTTGGTCTATAACCTATTTATTCTAGGAAAAATACACTCAGAAAGTTCTTCAGAGTTAGGCTGAGAGAAAGGCGTGATATGAAAGATTTGTACATCATCTGTACTTTTATTTCACAAGCAGTTACAGCCAACATGAAAACCATTTCTGTTACTTGCCTCTGAAAAGTTATATACAGAATAAGAAATCAGCATGATACAGAAGTAGGTTTGAGCCTGAGTCCTAATTTTGTGGAGTCACTGGCAGGACTCTTACTGACTTCTGCAGGAAGAAGATTTGGCGTTTTAGCTTCATTTTCAGCCACACAGTTTTCAGTGCTCTCTCCTTCAGAATTATTCAGTAATTTCCCACTGGAATTTCATGGGCAGGTATTCTACGATGATTGTGTCAAAATGCAACCATTACAATATCTTATTTATATTAACTCTATCTTTTCCCTTCTCTCCTAATCCTTTTTTTTTTAACAATAATTAGTTTCATAATAGATATAAGCCATTCAGATGGAAACTGCATGTTTCTTTCCAGAGTGCATAATGCAGTGAGACCTCAGTTCTTTTCAGACCTTCTGAAACATAAACATACAGCCTACATTAATACATTACAATGTTTCCCCTAATATTCTTGTTTTCTAATAGTGGCATAACTTTTTTTTTCAGGCTATGCCAGTTATTTCAGAAAAGGAGAAGGCTGGTGAGTAAATATTTACTTGTTTTCACATCTCCTTGTATTTATTTCTTGGACTACAGCATTACTTATCTAAATGATAAAGGCTGGCTTTAACTATGTGTTTTTTTCAATGTATAGGATTATAGACCTGACAAATGTCTGTGTAAATGTTATTCATTATTTCCCAAATAGAATTTTTTCTCTTTCTGGAAAGTAGCCTGCGTAAAATGTTTGAAGTTATCCTGCAAAGCACTCAGTAAAATTGCATCAGTCCCTTATATGTCGGTTACTCTCTAGACACTAACTTCCTACTTGGTGTTAAAACCTATTACGATTTATTTGATGTCTTGATTAACCATCACTGATACCAATCGGAGTGTTCAAGTCAGCAGGGTTTAATGATTGAGTGGGAACTTTGTTGTCTGGTTGTTAGTGTGGAAGGAAATTTTGGTTTGCTGGCGTATTTTACTGGAGATAAGGATTTTTACTTTGGCAAAGTGCTTCCACAATATTATGAGGCTGTTCTTCTATTCTCTTCTGTTATGAGAGTTCTGTGAGTATTGTAAGTACTTTGATGTTGTCACGTGGCGTATTAGTGAACTTAATGAGAAATATAAGCAGACTTTGTGGAATGGATGTCTTGTTGCTACAAACACTGCAACTATTACTTCTATATATCTCAGAGTAGAAGTCCTGTTGGTTTCTTCGTCATTTATTTTAATTGATAATTTGCTAATGTATGTCAAATACAGCACCACAATTACCTTAAAATAGTTACACGAACATCCAAATACCAACTGGCATTCTGATTTGTGTCTGTTATTTGTTGGTGACATTTTCTTCAGTTATCCTTGTTGAGGCTGTTTCTTTTCTTTTGCTGATTGAGAGGAATAGGTTAAAAAAAAAAGCTTCAGATAGAAAAGCTACAGTGCTAATTAGCACTGTCAAAGCTAAGTAGCTGTCTGCTCAGGATGCTGCTATTATATTAGCTGTTGAGGTTCATAAATAATTCCCAAATTGTGTCTAATGTTTAATAAGTATTTTCTTTATAGAGTTTGCAGTTGGTATTATTTGGTATTTCCTCTTCCAAGGCAGTTCAGGTTTCGCCACATCCTTTAATTATGTCCAAGTCTGCAAACTGAGTATAACTAGGACTACTGGTTGCAACTAATTTTAAATAATTTGTCAAGGAGCCATCCAGCATTATAGACTCTTGTCCATTATTAACAATATGTACCATACAAGATGATAAGCTAACTCAGAGTCATTAAAAAATCTTCAGGGCATAGAAACATATTGACCCTCACTTTATACTAGAGGAATAGAACCACGGTGAGTGTGTCCCATTGCCATAAGTAATTTCGTGTAGAATCAGAAATAAAAGTCAAAGCTCTATTCCTATTTTTTCAGTGCAGTTCAAATTTTCAGTGCAGTTTCAAAAGCAGTTTTGACCTAAGTTTTGTGTCCTGTACATATGCCTACAAATCTCTCCTCCTTCTTCCCCCCCCCAAACCAATTTTTGGGGGGGTTGTGAAATACGTTATATTTAATATTACAAACAGTAAGTAAAACTTAGTGCCATTTGGAGTCAGTTTTCTCATGTGGTTGCTGTTGTTTCCATGCACTTGAGCACAGACTAGCCTGTGAAAGGAAATGTGGTCGCCTTGTTTTCAGTTTCAGCTTTTGTTTAATTCTTTTGCATCTCAGGCGGTCATGAGGGTATGATTTTTAATGGAAATATTAAGCATGCATTTAGGAGACAAGTATTTAAATCAGGCCCACTGACTGAAGTCACAGCTGGTTCTGGTAGCAGTTAGCATCATTTTTGCCAAATGCAATTGGATCTCGACTCAGACATTCAGGTCTCGCGTTGTGCAGGGTAAGTAGCCTTTGTCTGATTGCTGCTGCTGGCAGCTCGGCTGACACATGATGCTGCACAGAATTCGTGGAAGACAAAGCCATAAGAAAGGTGTGAAGGCCTTCACAAAAGGATGTGACATAGTTAAATGTTGGTGTTTATTTTGAAATATCAACTTAAACCCCTTTTTAGTTTATATTATTACAAACAGACTGAAGTATACTACAAAATATTACAAAACAGAAAAAAAAGATTAGTATATTTTAGTACTGACAATGGTAAGAGCACCGTAGTTAAGGAGATTGGATTGCATTTTATTAAAATTAAAATTAAATTTGGATTAAGAATGAACTCAAAATCTCCAGTCAAACTTTGTTTCTCATTCTGAGAATTTATAGTAAAGTTTTACAGCTCCCTCTTTCTTTCTTAAGATTATTTAGTTTCATCCAGGACTGGAATTAGAAATAAAGGAATGTAGAAAGGCTGTTATTTTGATGTTTCTGGTTCAGAAATTCTAGATATATAAATAAAAACCTGCTTTTACAAGACTTCCTATTCTGTAGATTCCAGATACTTGGATACTTTCAAATGTTTTTCCAATAAGCAACTAAACATTTACATCCTTAAATGGACCAAGCTACTTAAGCCCTTGGAAGTTCACACATTACTGATTATGTTTATAGCAGTTGTAAATCCTTGAAATTAAATATTTTCTCAATTTTATACATTTTTCCAATCCACAGTAAATTTGGACTACATCAAATAAGGATTTTCAGCTGAAGTACTTAAAAAAAATAATGAAACTGTTTTTAGTTTTAGAGCAAGCCTAAATATAATCTGAAAACATTTCTACTTTTATCAATCAATAACTTGAGAGTGGCATAACCAGCTAAATTTTTTTACAGTGGAAAGTGCAGTAAAAGCTGCAATTGCAGAATCCCTTTGGCAAAAATCTCTAAATGCACAGTCTGTTGAGCAGAGTACCAGCCAGGCATAGCTCTGTCAGCTATTGCTGCAACTTGGGTCAGTTACAAAATTGCAGATGAGGTACTATGGCATCAGATGTTTGTCAGAAGTTCTTTTGAAAGAAGTCTCAGTATTCTTGACATTTCTGGCAATGGTAATTTTTCAAATGAATTCTTTAAGGTAGAAGTTAAAATCGAGCAATACACGCAGTAGGGGAAAATGAGGAGACCAGGAGATGACTCAGGGCTGGGACTGCTAGCACCTCAGTCAGCTTTCGTTTCAGGAGCCACGTTCCAAAAATGAAGGTGAAGTGCCAGTAAGCATAGTCTTGCCTAAATCTCTTTGTGGTCCTACTTCATGGTTGCCCAGTTTATTCTTAAAATATCTGTGGGGAATAGAGAACTCCATTTCTGACTTAGAAACATTTCTACTTGAAGAGAGCCAGCAGGAGGGCTAGAGTGAATACCCACATCTGGTCAGGAACTAACAGAGATTATTTCTGTTGAGGTGATGAAACTTTGTGCTATCATATAAACAGGGCAGAAGGTTTAGTCTAACCCTAAATAAATATTAATTCTATTGGTCTATAATATTCACCATTATAATAAATAAATTTTTCCTGTGCATAAAACTGTGCTGTGTTATTTTGGTTGAAAATACATTTAGAAAAGAGTTGCTGCTCTAAAAAGAAAACAAGCATTTTGAAGTTATTGAGTATTATGTTTTAGCTATTAAATGCAAGGTTGAATCAAATCAAACACAGAAAACAGGACTGGATATGAAAATACAAGTGACACTACTCATCTGTAGCAGTAAACATTCCCCAGCAGAATAGCAAAGTGAACAGACTGTTCAGGGTTTTATTGGTTCTACCAAAATATTCCCTCTGATTTTAAAATATACTGTGGAAAAAATGCACATCTTTGGGTAAACCTCAATCAGCGTATTGCCCCGTCACCACAGCTCTACTGGGTTAGAGAGGTGTACTTCAGCACAATTTAAAGTGTCAGTCTTTGGCATGGAATATAATAGATATAGTAGCCCATTTCTTGTCTATATCTCAGTGATCAACAAACAAACAAGAGGATAAAGTATTGATTTCAGTCGGAGACAGCAGACACATTGAATCTCTGGCCAATGTAAAGTGTTTGAAAGCTTCCCAGTATTAATATTACAAGGTGTTTAGGTTTCTGGTGAAGACAGTCTTTAATAAAGTACAGACTCAATGTCTTTTGGTGTTCATTTCCCTGGTTGCCTTTGATTCACAAGGAAAAAAAATACACAGATGATAAAAGGGACCTTAACTGCAGGATATTTCCTCTCGCAGCCTCTAATTGTCAGTGTCATGCAGCAGAGGATCCTGCGCGCTCTGCCCCATGGTGAGAAGAGCTGCAGAATGGGCAGTGCTGGAGTGATGACAAGGTGGGTCAGAGCCATGTGTGAGAACGCTCAGCGGGAAGACCTTTAAAAGTCAGTAGCACCAGGTTCTCTGTCAGTAAACAAAGCACATAAAAGACCTACTGCTTAACACACTAGGTAGAGCCCTTATAATTTAATTTCATTTAATTGGAGCTCTAATCAAAAAGAAAAAAAAAATTCTCCACGAGCTTTTATAAACATGTTCTAGATTCAGAAAATGTTGTAACCCACCTACAGCTGATCTGAGCAGGAGTTCAAAATTTTTGTCTCCTCCTATCCACAGACATAGATTTTAACACTAATAATATTTTTTCTAAATTTTACCAAATCTGTTCTTTCTGTGAGCAGTACCAACTAGCTGGTCTTTTTTTATGAAGTCATTAAAGGCTCATCCATACACAACTTACTTTAAAAATAGACCAAACTTTAAAAAATTGAATCTTACTGCCTGTGAGGTTTCAGTTTCCAGATAAACTGAAGAGAAATACAACTTAATTGGCACAGTCACTAGTTTTCTGGCTGCTTTACAACACTTCTAGCCAGTATTTTACAGTTAACTGGGCAAAATGAAGTATTCGTTGTTCCTTTTCATGAGTTAATAAGTATGGTGTCTGTTTTTCATAGAACGGTCTTTCATTAATTGCTGGTGTGGTGTGACCTTAATATGAGGTACAAGCTCTTAGCCAGATAATCTTTCTTTTACTGTTGATGTTGCAATAGTTACATAATTTTAGTTGGGTGTTTGCTTTCTAAATAAAAATATCAGATGAACACTCAAACTTCAATCTGTCATACTAAAAAACAGTTACAAAAATGCTGCCAGAATATGCATGGATGTCTGCCAAACACTAATAGATGCTAATAGATAAATTTCTATTCCCCTGACATTTATCTCATTGCTAGAAAAAGGAGTCGTGATGCCAATAGATACTGAAAGCTGATATTTCATGCCAAGATTCCTGTTGATGTTTTTTGTTGGGTTTTGTTTGTTTTTTCTAAAAACGGTAAAATAGGTGATGTCATAATTTTACAAATTTGATTTTAGTATCTTATTAACTGTTCACTACTGTAGTTCTTCTGAATAAATTACTTCACTTTTAGAAGTCATGCCACATTCACTGTATGTATGTGGATATAAACACATAAACTTTAAACTATACACAGCACTGTACTGAAGCCATGGATTGAAAGGATTCATTAATCTGCAAGTTGCTGTAGTAATTCTCTTCAAGTTTTAGAGGGAACAGTAGATCCTGAGACCACTTCTTTCCTCTGAAGGTCCATTTAATACCATGTTAAAGGCAGTGGAAGTGGGGTAGCACCTAAAACTCCTCATGATTGTTGCATGTTATTTCCTTGAGTCTTAAAAAGTGGGCAGTGCTTATATTGGTATGGTTTATCAAACAGTTGTAGGGTAGGGCCAAGTTGCATGATGATGCTTTCAAGGGGGAGCCAGCAGTCAAAGAAGGATGCATACCATTCAAGAAGAACACAAATGTTCATCTCTCATACCCAGGCAGGCAAGAGAAGAAAGAAGAAAAGGAGATGAATATTGATAGTATGGCTTATGGAAGAGAGGCAGCAGTGACAAGGAGCAAATCAGGCTGGAAATTCAACTAAAATGAACTCCAGTACAGCTCTAAAATGGACAGATCTTAAGCAGTCTGTGAGCTCAAGAGAAAGCAATTTGCATTTTTCATATCCTGGTAATTTCAATGATTGAAAAAATCCACATCAGCTTTTTGATAATTATTGGTAAAAGATTTTTTCTTTGTCTGCAACCTCTTACAATACAATTATTGAAAAAACAAAAAAGAAAGAGATCAGAAAAAACAGTCCATAAAGCCTTTAAAAAACGCTGTGAAAGCATTGCATAATAATAATTAAATCTGAAGCATCTGAAAACTAACAGAACCTCTTGGGCACCAAATTCTTAAAAATTATTTAGCCAGCTCTTGTTTTCTTATTCCACCTCCATTAGTATGGACCTCTTCTTCTTAGGAAGAAATTTTTTAATCAAAATTTGCTGCTGTTATCCTTAAAGACATAATTTAATTTTTTTTCTTTCTAGAATATAGTCTCACCTATTTTGATCTGTAAGACATTTAGACACAGAGAGAAAAGCTTAACTGAATTATTTTTAAGCCTTGTAACAGTGACAAGGATAGGTCATTATTTTTACATCATATTGGTCTATTTCATGCACTTTAATGCTTATATCATTTTAGCTGTGATATTTTTCTAGATTCTGTGATGATTATGTTAATTGTGGAAGCAACTTTAAATGTATATTAACAGATACTCAAATGTGGGGAGTCACATCAGAAAAAAACAAGTAGTGCTCTAGTGCCTTATAGTCTAGTGGTGAGCCTATTGAAATTTAATTTCTTTGTTGTTTTGCTGTCTTATTTTAAGCTCTATAATAGAATTAGCTTATTTTAATCATGATGTTTTCTCTGGCAGGAGTAAAGATGTACTCTAGCCGAGTGATTACCGCTGCTGGCCATTGTGCTAAATCTTTCAGCTGTCCTTTTGCTGTCCAACTCAATGTGTGTTTTTAAGGCAATACATACTTTCTTTGTTATGACAAGATATTTTTATTCCAGAGACTATGTGATTAGAAAAAACAAGCATTAGCACTGAAATATTTTAAACATATTTTGACATAAATAATATAAGTTTCATCACAAATTGATAAGCTGTAAGAATGTCTCTCATGACAGACTTCATCACCTATTAGTTAAATACAATCAAAGGATAACTCAGGATAACTCTCCTGAAGGGGACCTTTGGAGGTCTCTAGTCCAATGCCCTGCTCAGGCAGGGCCAGCTGGGAGATCAAACCAGGTTGCCCAGGGTCTTAGCAGTCGAGTCTTGAAAAGCTCCAAGGATGGAGACTGCACCACCTCTCTGGGCAAGCTGCTCCACTGCTGGACTGTTCTCACAGGGTAAAAGTTTTTCCTTATATCCAATCTGATCCTCTCTTGTTTCAGCTGATGCCTGTTGTCTCTTGTCCTACCCCCATGCACCTCTGGGAAGGTCCTGGTTCCATCCTCATAGGCACTGGGGAGCTGCTATTGGGACCCCCTGAAGCCGTCTCTTCTCCAGGCTGAACAAGTCCTGGTCCCACTGCCTCTGCTCACAGGATGAGTGCTCCAGCCTCGACCATCCTGGTGGTCCTCCCCTGGACTGTCTCCCTCTTACTGTTGTCTGTCTTGTATTGAAGGGAAACAGAGTCAGTATTACGGATGTGGTCAGCAAGTGCTGAGTAGAGGGGGATAACCCCATCCCTCATCTACAGGCCATCCTGTTGGTACAGCCCAGGATGCTGTCAGCCTCCTATGGCTGCCAGGGCACACTGCTGGCTCATGGTCAGCTTGCTCTCTGCCAGCACCCCTAGGGCCTTTTTCCCAGAGCTGCTCTCCAGCCAGGTTTTATCATTTACTTATCCACCCTTCCAGACTGTAAAATCCCAACTTTCAAACAAAATTATTGTGGGAAATAGTGTCTCATAATTAAGCTCTTTCTTGTCGTAGCTAAAAAACAGCAGAAGTCTTATAAATTAGTTACTTTCAGCAAATTCTGTTAGTTTTACATTATAACTAATTATAATGCACTCGCATTTTAGAACACTAACATGCAGACTGTAAACTGGTATGCGATACTGGTACGCTGTGGTACCATATGCTTAATCCTAATCATGTTACTTTTCACTATAAAGTTAATTATCAGTTATTAAGTGGCTCAATACCATTTATATTACCCAGCCAAAACTGTGGTCTATTATTGTACTGGACTCTAAAAACATTCTATAAGAGCTAATCCCTAGCCAGAAAGAGCTTTTAAATCCAAGCAGGCATGAGCAATTTCTTTTCCTTTTTGGCTATAGAAAGAGCCATGGACAATGGCAAGAACTAGTTAACCAAGTTACTTCTGGACCATTTTTGTTCAGACTGAGTTCTTGTTAAAGACATATTGATTCAGATAAAATGCAGACTAGTTCGTTCAGCCCGAATTGATTCTGGCAAGTAACCATGAGGCCATAGTTTCTAAAGCAGTGATATGACTCGTCATTTGGGAATTGGATGATCAGCTTTCTTTTTCAGTGTCCAAAAATAGAGTCGGCTTCTGAAAAGATGAGGTGCCCAGAGCCAAATTTTAAAATGAACTTTTGGATACATTTTCATAGTTATTTAGATACCTGAAAAACAAGCTCTCTACTGTCACACCTGCTAATTATACACTGATTTCCAGTAGAGGTTAATTGTGGACACTAAAATCTTTCAGTGTCACAGAGTCATGAAGGTACCTAGTCATTTCTGAAATATTTAATAAGCTCTTACCTCTTTGGGTACCTAGATAACATTTAAAACATCTGTAAGATCATATTGTTGTCGTATGTGAAGATAGGACATGAATTGCTGAGTAGTTTCAGAGCTGTTGAAGATGGACCAGCAAGTTCAACAATTTTAAATCATCTTTAATTTGGGGAGCTTGGAGCATTTAAGAAAGTGTAGCAAGATAACTTTTCTCTATTGCATCTGTTAAAACTGAAGGGTAAGAAACAGTTTCCGTGTCACATAGATCACCTGGGACATGAGCTCTACTCCACAAAGCCAGCACAGTGTTTTGTTGTTTATATACTTTAGGTGCATACATGCACACTTTTTAACTTATCAGAATAAAAATCTCCATTTCAGAAGTCCTTAGGGAAAAGAGAGATCTCTCTGATGTTTGATGAGAAGTCATGCTTATTTACATACCTCTCAATGTCATGCTCAAAACTCAGGTAAGAGACACCAAAAAGCCTGCTTTGGATTAGGCACACCTGGATGCAAAGTGTTTTCCTGATGTAGGACTCTCCTTGGCAGCACAATGTAACTATACAGCTGTATGTAACTGCAGTGTCACAGGGTTGCTCAGACTGTTTTCCATTTCCTAAAAGTGTTGACTGGTGCTCTGAATGGCTTCTGGTATAGCAAATGGTATTTGAGAGAGTTACTATGTCTCCATGTAGCATGTTCAGCCTTAGTGACTCGATCTTTCGTTTTCTCTAAAGTCAAAGATACTAACCATATCTGACAAAAAGTGTTTTCATTATCTCGTAGATTTTAAAATACCTTATGGCATCCGGTCATCAAGCTTAGCTGTTGTCTCAATCTCCTTTGCAAGTACTCCTATAAAACTGGATTGGCTATGGTTTAAAAGCCCCTTTGTTCATATCAGGAAGTGGCATGTGTGAATCAAATACTGATGTTCTAGCATATGATAGATCCATTGATCTTTAAAATGCAACAACATACTATTCTAATATGCGAAGATTAGTCAGTTAACTGTCTCATGTGATTGCTGAATTACCATCTTCAGCCTATATTTGGTTTTGGCTGTTAGTGAATATCTTCTTCACGACCTGTTAGGAAAGAATCAGATAGAATGAAAATCACTACAAGGATTAACCCATCTGGATCACTTTCTCAACTGTACCTTTTGAATTTAATTGCAATGATACAATAAGAATAATAAAACAAGTCTTCAATGCATTTTAACCAACTTCATAATATTTCTGTGAAATAGTGTTAGCTTCAGGAAGTATTCAACAATTTACCATATAGTTCTAGCAATTTTTTGAGTTTCCAACTGTATTAAGTTGTTGTTTAATTTTAGTGTGTTATAAATAAAGAACTGAAGCCCAAGCTTGTTGATATACACAACTGCTAAATGGATGATAAGCTATAAATCTTTAGCAGTTTGTTCCTGCAGATCATCATTTCAGTTACATGAGTTTGGACTAACCTTGTAAGTAGAGGTTTGCTAAACCAACTGTAACAGGATTTCTCTGAAAGTCTCTCTGAGTGAATAGCCTCTGTAGTTCAATCAGTTGTTACTCATTTAAAGCCCAATTTGGCATGGATGCAAATGCACCTGCTGCAGTACTTTGGCCTAACAGAAAAACACATACTTGGTAGCCAATTTCAGAGTGCTTGCTAGGTACATCATCCCACAGTAGCCACACATAAGCAGAATTGGAAGGCAAAGAGGAAAGCAGTCAGGGATTTTAACACATACCAAACTACAGGCCTGGAATTAGAGAAGAACAGCAGTCAAAATATCTGTTCAATCTGCAAGGGAAAAAAAAAAAAAAACACGGCTTCCTCCTGGCAGGTTACCTAATTTATAATCTCATCCTGCAATTAATGTTTCTTCATATTTCAGGGAAGAAAAAGAAAGACTGAGACTTTTGTCAAGAATTTCTGTCATCAATCCGTCAGTTGACTTAAGTAGAGCAGTGTTTACAGAGCACAGCCCATGTCTACATTAGAAGGATTTGCTGTTGTAGTTACCGTGGGAGGCTGTCATAGTGGAGATGAAACCCCAGAATGTTTGAAGAGTGCCAAAGACTTATTCTGGTGGCATAGCTCATACCAGCTCTTTGAGTGGAGAAAGTCATCCTGTCAAAACAATTTTTTGTGTGTTAGCGCAAGCGTGTCTTCAGCAGAGTAGTATTTCACATTCACAGTTGATATACGTGATCTGGCAAAACTTTATGTATCAGGGCAAAGTTAATTAATTTTAATTAATGTTATCATTTTCATCATATCAGGGCATTTGGGGCTGAAAAATGACTGGAAAGTTGAAATGGATTCACAGAAAAACATTTGATTTTCCTGAAATTCCATTTACCCTTTTAGATTTCAGACTTCTGCTTTTTATAAGGATCAGCATTACAGTTTCATTATAAGGCTGATTCCGTGTTTTGAAACATCGATCCAGAAGCCTCCCATGGGAGACTAGCATTTGTAGGAAAAATGCCAGTTTGCAGCCATCTGAATAACCATGGCAAAATCAGGCTATACCAGTGAGTTAAGTAGAACACAGTGCTTCTGGCACACAAGTTACAGTGGCATTCACTGCCAGCGTGGAAGCATTACCTGCTTTTTGAGCCTAGGATTAAATATCTGCTGTTCCTTTGGGCAATAGAAGTTTTTACCTTTCATTTGTTCTTTTTTTTGTCTCTCAACACAGTAGTTGCCCATGTTTGATTACCTGGTGTTGATAAGCACTAGAAGATTTTATGCAGTCACTTGTCCCTTCCCATAGAAGAATGGGAGGACACCAAATGAAGGTGACAAGTTCAAAACAACAGAATGAGTCATTTCCCCACACAATGAAGAAATGAACTGCTTAGCTCCTTGCCTCAGTGTATTGTGGATGCTAACGGTTTGCATGAGTTTAGACAAACTAATCACAGAGCAATGGTTAGTATAATCCTTTTCTCACTGAAATTAGTGACAGTCCTACTACTGATTTCCATAAGATTTAACCAAATCATAGCCCTGTATGTATTCAAAAGTTGTTCAAGATGTAAAATCAGTCTTGTAACATTTCCACTGGATAAGTCACTATCCAAACATTGAATTAATTTTAAATGTATCAAAAATGTTTTTTTTACAGTAAAAGTGTATTGAGCTTTCATCCTTGCTATGTATACTGAACATAATTTGATCATGTGAATGTTTCTTATATTTTGTAAAAGGCATACATTTCTTCCAGGAAGAAATATCAACTATCCATCTTAAAATTAAGACCACTATATAGCTTATCACTTATAGCAACGGCAAAAGTCCTCCAAATATTAGGAATCATTCTAGAAATAAGGATCTCAAAATTTCCAAGAATCAGTCAATCAGTGTTCAGAATATATCCTAGTATATCCATGCATTCCTCAGCAGAACAACAAAAGAAAAAAAGTTATGAGCATACCTCATAAAAATGCATATATAACACAAATGTAATAACCAGACACCCTATGAAAACTGCAGAGATGTATGTATTACAGTTGTAAGCAAACATTTTGTTTTTAATGAGGAAGTATAGCTTGAAAAACTAGTCAAGAAAGGTTCCAGTCTAAGAAGTTGCTACTTCTACTATACTAACTTTTGCAGTACATTTCAAAGGCATTTCCAAAGAGGCAATGTATGACACGTTAGACAAACTATGGGGAATTAGAAGCAGACATCTTTTCATAAAGCAAGTCTAGATAAAAATCTTCAGCAAAATAATTTGCATTTAGTTATATTAAGAGACTGAAAAATAAGAAATGAGCCATCTTTTTTTTTTCCCCCAGATTAAATGTTATAGCTTAGTAAGTCAAGCTAACTCCACTGATCCATGGAAAGCGTTCCACATCTGGAAGATCTTTACAACATCTGTGTTGGGGTTTCATGCTTTTTGGTGCCTTGTTCACCAGTTCCCATGAACTTACCTCTGTCTTATTTTCTTAACAAAAAACAATGTAGTTATATAACTGCATTCCAGTTCAGCTAAAAACATAGTGATCATTTCATTTCCTGAGATCTGTTATTTAAGTTACCTTACCTGTTTTCCTTTAACAAAGCAAAACAAACCCTTAAAAATAAAACAACATAAAATAAGACAAAATAAGTTCCTTTGTAGTAAGTGATATAGTAAAGATATTGCAGATGTAGTAAAGACTTTTTACTAGCTTCCTTGCTTAGGGGATCCAAGGATGTTCAGCCTTGGGATTGAGCAAGTCACTGTCTTGGTGGAAAGAGCTTTAGCCTCCTGCCTCCCAAATAAAGTTTTAGAAGTGCATTGCCTTCTGCAATACATGGAAGATATGCCCCAGTGAGTCTTCTAGGATAAGGGTTTAAATCACTGCTTTCACCTCTCTCTCCATCCCTCCCCTTTCTCTCTTTCCGACAAATTATCTCCCGGGTTTTTATATGAACTTTTACTAGAAGGAGATTCTGGAATTTAATTCTTTTGGCTACAGCAAATGGGCCAGGGGATTCTGCACTTTTGCCTTTTAATTATTTAACTATTATCCAACAGTAATTCATTCAGAAAGGGAAAAAGAAAAAACAGTGAGCCAGAAAATCGGCTGCACTGCTGCTCTATTCAGCACATCTGGGAAGTGGGACACAAATGACTTCCAGCTGCCTTCATACTTCCTTGAACTCCAGGGCCAGGTAATCCCCAGGCTAACTGTAGAGAAGAGGTATGGTAGACAGTATTCTGGCAGACAGTAATGGCTGGCCCAGCCTACGCTCACTAGGGCACGGCACTTTGTACCGGTTACTGCTGTCCCAGCGTTCCCCCTTCTCTGGGGCAAGCATTTGGAATGGAGGGAATTACCTCTGGCAGCATTTAGCACTTGGTGCTTATATATCGGTACCAAAAGTATTTTGGACTGTATGCTGAGTTCTTTGAAGGGATAAGTGGAAGTCACTGTAGCCATAATTATAGCCTGAACATCAAATTATTATCCACATTCTATGAGCAACTTAACTACAAATTGATGAATACACAGAAAGCCTCACATCTGCATAATAGAGAATAAAGAACCTCAGGGACAGGGCTCCACATCAATGTAGGCGAAAAACAGCCCTGTTTAGCATCCCAAACCCATCCACACTGAGCAAGCAATGCCCTACCCAGGTTCTCAAATAGCAGGAGTCAGGATTTGCCTTTATTCCTGATACACCTTTTGAACAGCAGATCTCACTGAGTCAGTCAAGTGAATATCAAGAGAACTCAAAGGCCTAATACCTTCCTGAGCTTTCAGTAGTTACACGTTTATGTGTTAATAAAACCTGCCTTTGAGAAACAAGAAAAATGTCCTGTGTGCTGGGCAACTCTGGTTTACGCTGTAAGTAGCAAAAATTTTGGAGTACACTTTTATCACAGAATTAGGATATCGTCTTTCTTCATACACCTCTCCTATACCATTCTTAAAGCATTTCAGTTTTTGACATTTTAGAGTTACACAGCCTTTAGCCAGATGTGTTCTAAAAATCTGATTTGTAAAATTCTGGTATTTGTTACTAACTCTTTTTAATTATCGGAGTGAACAATAGTCATAAATCACAGTAGGAATTTAGGTTGACGGTAGTTTAATTCATGAAGTGTTAATGGCCTTCATGTTTTATTAAGTAGAAGATAAAGTTCCTAGAGCAAGAAAAGACTAATTCATATTCTCAGACAAAAAAAATGCATTAGAATGGAGAGAATGGATCAACTGAACCTACTTATCTGTAATTAAGGGATAAAGCACATTTCAGAGGAACAGTTACCACCCAACCAAAATTTACAAGCTGTGGAAATTTTAATTAAAGGTTATTCTTAAAAAGTATCCAAATGTATTAAGGTAAGAAAACCAAGCAGCCATAACTCTATTCTTCAGTGGTGTTATAAAATAGCTTTACCTTTATCATTAAACTATCATCATATTTATAATACCTGATTATATAATTAACTGATTTTTGAAGGTGCCATACAAATTTTATTTTTTCTTTTATTACATGGTCCAGATCTCTTGAGAGAACCATAGTGGCTAACATGCAGACTGAAGTCTGCATGTGAGAAAATTGCTACATATCTAATTCTGAAAGAACACGTGCTGCTGTGTAGCTTAGACCATAATACTTCATGTTGAAAGCAGTATAAGCTCATAAAAAAATACATAAGTCCTTTTAAGTCACCCTTTCATTTTTAATGAGACTCAGTTTCCTATGCACCCTTCAAATTTTTGCCGGACATTATGGAGCTTTCCAGATTTAATTCCCATATGAGTGTCATTAAAAATACTGGACTGCATTCCCTGTTTCAACAGTATTTATCGGGGTGAGCTGGATTCCACTCCACTGTGCCCCTCAACTCTGTGCTTCCCTCCAAGGCTTTCGGTCTTCACTGCCCTACACAGAACATTTCCTGAGTGTGTTTACTGGGCTCTTCCAGACCTCATAAAACTTCAGGCCTCTGGGTCCAGAACTGACCCCAACTAGCTTGCCAAGCATCTGACCATGAACTCATGCTTTCATTCTAAGCTACAGTTTAACTTTTCTAAGGCACCTAAAATTTTGAAGTAAACCATCCGCAGGTTTGCACATTTTTTTAATAATGTTCCTTTTTTCTTAATTACACAACAAATGTGCACACTGAGACAAAAAATAACAACTCCAGCATTCATTTTCCTGCGTAAGTTTCTTTACTGTTCTGGTGTATACTTCTGGCCTAAGTTTGGTCTTCTTGGATAGCTTAGGACCTCCCTGTAGGCCCATTTCTTTTGGATGGGGGAGTCTTTCCGGCTCATTTTCCTATTCTTTAGCACAATCAATAACAAGCTGACAAACTGTCAAATCCAGTTCATCTCTTCCATCTTCTGCTAAAACTTCCTCAACACCTATTTGGCAATTCATTTGCTTCATGGTTTTTCTTTGATAGGTTTCCACTACTTCAAGCCTTTTCCTCCCAAACTTGAAGAAAATCTAGTTCTCCTAGTTCTACTTGTCATGAACTATCTACACCATAATAGCTGCCCAAAAAGCAATTTATGATCTAAACCAGAGCCTGGAATGAAACTTTCTTATTCAGTAACACTTTCCAGGACTCACAAGCCATGCGCACATTCCTCTGTTAGCACATATATTAGTTAATATGTTATGCTGTTTCTGGTAATGTGTTTGTAAAGTGTATATAATTGTATCTCTTGTCTTTTTTTCCTGTGTGCTTTTAAGGCATTTTTTCATTGTTCTTTTAAAGTGTTCATTCAACATGTAGCCAGGTGAGTATTTTTAATTATCTCCGACTTCATAAGGAAAAGCTACCCAATTACAGAATACTATGTAAAGCAGACCTTTAGTCAGAATTGCGTACCTTTGCCACATTCTTACTGTGTCTATACCATTTTTCCTTTCTTGGTACAACACCAGTCAGCTGTAGTATGCTCTGTATGCCCTTTTTATACCTGTATGAAATCTACCTACTTGAAATGTTGACAGAGGGATGTGAATCCCTAAAAGTTGTAGTTGTTTAGCTGTGGATCTTGGTGTGGATTCATATTCAAATGCATGCTGTCAATATTTAAATGTGGTTTATAGCCTGGCTTACAGGTCAAGCAACAATTCCTGCTTTTTTCTGTGCATGAATCTGCTATGCTTGCAAAATACATATCCTTCTTCATGTATTCTGTTGGCCAGATTGTGATTCACCTTTGCACAGACAGGATGAAAGCTGTAATTGCCTGAAAAAGAGCTTTGTGCTGAAGGTGAGTTACAATTTTGCAGTACCAAACTCTAGTTCCCTGCCTCCTAAGTTCAGGAATTCAAGCATTTGCTGTAAACTACATCACTGAAATGATCCACATTAAGTATATCCATTTTTTAACCTATATTGTTTTAGTGAGCTGTCTTTACGCAAGTCCTGCAAGTGGTTGCACTAGAACAAAATGAGAGAACAGTGAGTTGCAATATGGGACACAGGCAAGAAAACTGTGAAAGAAGAAATGAGACACTTCCAATATTAGCCTTCTGCTGCTAGTCTCTTAGGTAATAAATGCCTTAAAGAAGCTGCACAAGATGTAGATAGGCGTAGAGAATTTCACTTGGAAAATCTCCTTAAATACTAAGAAGGAGCAATTCTTCTGACTAAACTAGAATTAGGGCCTAGAGCAGCCACATTGCTATTCAAAAGCTACTACTGCAGTCTTTGGTATGTAATAGCAGCTATGAAGTCCCTTCAGAGATTTGAGATGGTTACAGACTGCCCATTTTTAGATTAAACATCTTCCTTCTGCCCTTGTCTTTGATGTGGTAGCATGGTCATAAGGACCGTGCTTAGGACTGTGCATAGTCCTCATCTGGACTTTTGTGGTGCAAGGCATATGAGGTGCATCAGTTCTGTTGCCTTTGGGGACTCTCCTGCCTGGATGATGTCCATTGGGTTATTCCCCTAATCTGCTCAGACTGGACTGAATTTTCTGCAGAACCTTTAGCATTTCCAAAAGTAGGTCAAAAATCCACAGCTCATACTATGTCTTTATATAGCCTATTGGTATATTACCATGCTCTAGGCCTTCCTTCTGTTACATAATGCCACTATTCATAAACAAAAGTTCCCACCATTACCATCTTTATTTCCTGCTAGGAGTCTGAAAGATCATGTAATCTCAGTGAAGAGAGAGCTCTGCTAGGAACTGTAAAAGCAGAAGGTGTTTACAGTAACATTGGGCAGCATTTCAAAACAAGTGAGCACTTTTTGCCCAGCAGGAATCCAGCATGTAGGTTCTTGGGAAAGGAGGGATAGAATGGATCTAAGGTCGGCATGTGCTTGTTGCTAGCACAACATTTCTCCTGAACGTAAGCAATTCCTACATGGGCTTCTCTGAGAGCCTTTTTATTGAAGTCCATACATAGCTCAGTTTTTTTTTCAAGCTCTAGCCTCACACTTACTTAGCCTTTTTTGCACTTCCTTGCTTGGTAGATGTTAGGAGTTAATGTCTAGTCTTCTATTTTCTTTCCAAGGTAGCTTCTTTCATGGGGTGATTGTCATTGATAACTATGTAGAGTAATTACAAATATATAAAAAATATATAAAAATATATATATAATTATATGTAGTAATTTCAAACATCTGCATGACTCTCACTTGCTCACTGCATTCCCCACATTCAAGCTTGTCTTTACACACCATGCACAACAATGTGAAAGTCACTTTTTCCATAAAATGATGCTGAAATGTCTAATCTTCTCCAGAGCATGAAACATTGCAACAGGCATGAAGTTAGATGTGATGAGTGAGAGGGGCATGGTGTGGAAGGACTTTAAGAACTGATGATATTCAGAAAACTCTAGATAACCTAGACTTTCTTGGTACAAGAGCAAAGATTTAATTTGGGATGTGTTGAAATTTACTATGCATTGCCTCTTACAGAAAAAAAAATATGACTGATGAGGATAAAAATATACAGAGGGATTTGATATGATACATGTTTAATATTTCATAGGTAGGTATGAGAACTATATATAGACCATGCTTAGGTTGGTGATTAGCAGTACTTTACTGAAAACAGTGCAGCAAGGGCATTGTCATAGGTGTGTGCAAAGATCTTAATTTGAAGTTATAGTGAAAAAAAATTCTGTAGTCTTCTCACTTCCAATGCACAGTAAGCTTTGAAAAGGGCATAAGATTTCCCTAGATGAAAACTAATAAAAGATCTTTAATCTTGCAAGTCCAAAAACCAGGATGTAACTAATGCATTATTTCTGTGATCTAAATTAATTTTCCATGTCTGTCAAGAAATATATCTGAGAGCTTCTTTTGAAAGTTTATGCAAAATTCTACATTATTTTTAACCCTACCTACCAGAATTTGTTGTTTGGTAGATTTATTTTTCAGATGCTCAAACCTTATAGTTCTTGTTAGGGAAGGGGAAGAGGTTTGTTATATATTTCTGTTTTCCACACCAAATAATTAGGTTATTTAGGTTGAAATGAGGTTAATTATGTAACTGAATCTAATCCCATCAATTGTTACTCAGAGCTGTTATGATTTTGTAAGGACTGAGCTTTTCAGAATTTTTTTCATATTGAAGGACTTATCTTGAAGCCTGTATTTTAGTTGCTCCTTTGATTTTTCTTGTATATTTTTCATATTCAGCATAGATTTAAGTTTTAACCATTGGAAATATCTTTTTGTTTTATTTCTGACTTTTATGACCAGTTAGACAAGCTCAGATTTGTTATCAGTACAGTGACAGTTGCTCATTCCACAACCAACTCCAAATTTCAAACAAGCAGTCTAGAACCAGTCTAATTTTAAGATACACAGGGAGGTAAGGAGGCTCAAGAGTACAACACTTTCTCTCATAACCTATGGTGGAAGTTTTCACAGAACTTAAAGAAGTGTTTTACTTTGGCCCACATATGTAGTCTTTTTAGTACTTGACTAAAGGGTAGTATGATTGAACTGAAATAATCTTACCAGCATTCTTGTATAAATGCCACATTTTGGTATCCTGTTCTAAAGCGCTTCAATGTTTTTCTTTAATTTGGTTCCTTATGGATAGAGTGTTGAATAGTGTCCCTGACTTAGGAAGAAATCTAGTTTGCCTTCCGGTGTTGTCTAAAGACACGCTGATTCCACAGTGCTGCCTTTAAAAAGTTGCTAACATGAGCAAGCAGGGTCTAGCTGACTGAGCGTGTGAAAGAGCATCTGATGAGTTTCTTCTATCTCTTTTTCTTTCTTTGGTTTGTTGTGCACATCAAGCAATGATACCTGGTTTTAGCTTATAAACATTTCTGGTGTGTGATACTTGGTACAGTAGGTACCATATCCACTGTTTGTGCAAATAAATAATGACTGGTAAGTGAAACAAGAAGTTAGGTCCTTGGGAAACAATATTTAGGCTGATGTGTGAGCGCGTGTGTGCATAGATGCATGTGTGTGTGAATGTTCTGCACTTTCTTTTAAATATTACTTAAATAATATGTGGATTCATACATGAATCATTTAGGTTTTAAAAGATCCAGAAGCACATGATGATGTTTGTAAAAGAATGTTCTGTATTTTCATCCACACTTTGCCATGCACACTGCCCTTATTTTAAAGCAAATCATGTGTACTAAGAGTGATATATCCTTAAAGGTGAAATAGTTTGCCAGTAAATTTACAGAAGGCGTCTGGTTCCCTGTGTCTTCATGAAACTCTAGAATTCCCCATATATGACATACAGGAAGAAAGGGAGATGATATTCTTAGCTGTCAATGTGAAATGATGCGGTAAAAGTCCAATGATAATGTTTGATTGAGCATCTTGTCTGGTCATCTGCTAGTATCTTTGTGGTTTAATGCTCTTAAGTAAGTCCCATGTCTTGTGGTGTTACATTTCTTTCTCCAGTTCTCATTTTAAATCAAGGTGAGAACAGAGCTAAAGACCTCAGTGGTTATGACATGAACTTTGTGGAGATTCTACTCTGGATATAGCCTGGGAGAGACAAGTGAGGCAAATTAGGACTGCTGTTATTCAGTAAATATCAGATTTGTTGCAAAACTTACTGAGCAATGCAACCCTACTTTCAGGGTTGGTTCTTTTTAAAGATACTGTGAACTGATTTTTTTTATAATTTTGCTGCATTATTCGGATATTGATATATGATTCCTCTAGTAATCGGCTTGTTTACCATATCAGTTCTTACTATTTAAATTTTGATCTTGTTAACTTATATGCTTAAATATATACTACATTGAGGACTTGTACCATAGTTGATACATGCTTCATTGTTACGTTCCTTTTCACTTTTGCACTTTTTTCTTGATTTTGTACTCATGCATTTTATTTTGTTCTACAAAAGCTCCACAACTTAATGAGTCCTATTAACACACACAAACACAATGCTCTCTCAAATGTCAATTCAGTGTTTTTAAACCTTGTGCCACCTTAAAAACTTCCACTCTTTTCTTGGTGTGCTTACACTTTAAATACTTGCAGGCTGTTATCATTACTCTCTCCTTGCATTATTAGCTGTCATTTGGCTAAGCAGAACATGTTTTAATCTTTCCTCATAAATCAAACTCTCCAGCCCCTTAATCATTTATGTTGCTGTTATCTGAATTCCTTCAAAACTTGTTGACATCTCATGGTACTGGAGAGGCTAAATCTACATGCTGCAATTGAGAAGGGGTTTTGTTTGTGTGAAATAGAGTATGTCTAGTTGGTTTTTTTGGAAATACTGAGAATGTAAATAACAGCTGTTCTTTCCATTATGAAAGTGAGCAAAAAGATTAATATTATGCTTAAAACATTGGAAATAATAAAGACAAAATGCCATGCATTTTTACCACACCGCTCTTCCATTTGAGATACATACCATTTCACTATTATTGAAATACTTTATTTGTACACCTTACACCTTAAATACACCTTACACCTTAAATACACCTTAAAATATTAACTGAACCTGTCATTGTCAGATGTGGGCTTTTTATTCTTGTTTCTTTGCTTCCTTGACTTTCAAGGGGAGTATTTTATTCTGTTGTTCCAATTACCATATTTTTTGCTAGGAATTTCTGCATCATCTACTTTAATATGAAATAATTTCTCCATTATTTCACCAGCTCTTCATATGCTTCCATTACCCCTTCTGTTATAAAGTACTTAAACATTTGCAGTTACTTTGCTTCTACTGAGCCTGTTTGCTTTTAGTGAGGTTTTGTAAGTAATTTTTCTATATATGTGCTGCTGCTGCTGTTTTAGATATTCAAGTTCTTTCAAGGCCTGTTTTTGATTAGTGCAGAGCCATTACTATGTAGCATTGAACCTGATTTGCTATTTTCATTAAGAACAGTATAAATTCAGTAGTATAATAATGGCTCTGAAAACTGAATCTTTCATAGAAAATAATATACTTTTCTCATGTATGGAATTTTAAGGTCCTTTATGTAACCCACCCCATCATCTAGATCTCTTTTTAACAACAAGGAAAAAGTATTTTTTAACTGAAGAACACTAGAGCAGATAATCTTCATTTCTGAGCACTAGTTAATGTGGAAATGCTACCATATATCTCTTAATACCTTTCAAAAAGATTATTTGAGTTCACCATAAAACAGTATTAGGTCAGGTATAGAGCCACAACAAAACATAGGTGAGGGTGTCAGCCTACCACCACAACACAGGGTCCACATTTTCACCTTGTTCTTGAGTTTGTGATGCCAAACATCTAATAATGAAATGTACCCCTAAAATAATTTAGGGGAACTACCCAACCATTAGCAAGCAGTCTCAGGGCTTGAAAGTGAGGCCATGTACCACTGTATCCTATCGGTTTCCTGGTACCCAAACCAGCCAGTCCAAACTGGCTAGTCTTCCCTAGCCAGTCCTCAGTACAAGAAGTGCAATAACGTGACTCTATGTGAAGATTTTCCATGCACTGTTGTAATGCTCCAGAGGGGAGATATGCCATGTCTAAAACCAGATGCCAGCAGGAACAGCAGAGTGCATGCACAAGGGAATTTAGCTGATTATCTGCAAACTAAATTAAGGAAAGGTATGAAGAAATCCAGTTCCTAGAATAGCAAACCAGACTGTGTCATAAAAACTTCATTTAATAGTGTTGCTAACTTCATGGAGTAAATATGAAGCATTAACATCTAGTAATAACCTTAGCTGCAGTTTTAGATTTCCTTTGTATATGTTTAAGCTGTTCACAAAGGCTTTATTGTAGTTAACAGAATATATTTTTCAGTTCATATGATAACTGCTTTAATATTCAGGATAATTATGTTTGACACTCCCCACAAAGCTTCATCTTGTGTCTGTGATACATTAAGCTTGCATAACGGTGAAGTGAAACACTAGATTCTTTATCTCCAAAAGATTTAGGCATTAGAACTTGTAATCAGCAGTTACTACAAGACTTCAGTTGAAATAATGAATCCAAAGAGAAAGAGATGCTATAAAATAATGCACAACACATAATGGGGTATCACAGTTTAAAAATACGTATATATAGAATTGTAGTCAACACCCCAAAGAATATTCTATAGCAGGAAAGATCCTAAGATCTTCTGTTTAGAGCAAAGACAATAATTGTTTAAAGTAGTGTTTATTCCATTTATAATTTTATACACCAAAACAGTACATAAGAAAGGTGCTTGCTAGCTAGGTAGTAGCTGAATTATAGTTGCCGAATGGACACATGCAGTGAAGACTACAGTAGGTGAGGAGTACGCTTGCCCTCTCCTCCCCTGCCCTATCTCCCTCAGTCCCTGCCGCTGCTTCACAAAGCTTTCTGTACCGATCTCCCTCCTAACCCCAGCATGACGCTCTCCTGCCTTATTACAGTTGAGGAGGGTTCCCTCATTTTCTGCCTTGGTGTGAGATGAAGCAGCGGGGTTGGCAGAAGCCCAGGCAAGACGGCTTGTCTCGTCCCTACAACCTGCTGCGGGCTGGCAGCAGCCCAGAACTGTGTTTGAAGGCATTCGCAGGCTGGCCCCTACGCCCAGCCAGGCAGGTCTTCCAGACTGGTGGCTGCTAGCATCCAGCTCTGCTGAACCATGAGGAAATACAGCTTTTCAGAGGCTTTGGAACAGCTACACCAAATGGACTTTCAGAAAGATTCAGAAAGAAATATCTCTACAAAATACCAAATTCCCACATCAAATTGTAATAAAGTCTTTAAGGAAGACTGCCTAGAATTTTTCAACATCAGCAAAACAACATATTCTTTCATGCATTCTCCTCTAAGAACAGGTTTTAAAATGAACACATAAATAAAGCACCTCGAAGAAGTTATTTCACAGACAATTCCAGGACAAACTGTTCAAGCATGGCAGATACCAGCAACTGAAAACAGGAACCTGAAGAAGTTAGGTAACATGAAAAATAAATAGCACTGGATAAATATTTTCATGAAAAATGGAGCGATGAGAAATTAGCATTCACAAACTGTTCAAACTGCTTTAATTAGTGAAATCTTGAAATATACTGAGAATCTATTCTGATACATATCCAAAAGTTTAGGTTCAGTTTGGATCCTTCTTCCCAATACAAATGTCATCACTTGCTATGAAAATTTCATTTTTTCTCCTGTTTTCTCTGCCTTTGAAACCACAAGCCAGCAATTCAGCTAGGGCTTACGTTCTACTTTTGGTGTTTTTCACCATGACGAGCCTTCTTTGTAAACCGTGTTTCACAGTGTTAGCAGTGGCAGCAGCAGGGATTATTCAGCCTCTTTTTACGTCACTTAATAAAGCACAGGCAGTACTAATGAAGATGACTTACATGAGTCCCCTAAATCTCACTAAATCTTTTCAGGAATGAGCCTTTTCCATCTTGTTCTGCAAACACTTGGAGTCTCCCTTTGGTTTAAAATTTCTTGCTGTCCTTTGATCTCTCTGTTGAGAATGATCTCAGTCTGTGCTCTGAAGTATCTCCCTGCTCACCCTCTGGTGCAGATGAGTCCGCTGGCTCGTGTGACAGCCCCATACTCATGTTCTTGTCACTGCTGTGTACACAGACACCAGCTAGCCACCACCAGATTGTTTGAAACTTGTTGAACCAAACCATGTTTTACAAGAAAAATGGTTTTATTCACAAGCAGTGTTTTTGTTGATTATTGCAGACAAGCTCTAAAATTTTGTTGTTTTAACATCTTACTTATATTGTACTATTTTGTGCAAGGGATGACTAAAGAGGAAAACCTTTAACCTAAGGAACTCACCATCTCAGTATAATAGGATAGACATGAACAGAAGAGAGAAGGAGAGAGAGAAAGACAGAGGGAGACAATAGAAGTCAAGGAAGGAAAATTGCTGATTGGTAAGAAGATTATAGAGAAACAATTTTAATAAGGAGTAACAATAGGGATTTGTTTGTTTGGGGAGTGTTGGGCTATTTTTTTTTCTGCATGTGTATGTGGGGGGAATCTGCAGTTTTCTATTATTGCAATTTTATATACAGCCACATTTGCAAGTCCATTGGAAAGAAAGAGCTACCTTAGGCCATGAATCTTGTTCTGTGAAATTTTATTCATCTCACCCTAATACCACTGATGGGACCTCTCAGCTGTAATGTATTACTCAGCTGACAAAAAGATATCTCAGTCTGGCCGATGGTGAGCTTAGACTGCATTTCAGGTCATGGTGAAGGAAGAAGAACCAATGCTATTTAATAGTATTTTGCTTTGGTAAAGCATAACAGATGGCTGATGCTCAAAACTGTTCCTAGTGCACAGCCTATTGCTATCAAGTATTCTCTACAAAAGACAGATAATTAAGAAAGTTCGACATCTCAAGTTAGGTAGTTGGAGGTGTTTGGACACCACTACAGATTGATACTTCCACAAACTTCTCTAAACAGGTGTCTCACATATGGCTCAACAGAAAGAAGCTTTAACACTTTCTTTCTGATATGAATTCCAAACTATGGCAACAGTGTTCACTAAATGTCCTGTTTTTTTTTCTCATGAATATACAGTATTTCAAAAACAGTTGGCAGTAATTTGTACAAGTCTAGATTATCTAATAATGTAAGGACAGTTTATAACTGGTTGCATAAAAAGCAGGTTAACTTGGAACAATAGAAAACTGAAAGTGGAAATATATCTTCATTCATGGTATTCGGTTATTTCTTTTTGTTTAGTATTTAATGGTTGTGATTAGAAATGTTTTATGTTTTTCTACTTCAGTTTATTTTTTATTTTTGTAGCACACAGTGATAGTGAGACAGTAATCCAGAAACAACCAGATAAGCTCACACTTTGAAGTGCAGAGAACTCCAATTAAGCTATGGGGCTGCTTGCAAAGCAGGGCCATAATCAAATTATGAAGTTTGCAAAATATTGTTAATGTTTATATGGGGTCATATTTAATTTGAAACTGATAAGAATGTAATTGAAGGCCTGAACTACTCTACTGGGTTTACATAAAGCCACCAGCATGTATTTATCAGACAACAAAAAGCAATGAAGAATCTTTCCAGGTAGATATTTTGACAAGATCCTCTCAGTGTTTAGCCAGGAGAAGTCTAATTGTGTAGACATTGAAAAGTCCGTGAAAGCAACAAAAGTCACAGTCAGTGTGGTCTGCACAGATTATAAAAGCAGTGCGAACACAGGTGAGACTTGTCCGCTTAAAGATGGTCCGTGGGACTTCCCTGCACCTCTGCTGCTGCTGACCTGTAGAGGGAAGAAGAGAACAGGCAGCAGCTTCTTCCCATCCATGGCAGGAGACCAGGAAACTTTCTCCATCTGTAACATGGTTTACTAGATCTTCTCCAGACTGTGTGCTTTTAGCCCCTAGGCTGTTAAAAGGTTAACTCCAGGGTGTTGACACCAGACACAGGGAACTTTTTTGAGAGCCACATATCTTTGGTGGGACACATAGTAATACGTGGTTCAGTTGTGCACTCCCCTCATCAACACCCTTGCAACAACCATCACTCAAACTTTTATTAATATCTTACGTGCAGCTCCCACTGAACTCAGGATGCAGAGCAACTCCAGCCGGTTTGCTCAGTGCAGCAATGCTCCCACTGACCCAAAACTCTCTTACACCCTTGCCTGCCCCAGCAGGGAGGAATGAGGGAGCAACACAGAGCAGAGTGGTTGACAATACCAACCAGAGGTCAGATGATGGAGAAAGGTGCGGTGGGAACAGGGATGGGGATGAAAGTGTACAGAGTGGGATGGAGTAGAGTTTAGAATGTAGAGGAGAGAGAAAGCAACGAGAACATGTAAGGCAGTTTGGAAAGGAGTAAAAGAAAAGGAGTTGCTGAAGAGGAGAGGATATCATGCACAAAACATCAGACAAATCCAGTTCATGGGCTGGAAAGACCCCCAACCTGTTTTAAAGTTTGACACTTTCTTCCTTCATGATTAATCTTTGTTTTTATTTTCTTTTGTCTATATCATGCATTGACACTTGACGCGAGAAAAAATCCTAATGTTCTCCCTCAGTACCATTTCAATAGGAGGCTGAAACATGAGAAGAGAGAATACTGTCCCTCGTTATAATCCCTACACTTCCTTCCTTCCAAGTCTGGGGGCTTGGGGTTCCATAACTTTCTGATTTTCACTCCTAGTACAAGAAACAAGAATTTACCTTCTACTGGAAAATAATGTCATTCTGACATTTTTATTCTCAATTTGGAACACAAAAGCAAAATTTGTCATGGAAGGAATGTATCATTAAAATGTCTGTTTGGAAATACTACTGTGTTGCATACCCTCCAGCACATGATGGGAGGGAGGTATCTGGAGCTCCAGGGATGATGATGACAGAGATTGGCTGCCATTGCAAGGTCAAGTTCTTCCACCTGAAGTCTGCTCCCTGGGGTGCTCCAGGCATGGGGAAGGCTGAGCACCAGGAATTATTCCATAGGGCAGATGAGTTGCCCAACTGTTTGTACCCTTATGAAGGGACACCTACATGCTAAGTGAAACTTATATTTTTACCTTATGTGTTTGAAGAATGGAGATTTTTTTTAGACCAAATCAAATTTAAATAAAGATATGGCTGTGCCATATAGAGCATTTTGTTGAGATTGGTAAAGTTTCTATTGAAACTTTTCTATTTCAACAAAGTACGTTTTATTTGTATTTCTTTCCATAGGAATTTCTTTACAATCTGCTCTGATTGGTATCTCCATCACATCTAAAGATCTGATACTTGTCAGATCTTTCAGATACTGCAGATGTAGCATGTGCCATATTTTCTGTTGGAAAACAGCACGTGTAAAAGCCAAAATTCAAAGGCTCCTTTCCCAGTCTGATCTCCTAGATAGCCTTTGGAGACTGAGGCAAATCAATGACCATTGAAACATGCTGTGTGCCCAGCAGGCCATTTCATAAGACCTAAGATTTGGTGTCCAAATCACTCTTCTGTTTTGTGATACTTTTGGAGAGTTACAGCATTACTTTCCTGTTTCTGGAACAAGGGAAAGATGGTTTCCTATATCATATCAGGGAAGCTGCATAGACTACCAGAGGAAGATGGTCTGAATTTGTCATACCATTTTTTGCAGCCCATACCAAAGTCACAGAACAGCTCAAACCAGCAGCACAGTTAAAAAATGATGCATCTCTGACTGGCTGTGCACATTTTGGATGCGTACATCCTTCCAAACTCAAGAGGCCAGAATCACATAGATGAACCAAAGAGATAAACTAAGAATTTGCACTTTTGTAAACACTCAGAAAGGAAGTTGATGCATTTTGACCAAGCCTGAAGGGAGCTGGGCTTGCATAACTAGGTTCACTGTTTACTTCCTAGAAGCTGGAAGATGCCAGAACTAAAACTGAGATCATCACTCCCATCAATCCTAGTACCTGATGCAGCCTGTCTGCTCTTTGCCTTAAAGCAAAAAAAGGATTTTTTATTGTTATCTTAGCAGACTGAAGTATGGATAGAACCACCTAAAGGAGCAGAAAACAGATGCATTTGGCAGACTTAGATCCTTGCATTTGAACTGTCGAGGAGTGATAATGTTATAAGGAATTCGCTTCTGCTTTCTGGCCTCGGTTGGTCTAAGGATGATGTGTTTAAAGATGAGCAGCACTTTAAAAGTAACAGCCTAGAGAGGAAGATTAGAGAAGCACAACTTCACCTATGTAATTAAGACATTTCTAAAAAGACTTCTAAAAAGAAAAGTGGAACACATCAGTGGTTGCACTCCATAGGAAGGTTAGGCCTAGGTAACGGAGAAGATGCAGTCCTGGCACAAGTGATGGTGGGGCTCTTCTCAGGTAGCAGAGGCGCTCCATCAGGGCAGGACTCAGCCCAGGGCCAAACTCTGCCCAGCTCCCAGCCTGCTGAGCAGGCGGGTAGGGATCTGGCCTATATAAATATTTGCCTCTGGAATTCCTCAAAAGCCATTCCCTGAGCACACATGCTGTTCTGCACGTGTGTGTTGCCGCTTCTTTCCCCAGGGTATGCTGTAACCTTTCTCCCTGAACACTGACTACTGCATTCCTCTCTTGTCAGCAACAGACCCCCTAGCTCCCTTAGAGTCTCCTTCATGTTATTTTTAGTCCAGTACACATCTTTGTTGACCTGTCCAGTTTACCTTTTGACCATAACTATTTCTTTGTTTCTTCATCTTAGCCATTGAACAGGCAATTCTGAATAAAATAAAATAATTCTGGAAGATAGCTGAGTACTAGCTATGTAGCATGACTTTGAACACCATGAATACTATTCAAATACAAAACCTGTTTCTGCTGTTGGTCTTCCTTCAGTTTCTTGATACAAAGAAGCAGAGAGTTAGAGCTGCATCATAAATTTTACCTAACTGCTAGCTGGGGGGGTAGAACTTTGTGTATTTTTACTTGCATTTTGCTAGAGTACCTGTATACAGCTAATTGAATTGTAAATGTAAGATACAGAAGGGTGCATAGGCCATTTCCCAACTGAAGCAAGATGTTTGTTTTCAGGATATTTTCTGTACATTTTCGAATATAACAGCAAAAAGCTTTGCCATTTTCTTTGAAAACATTTTCTTTGCCAGTCCATAAATCTCACCATTCAAACCTTTTTTCTTTAATGTCATTCCCAGTCCTCTAGTTTAACTGGTCTAACAGCTTTCCTTGTAAATTAACTTAATATATTCATGTTGACCTACATCAGAGATTTACCAACTGAGGTCTGTACACATTTACCTGGCACCAGTGGCATCCTCTGCCAGGTCAGACCATAAGCATGTGTTTACCAGAGTAATAGAGTAAGCTTTTCCGCATAAACAATCTGAGGGGAACTGCAAGCCTGTGATTCAGGCAAAGGTCTCCCCACAAACAGCCACATTTGCAAGGGAAAAGGGAATATGTCTGAGCTGTAGGGAAAATACCTCTACATGAGGAATTATCATTTCAGCAGTAACTAGCTTTGTGCAGTTCCAGTAACTTTTCTCCAACCACACAGTAGCATTTGGGAATGCAAGCCCTGTATGGAGAGGTGTGCCTGAGATGCAAGGTCTCAGTAGGAGTAGTTAGCAGCCATCAGCTAATTATTAATACAGCAGCAGAGGCAGCTGCCAGATTTCTTTGAAATGGATGGATGTTTCCCAGTACAGAGCTAAGAGCTGCTGCCACCATGACTACTTCTGGTGCTACACAAACTCCCTGCTGCTCCCACTGCTGGTATGCAAGCAAATTCAAATTCTGAACCCCTTTTCAGCATCTTTTGGGTACTGAAAGGTCCAGACCAAAACTGAGTGCATTGTTCCAGGTGAAGTGTTACTTAAATAACGTAAGAATAGAGACTGTGACACAGCTCTGTTCTGATGCCTCCTTTTAGCAGAATTTAAAATTATTTTATACTTTCATATTGCATGGCAAACTCTTAGCTCATTTTCTGTCCACAGTTAATGTCACATATCTCTCTAACTGTAACACTTATCAAATTTCTTTGAGTCTATATATCTCCTTTTAACTACTTTTCCCACTAGATCTCTCATTATATGCTTTTGCAAAATTAATGGCCTTTTATTTCCTCTCCATATTTCCAACCTATCTATATGTAATTGTTTTCCTGTCCATGTTTCATTAAAAATTTTCTGACATTTAATTAAATGCTTTACACAACCTTGCTTAGATTATCCGTTATTATGTAAAGTAACATCAGACAAGCAGACTCCCTTTGACATTTTCTAGTCCATTTTGCTGAACTGGTTGCACAGGCCATTTTAAATATTTTGAGTTGTGACATATGTGACATATGTTACATATGTAACAACCCACAAAAATTCACAAAGAACTAAACCCTGAACAGCAATATATATTGCTCTTTGGTTGGTTTAACTGCTAAAATGAGTAATAGTAGATGTGTCTTTATTAACATTTTAGTTTGGATCGGGAGTATACTTTTGAAATGAATCTCTCAACACCAGCCTTTGGTTCATAGCACCAACCACTCTTGGAGGACATGAACTGGATTGTTTTCAGATGAAACTGAGTCAGAGAATGCAGCCTGGCTTTGCACCAGTGATCTCCAGCTCCTCGTGAGGATTCATTCTGTCTATGCAACCCATGTAGACCTAATTCAAAGTAAATCTCCCTAATGTGTCAGAACCTTGGTACTGTTCATTCCACTGTATAAATCCACTCTTTCTGGGTTACACTGTTGTTTATGTAGACATAACCACTGATAGTTAAAAACCCACTGAGACTGCCTCCTCCCTTTTTGCCTTTTGTTCTTCTCTGACAGTGGTATTTAGTTCAAATGCAGAGGTATACATACTGGGCTCCAGATTTAGATATTGCCTCTTCTCCTGCAGCTTACTGCCTCCTCATTTAAAAATGAACTAGTGCTCTTCTGAACTGGTCACTAATAGAAACAGTGACAGACAGATGTCATCTAAATAGCCATATATATTTTCTAAGTTTCTTTAGATAGATTACACTGTGGTCATAATGCCTGCATTCGCCTATGTTAGCATTGTCACTTGCTATACAAGAAAATTTTGCCAGGATAGAAAAAAAAGCACATTTGAATAGTGTCTAATCATATCAAATTTCTCTAGAAAGTTGGCTGCTTCTTTCTCCCTCCGCCTCCCCAAGAGTAGGAGGGGTATAATGGGGAAAGCAATTGCAAACTCTAGAGATCCCTTGTTGCTGTTGGTTTTGTGCAAACATGTATACCGGACATCAGCATTTGCAGATGCTCTATAAAGATAAAAGACAAAGGCCTAGATGGGAAGAAATTATGATTTGCATTAAATAGGTGGTGAGCCAGTTCTTCTCTCAGTTACACTATTGTAAATCCTGCACATTTCTTTTCATTGTCAGAATGAGATCATGATTTGTCTCAGAAGAAATGGGGACTAGTGAAAAGGAAGGGGACTGAGAAGGCACAGGAAAAGTTACAACAAATAAGAAAATGTGAAATAAATTATCTAGTGTAGAATTAAAGCTGTTTTGTCCTTAATGAGTTCAAAAAGAGTGGGAAAACACAGGCTGAAACTTGTGATCCTGTAATTTGATCTGTGTGTGCTGACCTTGTGAGAAGTTATCAATCAATTTTAATGATAGCATCATACTTCTCAGGAAAATAATGCTATCTGACTTCAAACTGCAATCATTGCTGTAAAAATAAAGGACTCTGGCTTGACCTAGCACTAGGACAACTTGACTCTATAGTCCCTGCTTTCACTGAAACCCAAGGGGATTATGTTTGCAGGCTGGGATCTTTCACCTCTTCACACATCACCATAGGCACCTCATACATACTATTGGGAAGGGAAAGAGGCTCAGCTACCCTTTAATTCCTTCCTTCCTCAGGGAAGTCACAGGCCACAGTAATCAATTAACAAGGTCAATATAATAAGCAAGGTCAAATGGTTTCATTCACTGTGGCTACTAATCTGAGTTACTGAAATCCTGTATAAAATTCTTGTGTGGAAGATCTTATATTTCCATTTCGCAAAGATACAAAGACCTAATTTCCTTTTTTTTTTCCTCCTTCCATCTCCACTCCCCTTTTCCTGCCAATTTTGTATTTCCCTCCCATCATTACTGCACTGACATAAATTACTACACACAGAGAACTCAGAATCAGACCCTATTTTGTGCCACAAACATGCAAGAAAAATATGGTAACAAAATAAAATAACTGGACCACAGATATTTAGAATAACTTTGTCTCTTTTCTATTTCATACCTTTTTCATCTCAAAACATGAAGATTACCTGAAATATCAGTTAAGCAGGGAAATATCCTAAAAAATGAGCATGCAAGTATGTGCCCAGTAAGTTATTTGATTAAACAGGAAGCTAGAATCCTATAGATATCCACAAATAAAGCCCCAAATCTAAATGACTATATCGTTAGCTCATTTGTAAACTGTTCCAGATGTAAGATTTTGGCAGCTTTCCAGTAGGCTGGCTGCAGTCTGAGCTTTCCTGCATCCGCAGTGAGAACTGCAATGCCTGACTCTTGAAGGAAAAGCTCCACAAGGCTGACGACAAATTATATAAAGTAACAACCTGCCTGGTGAAGAGAATTTCAAGCAGATCCCTGGGCAAAGAATGCTCCTTTTCCTGGGGCCAAACAACAGCCATTTCATGCTGGATGTGTGATCGATCTGCATTATGAATCACCCAGTGAAAGCCCCTCTGAGAAGATCATTCAGTGATCATATCAGGGACTCCACTGCTAGAGCCTTGGATGTTATCTGGAAAAATACAAGAGACAGACGACTGGCAGGTGAGAAGGAGGTTAAATAAGCATATTTTAAGATTTGGTATGGGACCATAATCAATAATGGTAATTAGCAGTATTGTTTGCATAATGTAGCAGTGTTACCTCTTAAGTATTTCTCCAGTATTTTATTTCCGTGTCGTGTTACTTTGGTGCTACGCCTACAGCGGGAGTGCGTAGGTTTTGCTAAGGACATGAGATAAACATAAATTAAAGAAAAGGAACGGTGAGTTTTGCTCTGAAATTGTGGTGCAAACTACTCACACTGAAGTGTGCTGAAGCATTTTATTTTGCTGTTAAGTGAGCCCCTGTGCTTTACTGCTAGGATGTGCTTCAGTGAATTGCGTTACGGAGTGTTTTGTAGCCAGGGAGTGTGTCAGTTGGAATAGCTGGGCTGTGCGCTGAACGATTACTGGTATTTCCTCTGGCAAGCATTTCACTGCTCTGAGCTCCAAGTGAGTGTCAGGTATGCCAGAGCTAGACTTCTGAGATATAAATTAAGAACAACTATATGGTTACAGTCCACGTTTTTATTTTGATTTGCAAAGTCTCAAAACCTGAGGCAAAATGTAGTAGAGGACTGGAGGAAAAGATATTTTAATTGTTCCTTTTTTTCTCCTCTGTTATTGTCTGTCTGTTAGACTGAATGCTTCTCATTCACACTTTGGGGTTGTTATTTTTATTATCATGGCATTTAGAGGTTTCAGAAAAGGCAGCAGAAATGCACACTGGGCGTGACGTGCCAGAGAGTTTGGTTTGTTTGTATACTGACTCTGGGGGTGGTTTATCCTGGAGGCAGGAGAAATGTGCATAATGATGAGATCAAGGATGAGATGACCAAGAGACAGACCTTATGGCCCACTAATGTAAACTGAACTTTTACGTCATTTTCCTGCACTTATCTTTTGGAGAAATATGAGCAGCTAAGTAATGTAAGATATTTGTGATAGTGCACTGATTCCAAAACTGATTACATCAGGTAATTAGGTAGTGAGTGGCCGTGGCTTATAAAGCAAAACAGCTTTAAATTAAACATCTGTATTAGAATCTCAAGGAAAACAGTATTAAGGTAGGTTTTTTTTAAAAGTCTTCCTCTAGCACTTACAGTAAGTTAAATGGTGTTATAAGAAGTAGTTTACAGCCATGAGAGTTAGTAATATAGTAGCAGGGATAGAAATGTGCTTTAAATCAGAGCAGCTTATAAAAACCTTGTTCTGTCCACTGTGTTAGTATCTGGGCAAATTCTGTGGCTGTTCTCAGAGACAGCAAAGGACAGTGAGTTTCCTGGACAGACCTCAGCTTTACCACTGCTTTACAGTAAGGCCTCATGGACACCCATCACTGGAGATGGGACATGACATTTACTTCAGTGCTCTGCAGTTAAGACACAAACTTGCCAGTGTTGTGAAAGTGCCGGACACTAACCTTTTTCCCATGACAAATTGAACTGGGTAGATGGTCTGCTTCATGTCTCAAAGGTGTGTTAGAGTAAGAAAACTGGACTTTTTTGGTAGCTTAAAGACTGCAGGGCGTGGAGCAGCAGTCACAACATCAGGTCCTGTCTCAGAGCAGCTATTGCAACACTACTGAAACTCCATTGGAAGGGGCAGTGAGAGGAAAGAAAGTCTGAATAGACAGGCATGGATCTTGCACAGATCTATAAAAGGGAAGCTGGTGGAGCCAAGTGGACCTTTGTTTAATCTGTGTGCTGCCTGGTCAGCTGGACACTTGTTTACCCTGGAATTAGTTTCCATCCCACCTGCTAGAGATGTTTATGTGAATGCCTTGAAGTAAGCTTCTTAATTTATAGTTAAATTCAGAATGGCATTCATGTCAACAGACTCCAAGAATTTCTGTCCTGCTTCCAAATAAGACAGCTACCAACTGTCTTCTATGAAATTGTTTTCCTCTTGCCAGTTCACATAGAAAAGCATATAATGATACGTAACTTGTACGTTCTGTATGTGACCTATATATGAAAATGTGTTTTATCCAGATATAAAAAGGCCTTGATAAATACATATATTTAGCCTTGCATATGATTGTCAGATATTTGGGGGATAGACAACTGCTAATTATATTTCTCGAGACTCTGTCACATTCCTAGAAATGAGGAGTGAACATGAACCCTCTAGCCTCTTCAACTGCACTGATAAGGGCCAGCATGTTTTGCTTGACCGATGGTTATGAGCCGTCACAATTTTTATCAATACAAGGCTTAGATGTTAAAGGACCCTTAAAAGTAGTGACAGTTCCATTTTCCAGACTGTGCTAGTGACGTAGTTGTTGTCAGTCCGCTGATATATTTGGGCTGCTGTCAGTCAGAAAGTCATTTAATCATCAGGCTGAACCCTAGTAAGCAGTGTAGTATGTAA